>NC_135478.1:219086321-219391155 GCF_052094955.1 Ictidomys tridecemlineatus
TCCCTGCTCATGTTATGCTACAAATTATTATAGATCAGGTATATGATGCTATAGACCAGGTATATTTATCCAGCCAGGGATGATCTATCCCTATTGAACTCTCTTACTCTGATAAAATAGTGTGGATACAAATATCAGGCTGACAGTTAAATTCATTCTCAATGGGACAAGGACTGGGCTCTATTATTGGGCCAGCTGGTCACACCAGGCATCTTTTTCCTCATATGTTGGCCCACTCAGGAAAAAAAAATAGAGTTAGAAAATTTCTTGGTAACTCATAAATTGGGAATTAAGTATCACCTAAAGGATACTTCACACCTTATGTGCTTTCACTCCCCAATCCAGGGACAAGCTCATTCTGCCTTGGATTGGAACCTACCATTGTAATCAGAGCAGCCTCTTTCTCAGACATTTCTATGGAAATACTGTCACACTGCTCCAACCAGTTACTTTTCACTACTTAAATACTGTGGAACAGAACATTTTGTCTTGCAGCTTGCCACATTTTCTGAAACATTAATCTGTTTCTCACTACTGCTATTTCTAAAGGCTTCCTTCTTTTTAGTTTTCTTCATTATGAAGATAAGATACTCTCATTAAAGCATGAAGTGTTCCCTTCAAAAAGTCTTTAAGATGGAAAATTAGAAAAAATATGACCACTTTTAATATTTTTGCTGTATTACCTTTGCCTTTACATTACTTAATAAAATGTGTGATTTTTTGTAGCTGGAAACATACTACAAATTTAATTTGTGAAGCCTGCTTATTTTCACTTAACATAATGAAAGACACAATTCTAGATGTATTATATTCTCCTTATAAGCGCCATTATGACATAGATTCTATCAAGAAGCTATGCTGTAATTTATGTAACTGTGTAATTGTTCTTTGTATAGGATGTTTTCAGTTTTCATTTTTATGAATCACATTTTGTAGTGTTAGCCTGTGTTTGCATTTTAAATTATTTCCATAAAGTATATTCCTTGAAGATAATTATTTTCCTTTAATCAAAGAGTTGTAATTTACATAAGTAAAATGTCTTCATTTTTAAATAGAGCTCTTGAATAGTTGGCAGATACACACAGTGAGATAACCACCATCATATCAAGATACAGGATCTTTTCATGACCCAAGAGCGCCTTATTTTTTCCAGTCAGCTTTCCCCACTTCCACCTGCTACTTCCAAGACAAGTATTTATTCTGCTTTCTCCAACTGCAGACAGAGCCCTGTCTCCTAGGTTTTATATGAGTAGAATCAGGTAGTGTAGACCCTTTATGTGTCTTTAGATTTTCACTTATCAGAATGTTTTTTAAATTCACCCATGTTGTTGCTTGTAAAAGGAGCTAATTACTTTTTAGTCCTGAATAACATTCCATTTTGTGGATATACCACAATTTGCCCATGGATTTACTGATAAATATTTAAGTTGCTTCATTTTTGGAACCATTATTTGGGTATAAAACATTTTGTGATCTTATCTGTTCATCTCTCTTGCCTAAAAACCTGGGAGTGGAATTGCTGGGCCATATTGGATAAATACATGTTTAATGTTCAAAGAAATTGCCAAAATTATATTCTAATTGGCTGTACTATTTCCTATTATTAACAGCAATGATTAAGAATCCAACTTTTCTCATCCTCGCTAATACCTGGTATTATCAGTTTTTAAAACATCAACCATTCTTGCAGGCATACAGCACATTACATTTTGGATTTAGTTTGTATGTTTCTCAGAATAATTTAAGTTTCTATAAAAATATGTTTGGTTTAAAGACTAAAAATTTACAGTCCTTGAAATATTAAAAGTTACTCTTTTTAATAATGCTCTTTTTTGCCCTTATTTAAACAAATTAATAGACTTAGAAATTAAAATTTAAATTACTAAATACTAAAATATGGAACAAGTAGATTTAATTTAAATTTTCTGTTAGCAGATTTTCCTTGTTTACATAAAGTAATATAAAGGCTACTTCAAGGATAATCTTATAATCTTTAAAAATTCTGTGAGCCAAATCTCATTCTTGAAAACTCTTCATTAACTGATAAAAGTGGCTATAGTGTTTGCTTAAGTTGCATTCATTTTAAGGCTAAATTTAAAATACCATATGGATTTTGTAATTGTTTACTTCCCTATGAAGTAATGTTGAAGACTTAGAAGAAAGTCAGTCAGTTAAAGGAGATAATTTTTTTGGACTATTGGCAAGACATTGAAATGTTGACAAAGGTCAAGAAAAGATCATGATGTAAAACTGACTTTTAAGAAATAGGAGGAGGTATGAAAGTACCATGAGGAGAATGAATAAAGTAGATACCAACTAAGAAAAAAAGTATTCCTCTTTTTTTGAGTTTTCACATTTTGTGGTTTTAATTACCTATGGTCAGCAACAGTCCAAAAGTATTAAATGGAAAATTCCAGAAATAAGTAATTGATGCAGTGGGTAGAGTGTATGAAAATTTATGCAATATTAGTCCATCTCACTTAGGATGTGAACCATCAGTTTTTCCAGTGTATCCATGCTGTATATGCTACCCTCCAATTAGTCACTGAGAAGGCATTTTTGTTATTAGGTCAACCGTTGCACTATTTCAATGCTTATATTTTACTTAATAATGGCCCAAAGCTCAAGCCTACAAAATTATGTTACAATTGCTATATATTATTATTAGTTATTGTTAATCTCTTACTATGCCTAATTTATAAATTAAAGTGTATCATATACACATTAAGATATTTTCTGACTTGATTATCTGCTGCAATAGAAGCATTGAGCAATTGCTTATTTTCTTCTTCCTCTTGCTTTCAGACACCTATGAAAATGGAAACTATTTCTTGGCAAACTTTATTGCAGCTCAGGTAATGCTATTTTGTTGAACTTTATAAATGCTTTTCCAGTTAGTTACAGATTAAACATTATCAGTTAATGTTTATAATATCTCACATTTTAATAGGAGATCTTTACTGCCTTTACCAATTCAGATTTGTTAACATTAAAATAGGGAAGAAAAGAAATCCTTATTTTGATAATTATCCAATAGCATTATTATAGATAAAGAAATTTGGAACTCACATTGATCCAGGGAAAAATGGATTCCTAAATGTGTAAAATGTTTTCAGGAATAAGGAATTTAATAAGCGGTTATGCAATAATGCTGCACTACAGACAACCTCAAACCCTCAGTGGCATGCAACTATAAGCACTTGGTTATTAGACTGCAAAACTCAGATGACCTGGACTGAATTTGGCTGATACTGGCTGGCTCAAAAGTGACTGCATTTGGCCACTGGTTCTAGGCTGCTTGAGTGATCTTGGCTTCACTTTCTCACATACCTGACATATCAGCTGACCTACAGATGATCTAACATGACCTATAGGATGGTCTGAGCATGATGTTTTTATGATTATGGAAGAAGGTGCAAATTGACATGGAAGTGCCTAAAATCACTTCATGCATGGAGTTGACTAATCTCCCACTAGCAAAGCTAAGTCAGATGCGCACGTGGGACAGCATATTGCATTAAGTCAGGCAAAATTACTAAAATTACATAGAAAAGTGAGGAATGAATAGTTGGAGACAACATTACAATCAATGTATTATGTTAAGTAATTCCATGAATAATCTGTAATTCTAATTAGAGAAAAAAAGGTTCATTTCATTTTCAAGTTAGAATTTGCTTCTCTGTAAGTTTTATCTATTGACTTCAAATAAGAATAATTGAGGCACAAATCTATTCTCTTTTCCTTAAGTACTTCAAATACTTGAGATGTCTTTTATGTATATATATATCCCTTCTGTCTTTATGCATCTCTGGACTAACATTATTGGTTTCTAGATGTGATTATTCTGTTTGGACTCCAGTTATCCTAGATTTCCCCTAAAACCTGGTTCTCAGGATTAAGAGCACAATTTAGACCTTCACTATCCAAAATACATGTGACTGTTAAGCCCTTGCAAGTATGGCCAGCCTAATTTGAAATATTTAATAACTAAGTTTGAAGAAAGATTGTATAATATCCCAGAGTGTTTTATATTGAATACATGTTGAAATAATATTTTATAAACCTTGATACTAAGTAAAATATCTTTTAAAATCAATTTTTCCTTTTACTTTTTGAAAATGTGGCTATTAGAAAATTTAAAATTACATATATGGTTTGCACTATATTCCTACAGGAGAGAATTGATTTTTATATTGCCTACTACCACTTTTTAGCCAGACTGTCTTTTACTGATGTTGCATTGTGTTAATTTTTAAGCACATGTATCAGATGTTTGGCACATAAAAATCTCATGGTCAACTACATTTTATTTTCATAGACATGAGTATATAGACATGAAACTAAATGCAAGAGTTTGTATTCTCATTAAATCTGTACATTCCCTGTTTTTAACGAAAGAATATTGGAGTGGAAAACTTTATTTTTCCTCTCAAAATATTGTTTGTAAATGAAGCTGTTGATCTAGAAATTCTGGATTTTAGTTCTCTTTCTACTACTAAGAGGCACTTTTCTTGTTAAATCTATTTCTTATAAAACATAAGATGGCCCTTAAATTACTTTTAAGTCTAAATTTCCATTCTTTTGTTATTCCACAGTAGTGATAAGAGGATTCTTACTTGTGGGATGTTTAATAAATTTCCCCCCCTAGAGACCAGTGGCCTGAAGTGAAAAAAAGCTGCTAGTGTTCTCTGGGTTAATTATTATCAGTGTTGCCTGGCTAGTGAGCCAACTTGTGGGGTAGGAGCTGATCTATAGTATTTACTGACTTCTGTAGTATAAAAACATCCACCATCTTAACCAATTTCTAACTACAACTACTATGCACAATTTCAGGAAATTGAACCATCTGCTCTCTCAAATCAGTAAGATCTAGCCCTAATACATCTACTTGCTTCAAGTGTATACCTTTTCCTTGATCTTTCCTTTGATTCGGCCTGCCCATTTTTCCTTTGATTCAGCCAAAAAATCCTGTTAATTTTTTTTTTAAATTTTGTTTTAATTAGTTATACATGACAGTAGAATGCACTTAAATACTTTGATGTATCATACATAGATGGGATATAATTTTTCATTTTTCTGAGTATACATATTGTAGAATCACGTTGGTCAAACAGTCACCTATATACATACAGTAATAATGTGTTTCATTCTACTATTTTTCTTATCCCCATATCCCTTGCCTTCCCCTCCTTTCACTTCCCTCTACCTAATCTAAGGTAACATTATTTTTTTTGCATTACAATTCTTAATACACACAAATACCACACTTTTTGTATTTCTGTTTGTATATAATAAAGTATGTTGACACCCAATTCAAGTCTTCACACATGTACTTTGTATAATGATGTCCATCACATTCCACCATCCTTGTTACTCCCCTACCTGCTCCCTTTCCCTCCCACCCTTCTTCCCTATCTTGATAATGCCAATTGTATGCTTCTTTCTCTTTCTACTACTACCACCAGAATCAAGATATTCACAATTCTAGTCTACTGCAACTATTCCAATTTACTGCATAGTTCACAACCTTATTTGACATACTTACATGCAAATCCAGTCTCATTTTCCTTTTTTCTTAGCACCACCTACAGTAGCCCTTGTCCTAACTCAATGAGTGTGCCCTTGTTCAAATTATCTCTGTCTCTTTTCCCTGCCCCATTCATGTCACCTTTATACATCCTATCCATCTTCCCAGGGCTTCTGAAGTTCTGTGTCCTTACCAAATCTTCCTTGACTACATTGTTCCTATAGTAACAAATTTTCACTATGTGTTTCTTTTGGCCTTAGTTACATGGCATCGCATGATTTATTTAATATTATTTTAATCCTTGCATTGATGCTTAATGAGCTCACAGTTGAGATAAGTTCCTGCATTTCTTGTCAACCATCCTTACTCTAGGGCTTTTTCTTTATTCACCTGTATTAATTCTTCTAATGCTGTGCATATAGGCACATTGTCCTTCAGCTACTCACTTCATCTCCTAGAACCTCAGTTTTCTCATCTTTAAAACAGAGTTTCTTTTCAAAATTATTATAAGAATTAGCAAAAGATACACGCAAGGTATGCTGGTACATAGGCCTATTTTTTGACATCATCAAATTTTTTGCAGCAAGTGTTCAGGAAATGTCTTTATAAAATGTTCAACTAAGAATAAAAATAGCAAACCAGTACAACAAAGGCAACTTGAGGTTTCTAAGCATCTGATGCAAGGCATAGGTCATTAATAATGTATTTTGCATTATTCTTTTTATGAATGTTTTTTAGAACACCTTGAAAATTCAGGTCATACACAATAAGTATTTGAGCGACTCAAATTCATTGAAAGTTGGTTATATTAAAATCTGGGGAGTGAACTCTACTTATGTGACACAAGTCGGTTTCACATATGACAACTGGGAATTCATGACGACCAATTTCAAGAGTGACCCTTATACTAAGGTATGTCTGAAAGGAATACTATCATGAGCTAATTTTATTATTCTGCAAAATTATCAACACTATTATCAGCCTTATATGTACATATATTTCAAATGCTATAAATGTTTGCAACAGGTATGTTCCCGAAAAGTTCAGTGTTGGATTATGCTGTGAAATGCATAGTATGTTGTCCCAGGTCCAGTGGTCAGTGGTTTGGTGATACCTTCTGTACATTTACAAATGAAATTGTGCTGTTTGAATAGGTCAGTTTCCCAGCTGCATCATAGAACTTACTTTTCTGCTCAGAGGCTAAAACAAAGAAAAGAATGATTCCTTAAAGTTGCAAAGGTTCCCTGCTGCTTCCTGCAGCAATCACATCCCTGGTCAAATTTTTATGGATCTTTTAGGTTGAAAATTGGCAGTAAATTGTGGTGACCATTCAATGACTATATCTAACCTTTGATGTTTTATTTGGTTAAATAAAACAAAGTGACAAAAATAGAAGAACCTATCAGAGGATCTGTTTTTGTTGTTAGAGCCACGTAAATTAGCATTTTGGAAGTTGTATTAACAATAGTAACACCTAGGGCAATCAGAGGAAAAAGCACTCTACTTTAGCACATGACACTAATCAGAAATATGAGTTCAGCAAGTCATAGTGTAGAGTGTAAAAAAGTGAAAATGAATAACTCTAGTTCCAGCTTCTAAAAGGTGAAAAGGGTGCCCTGTTGATATTTTAATTTTAGAAAAAGGCCCTTCTGAATACAGGCCAAATAATTCCTTTTTCTACAGTCTCTTCTAGTTGTTTGCAACATTTTCCCTGGACTATGGAGTTCAGAACCACTTTTACCAAGTAACTGTTTCTAATTAAGACAAATACAGAAAGTCCTTGAATACCCTCTTTTTTGGACATTTCCATAGCACATCAGATACCAGTAGATGCCAGTTACCATTCTAGGTGTTGAACATAGTGAAGGTGTGAAACTAGCCTGCTGCCAGGAAGAGTAAGGCCAATGGCAAGGCAAGGAGGTTTTAATAAACACTGGCTTTAATTGCAGCTGTAACATTTGTGACCAATGTGGTTCTGACTGAATGAAGTGAGTAGGAAGAGACTGCCATCATAGGATTCTGCACACAGAGCATTTCTCCAAATTAAACTGTCAGGAATGCATGTGATCTAAAAAAAAAAAAAAGTGTTTGTATACTGTCACTGTCTTGGCAAAGAATGAGCACATTGTGGGTTTTATTATTGTTGTTAAATGAAATTTCAGATGGGACTAAAATATGGTAAAGAAGTTTTAATATACCCACTTTATTTTATTTTATTTTTATTTTT
This sequence comes from Ictidomys tridecemlineatus, assembly GCF_052094955.1. Taxonomy (NCBI): domain Eukaryota; kingdom Metazoa; phylum Chordata; class Mammalia; order Rodentia; family Sciuridae; genus Ictidomys; species Ictidomys tridecemlineatus. The sequence continues at coordinate 219,094,076 of NC_135478.1, forward strand.
TTGGCAGACACTAACTATTCAGTTGACTGACAAGAGTGTTAGTCTGGAAAAATTAACTGAGGTATTCTGGATTCATGGGGATCCTTCATTTACGACTCCACCTGTGACAAGTGCCTTCCCCATGAGTCCTGAGCCTTCTACATCTTCTACAACAGCTGCTGCTACTGAGATTCTCACTAGCTCTGCTAGTGCAAGTCCTGCTGCTGGCACTAGTGAACCCTCTGCCATAACCACTCCTCCAACCAGCTCTACAGCAGTCACAACTAGTGCAGCTGGTCCTGACACTACGCCTTACTCCGTGGCCACTGGTGCTAGCACAAGTGCCACTGTACCTGTCCTCACCACAATGCTCACAACAAGCAGTACCAATGTCACCACTGCCACGAATGCTTCCTTCACCACCAGTATTGCCACTGTTACCAGTGCCACTGTCCCTTTCCCAACTACTCCTTTTACCACAGACACTACTAATGTCACCACTGCCACAAATGCTCCTTTTACCACCAGTACTGCCACTGACACCAGTGCCACTGTCCCTGTCCCAACCACTCCTTTCACCATAGGTACTACTAATGTCATCACTGCCACCAGTGCTCCTATCACCACTAGTAGTGCCACTGACACTAGTCCCACTACCCCTGTCCCAACCACTCCTTTCACCACAGGCACTACTAATGTCACCACTGCCACCAGTGCTCCTTTTACCACCAGTTTTGTCACTGACACCAGTGCCCCTGTCCCTGTCCCCACCACTCCTTTTACCATGGGCACTACCAATGTCACCACTGCCACCAATGCTTCCTTCACCACGAGTATTGTCACTGACACTAGTCCCACTGTCCCTGTCCCCACCACTCCTTTCACCACAGGCACTACTAATGTCACCACTGCCACCAATGCTTCCTTCACCACGAGTATTGTCACTGACACCAGTGTCACTGTCCCTGTCCCCACCACTCCTTTCACCACAGGCACTACTAATGTCACCACTGCCACCAATGCTTCCTTCACCACGAGTATTGTCACTGACACCAGTGTCACTGTCCCTGTCTCCACCACTCCTTTCACCATAGGTACTACTAATGCCATCACTGCCACCAGTGGTCCTTTCAGTAGTGCCACTGACACCAGTGCCACTGTCCCTGTCCCCACCACTCCTTTCACCACAGGCACTACTAATGTCACCACTGCCACCAATGTGTCTTTCACCACAAGAATTGTCACAGACACCAGTGCCACTGTCCCTGTCCCAACCACTCTTTTTACCACAGGCACTAATAATGTCACCACTGCCACCAGTGCTCCTTTCACGAGTATTGTCACTGACACAAGTACCCCTGTCCCTGTCCCCACCACTCCTTTTACCATGGGCACTACCAATGTCACCACTGCCACCAATGCTTCCTTCACCACGAGTATTGTCACTGACACTAGTCCCACTGTCCCTGTCCCCACCACTCCTTTCACCATAGGCACTACTAATGTCACCACTGCCACCAATGCTTCCTTCACCACGAGTATTGTCACTGACACTAGTCCCACTGTCCCTGTCCCCACCACTCCTTTCACCACAGGCACTACTAATGTCACCACTGCCACCAATGCTTCCTTCACCACGAGTATTGTCACTGACACCAGTGTCACTGTCCCTGTCTCCACCACTCCTTTCACCATAGGTACTACTAATGCCATCACTGCCACCAGTGGTCCTTTCAGTAGTGCCACTGACACCAGTGCCACTGTCCCTGTCCCCACCACTCCTTTCACCACAGGCACTACTAATGTCACCACTGCCACCAATGTGTCTTTCACCACAAGAATTGTCACAGACACCAGTACCACTGTCCCTGTCCCCACCACTCTTTTTACCACAGGCACTAATAATGTCACCACTGCCACCAGTGCTCCTTTCACGAGTATTGTCACTGACACAAGTACCCCTGTCCCTGTACCCACTACTCCTTTTACCACAGGCACTACTAATGTCACCATTGCCACCAATGCTTCCTTCACCACCAGTATTGTCACTGTCCCTGTCCCCACCACTCCTTTCACCATAGGCACTACTAATGTCACCACTGCCACCAGTGCTCCTTTCATGAGTATTGTCACTGACACCAGTACCCCTGTCCCTGTCCCCACCACTCCTTTCACCACAGGCACTACTAATGTCACCACTGCCACCAATGTGTCCTTCACCACGAGAATTGTCACTGACACAAGTGCCATTGTCCCTTTCTCCACCACTCCTTTCACCACAGGCACTACTAATGTCACCACTGCCACCAATGCTCCTTTCAGTAATGCCACTGACACCAGTGCCACTATCCCTGTCCCCACCACTCCTTTCACCACAGACACTACTAATGTCAAAACTGCCACCAGTGCTCCTTTCAGTAGTGCCACTGACACCAGTGCCACTGTCCCTGTTCCCACCACTCCTTTTACCACAGGCACTAATAATGTCACCACTGCCACCAATGCTTCCTTCACCACCATTATTGTCACTGACACTAGTCCCACTGTCCCTGTCCCAACTACTCCTTTCACCACAGGTACTACTAATGTCACCACTGCCACCAGTGCTCCTTTCAGTAGTGCCACTGACACCAGTGCTCCTTTCACCACGAGTATTGTCACTGACACTAGTGCCCCTGTCCCTATCCCCACCACTCCTTTCACCACAGGCACTACTAATGTCACCACTGCCACCAGTGCTCCTTTCAGTAGTGCCACTGACACCAGTGCCACTGTCCCTGTCCCCACCGCTCCTTTCACCACAGGCACTACTAATGTCACCACTGCCACCAATGTGTCTTTCACCACGAGAATTGTCACAGACACCAGTGCCACTGTCCCTGTCCCCACCACTCTTTTTACCACAGGCACTAATAATGTCACCACTGCCACCAGTGCTCCTTTCACGAGTATTGTCACTGACACCAGTACCCCTGTCCCTGTCCCCACTACTCCTTTTACCACAGGCACTACTAATGTCACCACTGCCACCAATGCTTCCTTCACCACCAGTATTGTCACTGACACCAGTGCCCCTGTTCCTGTCCCCACCACTCCTTTCACCACAGGCACTACTAATGTCACCATTGCCACCAATGCTTCCTTCACCACCAGTATTGTCACTGTCCCTGTCCCCACCACTCCTTTCACCATAGGCACTACTAATGTCACCACTGCCACCAGTGCTCCTTTCATGAGTATTGTCACTGACACCAGTACCCCTGTCCCTGTCCCCACCACTCCTTTCACCACAGGCACTACTAATGTCACCACTGCCACCAATGTGTCCTTCACCACGAGAATTGTCACTGACACAAGTGCCATTGTCCCTGTCCCCACCACTCCTTTCACCACAGGCACTACTAATGTCACCACTGCCACCAATGCTCCTTTCAGTAGTGCCACTGACACCAGTGCCACTGTTCCTGTCCCAACCACTCCTTTCACCACAGGCACTACTAATGTCACCACTGCCTCCAATGCTCCTTTCAGTAATGCCACTGACACCAGTGCCACTGTCCCTGTCCCAACCACTCTTTTTACCACAGGCACTAATAATGTCACCACTGCCACCAATGCTTCCTTCACCACCAGTATTATCACTGACACCAGTGCCCCTGTCCCTGTCCCAACTACTCCTTTCACCATAGGTACTACTAATGCCATCACTGCCACCAGTGGTCCTTTCAGTAGTGCCACTGACACCAGTGCCACTGTCCCTGTCCCCACCACTCCTTTCACCACAGGCACTACTAATGTCACCACTGCCACCAATGTGTCTTTCACCACAAGAATTGTCACAGACACCAGTGCCACTGTCCCTGTCCCCACCACTCTTTTTACCACAGGCACTAATAATGTCACCACTGCCACCAATGCTTCCTTCACCACCAGTATTATCACTGACACCAGTGCCCCTGTCCCTGTCCCAACTACTCCTTTCGCCACAGGCACTACTAATGTCACCACTGCCACCAATGCTCCTTTCAGTAGTGCCACTGACACCAGTGCCACTGTTCCTGTCCCAACCACTCCTTTCACCACAGGCACTACTAATGTCAAAACTGCCACCAGTGCTCCTTTCAGTAGTGCCACTGACACCAGTGCCACTGTCCCTGTCCCAACCACTCTTTTTACCACAGGCACTACTAATGTCACCACTGCCACCAATGCTTCCTTCACCACCAGTATTATCACTGACACCAGTGCCCCTGTCCCTGTCCCAACTACTCCTTTCGCCACAGGCACTACTAATGTCACCACTGCCACCAATGCTCCTTTCAGTAGTGCCACTGACACCAGTGCCACTGTTCCTGTCCCAACCACTCCTTTCACCACAGGCACTACTAATGTCAAAACTGCCACCAGTGCTCCTTTCAGTAGTGCCACTGACACCAGTGCCACTGTCCCTGTCCCAACCACTCTTTTTACCACAGGCACTACTAATGTCACCACTGCCACCAATGCTTCCTTCACCACCAGTATTATCACTGACACCAGTGCCCCTGTCCCTGTCCCAACTACTCCTTTCGCCACAGGCACTACTAATGTCACCACTGCCACCAATGCTCCTTTCAGTAGTGCCACTGACACCAGTGCCACTGTTCCTGTCCCAACCACTTCTTTCAGCATAGCCACTACTAATGTCAAAACTGCCACCAGTGCTCCTTTCAGTAGTGCCACTGACACCAGTGCCACTGTCCCTGTCCCCACCACTCCTTTCACCACAGGCACTACTAATGTCACCACTGCCACCAATGTGTCTTTCACCACGAGAATTGTCACAGACACCAGTGCCCCTGTCCCTGTCCCCACCACTCCTTTTACCATGGGCACTACCAATGTCACCACTGCCACCAATGCTTCCTTCACCATGAGTATTGTCACTGACACCAGTGTCACTGTCCCTGTCCCAACCACTCCTTTCACCATAGGCACTACTAATGCCACCAATTCTCATTTTACCACCAGTAGTGCCACTGTCACCAATGCCACTGTCTCTTTCCCAACTACTCCTTTTATCATAGGCACTACTAATGTCACCACTGCCACCAATGCTTCCTTCACGAGTATTGTCACTGACACCAGTGCCACTGTGTCTGTCCAAGCCACTTTCCCCATAAGCACTGTTGGTGCCACAGAAAACACAGCTGCTCAGGATACAACTCGTCCTCCCGGTGCCACTGCTGCCAGCCCGAGTGATGTGGTGCCTCCTGCAGCCGTGGCCTCCCAGGCCAGTACTGCTGCTGCTGAAACCAGTTCTGCGTTACTGGCCTCATCTACTTCCCCCCTAACCAGTACCAGTAATGTGGGCAGGAGCACTGTGGTTCCTCCTGGCGCCACCCCTTCCCCTCCTGGCGCCCCCCCCTCCCCTCCTGGCGCCCCCCCCTCCCCTCCTGGCGCCACCCCCTCCCCTCCTGGCGCCACCCCCTCCCCTCCTGGCGCCACCCCCTCCCCTCCTGGCGCCACCCCCTCCCCTCCTGGCGCCACCCCCTCCCCTCCTGGCGCCACCCCTTCCCCTGCAACCCCTCCCACATCCAATGCTGGTGCTAGTGCTTCTCTGGTGACCACCTCCTCTCGTGCCAATAAGGATGACACCAGTCCTCACGATGGGCTTCCAGTTGCGTCCACTCCTCTCACACACACTGGTGCTGACTCCATGAGCAATAGCTTTCCTCTTTTGACTCCTTCTTTCTCTGAAAATAGTACTGATGCTTTGAACACCACTGTTGTACGGGAACTACACCCGTAGGTAGGAAGGTTGCTGGCACTGGCAGTGAGTCTCCTGTTGCACATCCTTTTCCCGCTACAGTGCCTGGGGTTTCAACAGGGGTAAGACTCTTCCTGAAGTGAGTACTCTTTCTACAAATACTGTTGCTTCTAGTCATCTTCTTTCTGTTTCGACCTTCTCCCCAGAAGGAACAATTGCCACCTCTCTTAATCCCACTGATACTGCAGTGCCACCATCTTCAGACCTAGGCCCAGGAACCTCCCCTGTCACAACAAACTTAGAAAAAAGCCCCGCTACAGAGGGTACAACCTCTGGCACCACAGATACCACTTTTGATGTAGCAACTGCTACTGACACACATCCATCTAGTACCCAAGACTCGAGTTCCTTCGCATCTACTCCTGCAAAGGTTACAGCTGCCTCCTCTGAAATCACAGAGTTCACTGCTCCCAGCTCTGCTGTTACTGTGACACCAGTCTTAAGTCACACAACATTAATCCCCACTCATGTTCCTAATCAGGGCACCATTGAAACTTCTCCCACAAGCACTACAGCCACGACTATGGTTTCACTTACTACAAATGCTACACATCTCACCATTGCAGGAAACACAAATGCAGCCAGAGGAGTCGCCATGGTTACTATGTCTGCCAATGATACTTCTGTAAAAACTACAGACCAAGGCATGTCAGCTCTGCCTCCTATAGGTGACCCTGGTGCCACCAGAGATGATGAATCTCTGATAGAACATACCAGAAAAGTCACTGCTACTTATCCTCAAAATAGCCCCACTCGTGCTTTAAATACCACTTCCACAGGCACTGGGGATACCCGACACCAACCACCACCAATGCTCACAATGCTGTGTAGCACCAGGCACCACAGGTACTGTAGATACTCCCACCAGAGGTGCCCCAACTACTCAACTACTCTTAACCTTGGCACCACAAGTGTTTCTACTGAATACTTTCTCTACTACCCCACATGGTACTCAAGAATCTGCCACTTCTCATACACAAACACTGAAGACAGCACATGTGCTGCTAAAGCTACTGGAAATGCCATTACAGTATGTAGTTCTACCATGGCTACACATATTTTCAACACAAAAACCACAAATTCAATTACTACTTATACAGTCCTTTCAAATTCTTACATCCCAAGTGCCACAGATATCCTGTATATTTCAATATATACTTTGGATACTTCCACTCCTCATAGAATAACATAGGATGCTTCTGTTATTGCATCTACAGAAATCACAAGTGCCATAAATGCTGCTCTAGCTCCATGAATGCTGTTGAAGCCGGGTCATTACTACAGATAACCCTTTGAAACAACTATTGCATATGTAGACAATCAGTGGATACCCAATCTTATGCTTTCTGTTTTCACCATTATTTTTACTCTAACCAGAGCAGATATGGGTATTCCAACACTGTCAACATTGCAGGCAGGTTTAAGAATGCATCCATTACAAAGTTTTCACCAAAGAAGCCAAATGGTGTACCATGATTCTTTTAATCATAGTTATTATTTCCATAGCCCTATTAATTAAACTTTAAATATTTATATCCTTGCTACAGACTTCACACACAATCTTGGTGTTTTCAGATAATATATTTATAGACATTAGGTGCTATGAATACTAGTACCCAAAACTCGAGTTCTTGTAGATGTAGTTATTGAAATAGCTCAAATTGTTTCTTGGGTAACAGGACATGATACAACAGTATCACTAAATGCAGTAGTGATACACATGACACTCAATTGACCTTTCCAAAAACAGTTATTAATATTGCAAATTATTTGATTAATGATGCAAAAATAGCACTTTATTTTCCTGAGGACTTTTCTAAGTACCAGGGCTACCAATATAGAAATTTGCTATCACACATGCCAAAAGTCATATTGCTTTTCATAAAATTCTCATTGTTGCTGTATATATGGAAAATGCTATCATTGTAGATATTGTATATGCCTTGACTTCAGGCACTGAAGTCATTAAATTATGAATATTAAACCTTTTGCTATCACAGAAAATAAAAATGACTCTACATAATAAAAAAGCAGTTCCCCCAATTTTGCAGTCCTTATTTCCATGGGCATTATTGATACTACAGATTTGATAACTATAGGTTGAATATCCCTTTTCTGAAATGCTTGGGACCAGAAGTGTTTTGGATTTCATGTATTTTTCAGAGTTCGAAACATTTGTATATACAGAATAAGCTTACCTTGGGGATGTGATCCGAATCTAAGCATGCTTTATTTTTCATAGATACCTTATACATATAGCCCGAAGTTCATTTTATATAATATGTTTAATTACTTTTTTCCTGAACAAGGTTTTATGTATGAAATTTCTCACTGGCTGCATCATGTTGGTGCTCAAAATGTTTCAATTTCAGACTTACATATTAGGGATGCCCAACATGCACTACTGTAGTGTGGGACACTCAAGTCCTTCCAGCACATTCACATTCATCTTATTTTTGAATCTAGGCCCTTACTGGTACCACCAGTGACTAGCTCTGACTCTCCAGAAATCACCCAGAGAAAAGACACAGCCCATGGGAAGCGGTCGACCCTGGAATCAGAGTTCATAATCTTGTTTATTTTTCTTTTATCTGCCTGCTTTCCCTTTGACTGATATTTGACACTCCCTTCAGTGTGAAAAGGCTTTTGTATGTTCTTGGTCTTTTATATACAAATTCATCACTTTATCTCCAACCTATTACTTCCTCAGATCACCCAGAGGCCCCTCAGTAGACTCAGGGTCATTGCCAAATCCAGCCACTTTTGTGCTGTTGAAGGTTTAACTCTAGAAAAGCTTTCTCCAAGTGCAGTTACAGAATCTGTGCAGTGCCCCACAATACTCTCTGGGATCAAAACTATTGTCACTCTAATAAGCTGTTATTTGCCTATTTCTTATTCTTACTCTTATTCTCTCATTAGTATATGGTAGATTTTTCCCAGAGATTCTATTCTGTGTTGTATCACAATAGATAAATATAGAGACAGATGCTAGAATATAGTTTTATTCTGTTATGCAAGATACTCATATTATTCGGATTTGCAAAATGTAAAACAGTGCCATTCCTTTTACTGTTTTTTTTTGTGCTTTGAAAAATACAGTTATTTTTCCACAAAGTATGTTATTTATGTTAACATGTGGGAATATATTGTTATTTTTAATGAATGAAAAAATAAATAAGGACAAAAATATTTTATGAGTGACTCAATTTTAAATTTGAATGCAGTTGATACTAACAGATATAACACACATAAAGGAAACATGGTGTCTTTACTGAATTGGATGTAAAGAAGGCCTGAGAACAGAGTTTGAGAACCACTTCTTTAGGGTGACCACATTCACACTCTCAGGTCCCTGCCAGGTACTCTACTGAACAGCACAGAGGATCTCCAGCATCTGTGACTTATTCCTCATGATTATCCACCACCTTCTACAAACACTTCTTCCCAGTTTTCTGAATGGCCATCACAGCTGTGCTGTGGTCAGGACATTTTTGTGGTGCTCTACATGAGGGCCACAGGATCATCAGTTAGCTACATTTGCCTTGTGGTTTTGGCACACAAGTTACAAGGCCAAGAGACCATATGCTGGAGTATACATGGCCCTCAACTTGACTTTCCACCTCCAAACAAAACTTATATAACTCTAAGGGATTGGTCATGAACTCCCTCCCTTGTACCTTTACAGAGGGAGACCCCAGTGTACTTGTCTTGTTGGTACCAAACTCAGACAAAATAAAGTGCTCAGTGTCCTAAGGCCCCAGAAGATGCTGCTTCCAGCTGAATCTTGGCCAAAGGCCTCCCTATAAGTACTTGAGATTTGGAAAACCGGATGCGTTTGCTCTAATAAACAGCACCGAAGTTGCTGAAACCCAACCCCTTTGTACATGTAAGTGGACCATAATTACAAGAATGGAAGAAGTACTCTGAAAAATAAAACAATTCAAACAAAATCCTGGACTTGGTCAAATATCTGAATACATTTGAGTCAGTGCAAGGGGAGTGGTTCCCAAACCAGGTTTGGAAAACACGGGGACAATGCTTACTTACCACTGTGTGTGAGATAGCTTTCTATCACTGTGACAAGACACCTGAGGAAACTAAATCAGATAAGGAAAGATTCATTTTGGCTCATGGTGTCAGAGGTTCCATTCAGTCCATGGTCACTTGGCTCAGCAGGTTCTGGGTTTGTGATGAGAGAGACATCAGGGCAGGGATGGAATATCAGAGAAAAGCTGCTACTTCATGGTGGCAAGGAAACAGGGCCAGAGGCAAGGGAAAAATAACCTTCAAGAGCAAGTCCTCTGTGACCACCCCCTCAAGTTTCCAGCACCTCCCAGTAGCACCAACAGTGGGAACAAGCCTTTTAACTTGAGCTTTTGGGGACATCCCAGTTCCAAACTATCACACAGTGGCAACACGGTAAAACTTATGCATGGACCCTAATTTATAAGATCCAAGGAAACTTCTGTGACCTACAATGACTTGAAAACTTTATTTATTAGTCTGTTACCTCACTGGGCCACTCACGTAGGTGATTTTAATTCTGCACTGTGTATTGCAAATCATGTTCTAAATATAAATACATTTATTTTTCTACACTTCTGATATTTAGATGTTTCCACCCACACAATTATCCCTGTGCACAGTTATTGTCAGTATTACAATTGATACTCTAATATAATATAATGTAATATGTTACATTATATTATTCACTTAAACTTTATTTTGTCACTATGCAAACACTATTCTTATCAACCATGTGAGAATTATTGTATTCATAGTGTATGATTAATTTTTCAGTGAAAAATATAGATGATGGATGTTTTGGATTAACAAGATATTCACTAGAGGCTAGAGGGACTAAGAAACAATTTAAGGAATAGGGGAATTTGGGATGTGTTCAATGGTACAGAAAAGATTGTGTGCCAATCCCCCCAAAAAAACAAATGCAAAATATCTTCTCTGATATAAGGGGAGCAACACAAAATGAGGTAGGGAGGAAGAGCATGGGAAGAAGATTACCTCTAGATAGGGAAGAGGGATGGGAGGGAAAGAGAGGGAGAAGGGGAATTGCATGGATGGTGGAAGGAGATCTTCATCGTTGTACAAAATACATGTATGAAGAAGTGAATTTGGTGTCAACATATCTAATATACAGAGATATGATAAATTGTGGTATAAAGGTGTATTAAGAATTGTAATGCAAAAGATAATAATAATAATAATAATAAGAGAGCTCATGTAAAAATAAATAAAAATGTAAAAAAAAAAAGATCGTGAGAAAGCATTTCTGGTGGGGAGTGAATTAGACAAAGAAAGCAACTTCATATAGTATAATTAGCTGATTTAAAAAATAGGCTACTCTTTTTATAGCAGAGAATTATAGTGGGAGAAAAGGTTCAAGTTTAATGTCCACAGCCAATCATTTGATAAATGACGTTTGAGTGAGGATTGGAAGGGTGTTTATTCAAGCAGAGTCCACAGAGCTAAAAGCATGCTTTGATTTCATATTCCCTCTATGGGCTTGGTCATGAACTCCCTCACTTGTACCTTTACAGAGGGAGACCCCAGCGTATTTGGGGTCATGGAGTGTACACTGCATGAAAGGCATAGAATAAGCGCTTACAGAGATTGAGAGTCTGTGGAAAGCTGAAACTGGCTTCTGACTTACATCTGGGCACTTACTGAACTGCAGAAAGTCCTAGCCTCCTTAAGTAACATAGTGGAGTATGGAATATGGGCAAAGGTCACCAGAATTTCTGCATCTCCCAGGGTGTTCAAGCCATTGTAATGCGCATGATTAGTTTTCCAATGGAAATATAGATGATGGAAAATTTTGCATTAACAAGATTTTTACTAGAGGCTAGAGGGACTAAGGAACATTTGAGGAATAGGGGAAATTGAGGTGGGTCCTACACATTGTATGAGAATTCTGGAGGTGGCAAGGATCGAAGTCTCTCTGATGGTGGATGTAGAGCCAGGGCAGCTTTCCTGCAGCCTAGACTCTCACAGTGTTCAATGTAGCCAGGAAATGAGATCCTTAGGTGGTGTGGTGGAATGTGGCTGGGCCATAGCTGTCACAAAGAAGCATGCCCTATAAGCCAGGGGATCCCAGTGATAAGAGTCTATGGGATAGACCAGCCAAAGTAGAAACTAAGATTGGGAGTGGAAGAGATCAAAACAGGTCAGGTCTCTTGCATCCCACCCTGTACTAGTTGCTGCAAAAGGGAGTTTTGAAAAACTCACAGAATATGCCTAAAGGAAGAAAATAACACTGGGAGCTTGTCACACCAAGGATACAGATGCTTTGCCACAGTATTAATCACTGAGACTACTTTGTCTTTTCCTGTAATTCCCATCTATAGAGGAGAACTGAGAGTCGGGAGTGTGGAAGCACAGACCATGATCCCCTGTCCCATCACTAAGTGATGGAGTCTGATGAGATACTGTTAAGGAAAAGGACTCCAACTCAGCATCCATGGCGGCGGGGGGGGGAGGGGTGTCACTAAAAGGTAAAGATGCTGCCCAAAGTCTGGAGCAGGGGATGGACCATCTTCATGCAACTACAGAGGGAAGGAGTCAAAACAAATATTAGCTTGCTGTTTACTTCCCTCAGTACTGAGGATTGAACTCAGGGCCTTGCACATGCTGGACAATGTCTCCAACATTTGTCCCGTCCTGCAGGACACATCAACGTGGGCAGTGAACCTAGATGGGGAGGAATGAAGGGACAAGGGACACGAAGGGTGACAGCAAGAGAAAAGTTCTGATCAAGCTGCAAACTTTTATTGTTCACACAGGGGTATTTATGGGCTGGGGATGGGGGGAGCTCTCTTATAGGCAGTTGCTGGAAGTCTTCACAAGGTGAGATAGCGCAGGATGTTTCAGGAAGACAGATGGCCGCAGGATGTCTCAGGGAGATGGATGGCTGCAGGGTGTCTCCCAGGCGAGATGTCTCCTAGGGGGCTGTTTCTTGTAACTGTCAGGCTATTCTTTGAAGGAGAACTCCCTTTTGGTCCCTGGCAAAAACTGAGCCACACCCCCTTTTCTTGGCGTTTAACTTTTATTTTGAGACACTCTTGCTAAGTTCCTCAGACTATCCTCAAACTTATGATCCTCCTGCCTCAGCCTCCTGAGTAGCTGGGATCACAGACCTGTGTCACCATACCAAGCAGGATCTGGCTACTTCTGAGTCTTCCAGAACCAGCTACTGGAAGGGTATTTATTGTGCCCAGCTCCTTCCTCTCTCTTTCTGTGTCTGCCTCTCTGCTGCCATGGGGCAGACAATTTTCTTCCCTCATGCCTCATCTTAGGTCCAAAGCAACGGATCCAGCTGACTGTGAGCTGAAAAAATCATGGTGTAAAATAATCTTCAGGTCCAAAGGTGTCACACAGAAAAAAAGCTAACACAGAGCTCTAGTTGAGAATTACATGCATGAACAACAGAAAAGAAGGGCTTTGAAAAGGTTAACAGGGTTCATACTGACTATTGAATATGTCTGTATTTATTAGGATCATTTCCTATGGCAAACATATTTCTGCCAGTAAAATGTTCTTTGGTTTGTGCAATGACACTGAACGAACCAGTGTTTCACTGTATTCTCCTAATTATATTATAACCTGAGGCAATCCACTCACTAATGTGAGTCCCAATGCTCAGTGAGCTTTGGCCTGCCTCCTGCCCTGGCAGAGAAGGTTACCAAAGCTTTTCCAAAGCTGACTGTGGCCAGCACTAAGGTGTGTACAGGACACTCTTGCTTCTCACTAACCTGAACATATTTTTTTTCCTACTTATTTATGTTTTCCCAACATATGATATAAATAGTAAAACATGTTTTGGAATAAATCATTAAGGCTCCCTCTAAGACAAAAATAGGGCATATTTACTAGAAGTCCTTTTAAAAGGTTGGGATTTCCTAAATTCAGGGTACCTCAAATGTGACACAAAACCATTCTGTGAGCTATATCCATCTTGGCCCACATTTGCATGAGCTCATGTGTCTCAGAGGCAAATGGGACTGATAGAAGCAGGAAGCTCAGGCTGCCTGTGGTGTCAGAAAGTCCTTTGTCTGACTCAGGAGCATCACACCAACATCTATGAAACCATGGCAAGCCACCTGTTAGGGTACAATACGAGCTTCTCTGCAGTTCTTATCAGGGCACAAAGTGGGTGACCTGAAATTGGAGGGTTAGGATGAGGATCTGAGAGATCACTTTTGGCCATGCTAAATGTAATATGACTTTCAGATATCTAAAGGTAGGTATTAAGTAGATTGTAAGATTATGAACAGAGTTCAAAACTGGGGAATTCATTTTTAACATTTTTTTTAGTTGTAGATGGACACGATATCTTTATTTTATTTATCTTTATGTGGGGGTGGGGCTGAGGATTGAGCACATGCTAGGCAAGTGCTTTACTGCTGAGCTATAACTCCGAAGCTGGGGAATCCTGGCTGGAGATAAATTTGGGATCATTAGTATAGAGCTAGTATTTGAGCGGTGGGACTCAATTATATTAACTTGAGGGATAAATGTATATAAATTTTCATATATGGTATCAATCCATTTCCTGTCATTGTAACACAGTATTTGAAGCTTATTTTAGCTCACAGATTTGGAGACCAAGAATTCAAGATCAGGCAGCCCCAGCTGTTTGGCTCTGGTGAAGCTCCCTTATCCATATCACATCATGATCAATAGCATCAAGAGGAGATCACATGGCAAGAGAGGAAGCTGGAAACCTGGGAGGTGCCAGTCTTGCTCTTAACAACCCATTCTTATGGGAATAAACTCCCTGTGAACAGAATTAATCTTTTTCAGGGAAGAATCCCCCAATGACTTAAATACCTCTTATTATGGTGCCATCGGTTAAAGGTACCATTACCTTCCATATCACCACCCTGGGAACTAAGCTTGCAGCACCTGTAGGGGACACACTTAAGGCACATGTACATCAAAGCACACATGCGGGCTTGCACACACACACACACACACACACACACACACACACACACACACACACGAGATTGAGATTAGTGCCCTGGGCTATGCCAACATTTAGAGATCTAGAAGAGGAAGAGAGGCCAGCAAAGGAAACCAATGATGAGAGGGAATAGCAGGTACAAAGAAAACTAGGTGCGTGCTGGGTGCAGGGAGTATACCAAGAGGTGAGAAGCCAAGTGTTCCAACAAGTGGAAATGGTCCATGGAGTATTTTTATAGGAGCAAAATCACTGAGAAACAGAGGAGATGGTGCCCAGGTCCTATTGAACAGGTTTGCCTTTGAAGCAGAAAAAAATTGTTTTGCATTCCCACAGGAGAGCAAGAAAAATACGCGAGTGCAGTGCAGGCAGGGTAGTGAAATTGGTGTGGGCAGGGTGAGGTGTTTCTCCTTGTTTGATGATCTGTTGTTTCTCTGAAGTGTTTGATGAGGCCATCGGCTGGGAATCAGAGGATAGGGAGCGGTTGTTGGAAGCTTGAGAAAGGTGTAACAGTCATGCCGGAGAGGGGAGCAGGACCACAAAAGGACAGGGACTCACATTAGGATGGACGGCTGTGTTGTAAGTGAATTTGATGTGAGCACACCGGAGGGCTGCTGCTTCTCCAGTGGCACTACACAGACGAGTCGGGGAAAGCAAGCAAACAGAAAGCCAGATCCTGAAGGAGACGCTGGTGTGCATATAGGATGGAAAGAGGATGAAAAAAGGCAGGGGTGTTTGTAAGGAAGCAGTTCTGATTCTGGATATGGATCCAGCCATGGAGAGGAGGGACAGGACTTAAATAGAGTGAGTGCACAGGAACAGGGGCAGCAGGCAGGTGGGGTGGGGTAGGGCGGCTTGCTCACATGGAGGGCTGACCTTGCTGGAAGTAAAAGGTGACGTAGACAGAGATGGCTATAATTGTCTGCGTGGGTGGGAGGTGAGTGGAGAAGCCATGGCAGTACCAGTAGCCACAATGGGCAATAAAGTTCTTGTCACAAGTTTTGCAAAGGAGCTGGGGTTTGAAAGAAAAATGAAAGCAGTTTGAAAAGCCAGTGTATAACCCACCTCCCTCTCTTATTGTAAGGAGCTGGTACGTGCTGTCTGAGGCCCAACTGGGAGTTTGTTGTTTTCAAAAGGTCTCTGTGAATTGTATGCATGTCTGATTATGTCAAAATGAACCCAACTATTATATATAACTACAATGCACTCACAAAAACATTTTAAAAAGTTCTTTGTGGAGAAGTTTGAGAGAGAATGGTGTGAGTGAGGCTAGGCTGGGGCTGTGTGGGGCATTATGTGGATCATGGGAGTTACCCAGAGGCTGATGTAGTTAGTGAGTGAGAGAAGGGGGCTGTAAGTGGAGGACCTCACCTCCAAGTTCTACTGACACATGAATGCAGGGATTAAGTTCCTAACACACAAACTTTTGATGGACACATTGAACCAGAGATGGCTGACTCATTTAAACATAAGATATTCAAAGTCTCTTCAGAAGAGCTGCTTTCACCCAAGTCTAGAAGTTTTACCATATGATAACTATAACATACTTTATATACAAATAGAGGTAAATTGTGGTATGAATGAGTAATAAAAATTGTAATGCAAAAAGTACATTATAAAGGCATGAATTGGCATGAACATACTCTATATACAAAGATATGAAAAACTGTAGTCTATATGTGTAATAAGAACTGTAATGCATTCCACTGTTGTGTATTAAAAAAAATAAAATCAATAAAACTAAAAAAAATAGTAATATAAGATACTCTAATTTCAAACTAGACTGGAGCTTATATTTTTCTTCTTGGCATTTTATAATTTATGATAATATCAATTTCTATGATCTTATTCAGATTTTTCTAAATTCACTTGAGAAAAATCTGGTCTTTTATAAAATTACTTAAATATATGATTAATTAGAAAATGAATAATATTGGTCATTGGTGAACTGTATTATGGATGCCACACACCTTTATTCCCATACAGTGAAAAAATCATAGGACACAGAAAGTAGTTTTCAAAAAGCAGGGTGGGACAGCTCTGTGACCTTAGGAATCCTGCTTCCACACTGGAAGGAGATTGAGAAGAGCCACGTGTTTGCTTTATTTATACAAGAGGGCTTCAGAGGATTTTCATGGAATGCTCTTTTGCCAAGTAAGGTAGGAGGAGGGCTGTCCAAGCCCACCAGGTAACGCCCAAGTCTGGAGCTACAGAGCAGCCACTCTAGCCAAGCAAAGACTGAGGTCACATGCTTTGTGTAATCCATTGAGTGGGAGAAGTCACAAAATGACCTGCAATGCCAGACCCCAAATCTCCTTGGTTCCAAGGCCAACTAGAGGCTTTTCAAGTAGCTCAGGGTGGCCCCCTACAGAAGAGACAAGAAGAGACCCAAAAATGGGACGGATGCGTATCATGGATAGATCTGGGTAAAGATCTAGATGAAGGACACAGAGAATTCTTGCAATTGTTCTATAAATTTGAATTTGTATCAAATATCCTTATTCCACATAAGACAGAGTCACTGTAAACATTAACCTGTGATTCCTTTTGACCTCAGGGAACCATAGAGTTATAAGAGGGAATGAATCTTTTATTTATCCTCCACATTTAATATGGAGTTTTAGTAAGAGGAGAAAATTAAGTCAGGGGCAAAGTGAGCTTGGAGACCCTTGCAAGATGAAGGATGACATGCAGGCCAAGTGACAGCACATTCTTGGAGAAAGTTGGGGTCACCTGTTTCCATTTCAACTTGGCATCTTCCTGGTGTCGTGTGCTATTAGGTGATCAGGAGACTGCAGTCACAGAACTGTGGCTGAGAGGGATCTTGAAGCCATCTGGTTTAGGCACTCAACCTCTGTGGGAGTATTTTGAAACATTTTCTCAGCAGTGTTCACCTTCGCTTTCTGTCCACATACGTGTGATATGAATGTGACCCTTTAACAAATTATTGGCTGCATACATATAATTTCTTTCTTGAGGCAGTCAGCCTTCAAGATGGACAGTGCAAGTCTAAGGGGAAAATAGCTACTAAAGGGCTTGTGGACACTTAACTGTAGCCCCACAAGGGAAGAAGGGTGCTTGTCCTATTTCCTGTTCATTTCAGTAGCGCCTGCTTCTGGAAGTGCACAGATATTGCTTGATAAATATGTGCATGATGAGCAAATGCTGAGATCAGAAGAGGGAGGGAAATGAAATGAACAAAAGCAAGCCAAGGAGGAACATGAAGTTGAAGGAAAGGAGAAACAGTGTCTGGGGATTGCTGGGCCAGGACCTGGGCAGAGAGGGCCCTGGGGGTTCTGGCTGCAGCACCTGGGGGCACTTGAACTCTATAGAAGCAACCTGAGGGCAAGGCTGTGGCATAGCCTGAGGACTAGCATTTGAAACCCAGCCATAAAGTACCCTATACCTTAAAGACTGAGGCTGGAAGAATTTGCTTGGGAAGACTTGTGGAGTAATGTGTTAGAACAGACATGTCAGCCTTGCTCAAGAATCAGACAAAGCAAAGGGGGAGAAGTGATCTGTTCTGGATGCTCTAAGTAGATCCCATTTTTATCTCTGTGTTCTCCTGGGGTTGTAGAAGATACTGGACTATGTGGAAGATGCCTTAGGATTATTACTCAAAAAGAAAACCTTCATTCCCTTGCATGCTTCCAATAGAGAAGACCAGCAGTCGATTAAGGTGGGCCTGTTTTGTCCCTAATCATGAGCTTTGGAAAGCATCTTCAATGTTAGGAGGGAAAGCCTCTCTATTCCCATGTCATGAGGCTCAGAAGTGGTTCCAATAATTAAGATAAGAAACAGAGACTGCAGGAGCTAAATTTGAACACTGAGGATTTTGAAGAATCTCAGAGTGAAACATCCAGTTTTCTAGGAAGAATATAAGAGTAATGAGCCTTTGTCCCCCATGTCTCAGGTGCACCTCACACATTCCAGAGAGGGATGTTGCTCTGTTAGGAAGCAGGGCTATTCTGTTAGACCCATCCTTGGCCCTTAGACAATGACCCGGAGTTTGCTAGGACTATGTCCTTGGTCTCCAGGGGCTGAAGATCTTTCTAAACATCTTGAAAAATCCAGGGAAGGTGTGCCTTCTAGAGGACAATGAGCAGGACAATTCATAGACCAGCATGGTGACATTAAATCCTCAAGGTGCTGAGCTTTTCAAGCCAGGCATATAGACACACCCTAGAAGATCTCCAGGAAGCCACCTCCAGTGCCCTCTCCTAAGAACCAGGGTGCGAGCTGCAGCTTGGCTCTACAAAGCATTTACATCTAGTGGCTGCTCTGTCCCTGTGAAATTTTTACAAGCCCTGGACTCCAAGGCTAAGGATGCCCCCTCTGCACCTGTTCTCTGAGCTCAATTCAGTTCCTTGCCCAGTTAGGCTCCTGACACCTGGGGCTCTGAGTGTGATTATGTGACACTTGGTGAGATAAACAAAGATCATCCAACAAAAGAGACCCAGGGTCGGAGGCAAGGGCTGTGCTTTTGAATGCTGCCTTTGGTGCAGCCGGGAACTCATACACCTCTGGGTGCCTCACACTGAAGAATTCAATAGACTGCTCAGCTCCCAAACCAAGGGCTCAAAGGAAAGAGATGGCAACAGGAAGCAAGTCCAGTTCTATTTAATGGGATGTCTTGAGCTCTGTCCCTCACACACGGGGTCCCTCCCTTTATCACAAATTGCTCTCTCTCTCCACTCTCCCTGTGGCTGCCTCACAGGGAGGGCTAGAGGCAAATATCACTAGAAAAGAGAAATAGGAACCACCATCAGGGCCGAGAGTGGGCCGGGGCATGGCAGGACTCTGCCCCTGACTTCAGACCCTCTGGCTCACGGCATCCTCCTGGCAGGGCTGGGACACCAGAGTCCTCAGAGAGCAGCTCCACCACTTCAGAGCCAGCCTCGGAAGCAGGCCTTGGGAAACATGTCATGGAGAAGGGTTCAGGGACATGGGCCGTGCCCAGGGCCTGCAGAGTCATGGCTTGGGCTATGGTAAGGCACAGATGGGGAACACGTTGGGGCCAGAGCAGGGAGTTCTGTGTTTGCTGATAAGGGGAGGACCCAGCAGAGAGGACTCTGGGCGTGTGGCCTGAGGAGGAGGAGTCAGACTTCAGGCTGTAGCATGGCAAGGAGCCACGAGAGGGTGCCCTGCATGAACAAGAGGGCAGCCAGCGGCAGGTGGTTCAGGGCAGCAGTGGAGGACCCCGAGAGGGCCACCGGTGCAGCCCTGAAGCCCGCAGGGGTGTGGTCCTGGGGCTCCACTTTGCCTCCGGAGGATTCCAAGCAGGGCCCCCGAGGAGTGGGGATGATGTCAGGAATCCAGCCTGTTGTGTTTTCTACCAGCTCCTGCAGGTCAGGGAAGAAAAATGGTAACTCCAGAAGCCTCCCTACCATATTCATGTCCTTGAAACCTTACTGGGCCTTGCCTGTCCTTACAGAAGTCACAGCTTAACTAGGAGGCTCCCACCACATACACAGCTTCGGCAGCAGCATCCCACTTCCAACCCTCCTTCCCCAACCCACGTGCCCACCACTGCACTGGCTTCCTTTGTCCTTCTTTTCCCTGCCTTGGCCCCATACCCTCCCATACCCCTCACCCTGCCCTAGAGGGTGGGTGCTTCTGGGACACTCACATCGATAGTCTTGATGACCACAATCTGCTGGGACTCCTTGCAGGCTCTCTCGGCCTTCTTGATGCTCTCTGGAGTCCACTCAATGCTGCTCATGACCATGGTACCCTCCATGGGACTGCCATGGGCAGCAGGAGCAGGGCAGGGGGAGAGAGAGCCATTTAGGGCCGACTTAGTGCTTTCCCACAACGTGTATAAAGCATGCTTGTTAGCAGCCTGAGTTCATGACAGCGGGAACTGTCAGAACGTCTTAGAAGCGAATGAAACAATAATAATGAGTTGACAGGAGGAGGAAGATCATCAGAGTGGAGAGTTTCAGAAACTGAGAAAAGAAGATTATCTTTAAGGACATGGCTTTTTCACATAGGAGTCCAGGAGGATCGAGAGAGGGGACTGCAGGCTGCCGTTGCCGGAGCCTTAGGTGAAATGAAGAGTCTGTGCAGATGTGCATCATAGAAGTTTCAGGGATGCATGAGAGTCCCAGAGAGGACCCTTACCACCAAATCATTTGAAAAGAAATACAGTCTTTGAGCCAAACAGTGCTCATGAGAAAGGCACCCAGAATGTATATATAAGTGATCCGGCTTGCAGCAGTGGGTTCTCATCTGTTCCACTGAATGACCTTGCTGATATGGAGAACCTCCCACACAATCCTGTGTGTATCAGAGCTCTAAGTGTCAGACACTGGCAGGAGCAGGGGTGAGGAGGGGAGGGGCTGGACAGGCCGCCCACCCAGGACTCCTGGGGCACCAGCCTGGGAGGGGGTGGGTGGGTCTCCTCTTCCTCCTTCCCCAGCCCTCCCCAGATCCCTCCCCGCACAGGCGTGGGTTTTATTTCCCAGGTGACTCACTCTGATACCTCCTCCCCCAGCTCACGGGCCACAGAGATGATGTCAGGGTAGCCCTGGCAGCTGGAGATGTTATTTCGTGGGTAGTAGAAGAGAAACACAAGACACATCTCGTTGAGAGTGCTGGGACCTCCCTGGAGAAGAGGAGGGAGATGGAGAGACAGAGATGTAAAGCCGACAGAGAGGGACGAGGCAGGCCGAGAGCCTTCTCGGTGGTCACCCTTCCAGAGACGCCCTCCTCTTTTCCCTTAGCTTAGGGCCGGCATGTTGGGGACTCTTCCTTTCTGCTTTTCCATGTCCAATCGGTGGACAATTGTTGATAATATTTTCAAAGAAATATCACACACTTCTGCCCTGTGCTCTGCATTTCCTTTGCCACTGCCTCTCAACTAGTATCAGTCACCCATCTGTCCTGATGGCAACCTGACCTTAGAGTCATGTGACCATTTGTTCATCACATTTCCTGCCTCCCGTCACCTGCCTCTTCAGTCATCTTCTGCAGCTTCTAGCAAACCTATTAAGAATTCTCCATTTTCATTAAAGAAATTCTTGGATTATAGATAATAATTCCAATGCATTTTTCAATTGCTTTCCCTTACCTGGCAGGTAGTTATGCTGTGGCAGAGTTAGAGGCTGCCCTCTGGGAGACATAGATAGGACAGTGTCATCCCTGCCAGCCACGTCTCCTTGCCCTCATCCCACTCGTCCAGTCACCTGCCCTGTTCCCCACCCTCCACACGGGCGCGATGCTTCCTACGCACACCCCATGATTCCCTTCTCAGAGGTTTTCTCACACTTGTCTTTCTCCAGATCTCCCCGTCTCTGCGGGTCCAAAGCAGGACACGCTCACTTGTGTCACGTGATCAGCTCACTGTCTCGGGATTTTTTTTCCCTGTGAATTTCCCTAGCATTATCCCTGATCTTCTCTTACTGGGTGTATTCCTTTCTACCTCCGATCAGGATCATTTGTAAGGCTGGAGGTGTTTTCTTTCTCAAACGCACTGGACCCACCAGCCATTCCCTACACATGACTTAGGTGTGGTCCCCTGGGACCATGGTAACTGCGACAGGTATCTGCTGCAAGACAGGCAGCATTCTGAAAGTTCCCCGTGAGTCCATGCGTTCTCATACGGTCTGAGGGGCTAGGTTGTAGTACTCTTTATTAACTGGGAAACTGAGGCACAACGAGGCTAGATCACTTGCCTAAGGTTAGAAAGCTGCTAAATGATGGAGCTGATTTTCGAACACAGGTCACAAGGAGCCTGAGTTCTTGTTCCTATCAATCACTCTAACTTTCCATGGCCTATAGAGGGTCATCGACAGGGAGTCCCTGTACCCATCCTGGAGGCGTGGGGCACTGAGAACATGAATGGATAATGCCACTGGGAGGAGGCACAGTCAGAGTCACTGGATTACCAAAGCCAGGGGCAGAGCTTTCTTTCTGGGGCTGTGGTTATTGTGGCCGTAGTGAAGAAAGACACTTACAAAAATCACAGAGTCACGGTCCAGCGTCTGGTAGCGACACTCTATGAGCAGTTCATCTCCCTGTTCAGGGTGAAACATGAAAGCTGAGATAAGTCACAGAGGGATGGTGTGGTCTTGGCACTTTCTGGGCTGGCAACAGCGAGCTCTGATCCTGCTTTCCACAGGCTCCAGCCAGGGCCTCCCCGCCGCGGGCTCCCACCGGCTTGATCACCACCCGGTGTGGTAAGTCTCGTGTCTCCTGAAGATTGAAGTCATAGGAGTCATCTTTACAGATTGTTTGGAGCTGTGTTCCATTTCTACAGAGAGAAGGAGAGAAGACAGAAATAAAAAGATGAAGGGGTCTGCCGTAAAGATGCAGCATGCGGGGACCTTCTGGAGACACAAATTGTCCATTAAAATAAATAAGAAGCCCCTCTTTCCACTGCCTTATGTGGTCACCTCTATTCTGGGGACAGCATGAGCTCCCCCTTATTCTCAACCGAGCAAAACCTTATGCTGAAGAATCTTTTCCCTTATACAGAAGGGCAAGTCAAATCAAGGTCTTCCCTTACCTGTATTGCACAGCCTGCAGCGCCTGCCCAGCCAAGTGGGTGTGGAGCAGGTAGCCAAACACCTGGATGTCAGCCACTGGGGTGCCGTTCATCTGCAGCAGGAGGGAGGCACACCTGGTTTGTTGAGAACCCTGACCTTGCTCCTGTCTTCCCTTGGTAATTGACACCTTCCTCTTGTAATTGACACCCTGCTCCCCGAACCCCCAAACCCTGACACCTTTTCTCCCTTGTATGATTCATGCTATTTATTTTCCTGAGCACCAGGTTATGATCATTATAAAAGTCTGAGGCTCAGGCTCTTCAGCTTGGTGATCAGACCAGATCTGTGATGGGGAACAGGGGACCCCGGGAAAGGCTTGTCTCCCAGCTTTACCTCTTCAAACTTCTCCGTCTTACACAGCCCGTAGGACATAAAGGACTCAGCACCCGGGGGAATGAAGTGTATAGGGAATGTGAAGACACCCAGCTGGAGGACTCCCATGTCGTATTCGCGCAGGTGAGAGGTGTAGTAGAGTCGGATCCCTGATGTGTCATATACACCTGGTGCAGAAGGCAGGACAGTGGGTCACCGTGTGTAGAGGAAGAGGTGTAGGAAAGCTGGGTGGGCTGAGACCCACAGAGTCGGCATGCAACGCATTCCCAACACCTTGAGGAACCAGCCGACCTCATCAACTGCCCTCCTCCAGGTCCTCTGCAGGCTCACCGGGAAGGTTGTGGAAATTGCTGTAGTGAATCTCTAGACGAATCCACTGAGGGTCCAAGGGGGTCCCAAGAGAGATGCCCACGTTGTCTGGAAACTGGTAACTCTGTTGGAGGGATGGAGATTTGGCAGCAAGAAGGACTGGAACTAGGTGCCAATCCAAGGTTCCTGCCTGGTTTTCTAACCTTCACCCTAACCTTCCCCATCCCCATCTTCCATTAGCCAGCAATGTTCCCTGCTCAACAGCATGCTCCCCATAAGCCATGCGTCACCCCCACTGCAGGACTCACAGTGCCCCCGACAGCCCAGCCCACGATGACCTGGGAGCAGAGGGAGAAGTCAGGGTCGGCCCCGTAGCAGTCGTTGATGCCCTTGGGGAGCACGCTGGCATTGCCACAGGCATACACCAGGATGTGATGCACCATAGTCTCATTGTGCTCCACCAGCTTGGGCTCGAACTACACCGAGAAAGGAGGGCAGAATGGGGTCAAGTGTCCCTGCCTTCAATCCTTATTCTCCCCACTCCTTTTCCCAGCTACAACTATGGCATTCTCCACTTCTGTCCAGTTCTCTGCCTCTGTTTATTTTCTATTTCCTTTCTCTGTTTCTTTTCCCCAAGCGATATTTTTCCCAACTCTGCCTGACTCTCCTGGCAAGGCTTTAAACCTCTTTCCTGGAACCACAGCACATGGTTCTACATCCAGCTAGGGACATCCCAAGGCCTCTGACTCTCTTTAGTGTTAGGCTTGGGTCTGGAATATCTACCAAAGGCTCATGTGTTGCAGGCCTGGCCACCCGTGCAGCAATGTTCAGAGTTGGAAATGATTGGATCATAAGGGCTCTGACCTCATTGATGGATTAACCCACTGATAGGTGAATGGACTAAGGGAGGTGGTGGAAATTGTAGGTAATGGGGCGTGATTGGAAGAAGTAGGTCTCTGAGGCTGTGCCTTGGAAGTATATTTCTTGTCCTTGGTTATCCTTGCTCCCTACTCTGGCTGCCATGAGCAGAGAAACGTCTCTCTGTTGCACCCTTCTGTCAGAATGCTCTGCCTCACCTCAGGCCCAAAGCAATGGCATCAGCTGACTTGTGGACCTCCAAAGCGATCAGCCCAAAGAAATCTTTCCTCCTCTAAGTGGTTTTTCTCAAGTATTCGTTACAGTAATGGACAGGTGAGTAACACACTCTAACCTCAATTGGTGCATGATCTCTGAGAATGTATCCACACTCGATTTTCTAAAAAACAAAAAGTGGCTCCCCTACAAAACTTGGCCCTTACTATAAGATCCTATTTTCAGGTGCTTGATAAGATTAAACCCTTCATATGCAAACTTAGATGACCAAGTTTGAGTTCACTCCAGCTTTGTTGACTTCCTGACAGCCCAAAGCCACTTCCCCTTCCTGATTTTTACCTCCTCCTGGGCTATCAGAGCACAATTCTAGGGCTTACTCTTTGCAAATGCTATTAATTAGTAACCTCTGTCAAAAATCTCCACTGCATTGTAAGGCTTGAGTGAAATAGTGCAGGTAGGTAGAGTTCTATACCACCCCCACCAAGCCCCAGCTGGTTCCATTCTCCCAGCTGCCTCCCTATGGCTTCTTCTGGAGACTCTGTGTGAGTGCCTTCCCCACTTGGCGGCCTCCCCAGTCTGTTCACATACCTTGTAAATGTGATGCTTCTTGCTGACGATGGGTAGAGGAAGAAAGGTACAGGCATATGTGGTATCATCTTCTGGAATGAGGAACTGGGGAAGGGGACCCAGAAGGCAAGCAGGGTGAGGGTGGGGTTATCAAAGACGCCAGGGGAAGGATGGGCCAGGGAGGGGGTCCACTTGAGGGCCACGTGGGCAGTCTTTGGGAGTAACCTCACCCCAAGGAATGTGCTGGACATGGGATGCGAGAGGAGGGGTCTGGGTTGGGTGGAGAGATGGAAAGGGAGCAGGATGCAGGCGGTGGGGTGGAGGGGCTTACGTCAGTGATCTCCAGGTCATGGATGATGATCTCCTCGGGGACCTCCAGATCGTCAGGGTGGAACATTTGTAGCAGGAAGATGGACTTAACGAAAGTACGCTCGGGATCCAGCTTCAGTGTGTCATCCAGGCCGTAGGCAGCCAGCACCCTGATGGTGTCACTCTGGGGGGGCCGTGAGCACTGAGGGGCTGCCCCCACGGGAAGCACTTCACATAGATGTGCACCCAAGACCCTAATCAAGCCTGGCGTGTTTACACAGTGGAAGGGAAAGGAGTTTGGGCTGGAGACTAGTCTGGATCTAGTTCCACTCGGAGGTGAACTTTCGGGTCACCTTGAACAATCAGAGCACCCTCACGTTCCCTCTCTGTGCCTGTGTCCACAGCCTCAAAATGAAAGAGTAGAGCCGAGCACAGGAATTCTAACATTCTCAGGCTCAGGGACAGTGGGTTCTTCAAGGAGGGGTGGGTGCAGAGTCATTGGCGGGGGGCAGGGCAGTCTGTGGAGAGCTTGTGCATTTCCAGAGATGGCACAATGGAGGTAGTCCCTGGGAAGCCTGGGAGGGACAGATGCCCTAGGAATTGTGTGACTGGAGGCAATGTACCTCCCCAGAAGCCAGAGTTGTGTGTGGATGGTGCTTTTCTCCCTCCCCTATGTTACCGTGATGTCTTGATCGTGAGGATCACAGGAGCGGAAGGGCCTGGAAAAGCGCATGGTTGTGTAGACAGCGTCTTCTGTGAGCCCCAGCAGCTCGGCATCCTGGCTCCCGTCCTCCTCCAGGGTGTTTTCATCCACAAGGTGCTGATCCTAGGGTCCAGGGAAAGTTGAGGAGTAAGAACTAGAAGCTCAAATCATCATGCTTTGGGGCAGCAGGTGTCCATTTATCTCCCACAGGGCACCGGCACCACCGAACCCAGGTCTGCTTTATTATGGAATTTCCTCCTAGGGTAGAGCACAGCTTCAAGGGTTGGGTTCTCAGAGCCTGTGTTTCAACAGCTTTGATCTTTTCCCAGTGACCTGTATTTAGTAGGCTGTTAGCAAAGAGGGGGTGCAAGAGTCTCTCACAGTCTAATGATTGGGTTCTCTTAGCAGCCTTGAAGACATGCACTCTGGAAGACCTAGGCTGCAAACTCTAGGCCAGATCATTCTTGTAGGGAGAGACCAGCAGTCGGCAGGAGTTCTGACAGTGTGTTTGGTTATGTTTGGAGAATATGTGTGTTTTCAGGACACAAAGCCATCTTCAACCTAACGAAGGCGCTCATCCCTGGACAGGAGTCACCCTTAGACTTACCGAGAAATAGACATGGCCATTAGGCAGGACTCCTCCAACAACCAGGTCACTTCCCACCACAGTGTGGCGGTGGCTGATGCCCAAGCCCACCCAGCCAGCTGTCCGGACCTGGAGCTCAAAAGTGATGATCTCAGCCTCAAAGTCAAAGTCCCAGAGCAGGAAAATGACATTGGAAGGGTCAAGGAACCTGGAATAGCGCAGGCGGGATGTGGGGCCGAGGTGGCTGCCTGGGCAGGTGTCTGACAGGACCAGAAGTAGAAAAAGTTTAAAGAGAAGTACACAGGTCATGGCTCCTGCGACCTGGAGCATCTCTCCTGCAGATGAAGACTCAAGAACTCTGGACTTATATGTCTGTACCTGTGCCAGGCACCATGCCATGAGGGAGGGTCAGGCTGGGATCTTCTGATCTGATTATCCTCTGGGTTCTGAGTGGTGCCACTTGCATAACTGGAGTTCAGATGTCCAGAGAGGGCACAGGGCAGGTTTCTCTCACCCTGGAGGGGACCTAGCGTGAAATTCTCCTGAGTAAATCACTCAGGTTTCCCACCCCAACTGCAGGTCAGTCTCCTGCCCGTGGAGACCCTGCAGAGTCATGGAGGATTCGGCATCTCCCTGCTCTTCTTCCCCTCCTGTCTCTCTCTCTCTGCCTCTCTGTCTCTCCTTGCCTTGGTTCGCTCCCCCATCCCGGATCCTTAGATATCCTTACTAAGCCTCTGTCTCTGCCATGTTCCCTCCACCCCCAGTTTAGATGGGTTTTTCCATTTTGTCTGTGCAGACTAAGGCACTGGTGGGGGTGGGTGTAAACCTAGTCTCTCAGTCCTTGGTACCATGTAGGGAGGAGGGAAGTTGTTGGGAGGGGTGGGCGGGCTCTGCTGGGCATCTGCTGCAGGAATCCTTGCTGCTAATCCCAGGAAGGACACCTAGAGGTGAAAGAACCACAATCAGCTTCCCAGGTGGGCAAGTCCGAGTCCAGGGCAGCTTTGATTTTCATCACATTCCTGGGGAGGAACAAGAAGGAGAAGGAGTGAGGGGAGAAGAGGGAGAAAATGAGAAACAGACATGCACGTGCCTTCGGACTGCCACCCAGGAGCTGCCTCTCAACAGAGCCACATTTTACTGACTCTCCTGGGAGGCTTGGCCCGATTTCTCCAGGTGCGAGCACATTGGTTTTGTTGTTTTATTACACAAACAATAACAGCACAAAGGGAATATTAGAATAACAGAGTGGAAAGAAACTTCAGACCCACTTAATTTTCCAAAAGTTCCAATCCATTTACTTTTAGATAAGGAAACGGGAGCACCAAGGGGCATGCCCTGGGTTTGCTCTTTTCTTTATTTTCTTAGGTCCTTGACCCCCACAGGACAGCAGAGCCCTGAATGTTCTTCCTCCATGGTTCATCCTGATGGAGGGAGTTGGTGTCATTTGTTAGCTGCTTCGTAGGCAGGGACCAAAGTCTCACTCTAGTTCCAGACTTATTTCCTTCTGGTTATTGACACAGCCACCCAAGGGCTGTGGTTCACCTCACGTGACCCCTTTGCCTGTTCTCTACTTGGAAATGGACAGGACATGTGCTCATGGGCTTGCCCAACTCACTCTGGCCCATGCATCCCCACACAGGAGTGCAGCTCATGGAGTGTGTGCGGTGAGTGGAGAACCCTGGCGTGAGCTGCGTGTGCCTTCATTCAGTGCCCGCATAGTCTTTGAATCACACATTAAGCTCAAAAGCTGGTGAGGCCGTTTGCAACTGAGGTGCTGTGGGGGAGAAAAACAAATGTCCCCAAGGGGCAGCTACAATCTCCATCTTTGGACCTGGCAGAGAAAGTGGGGATCCAGGCAGCCATCTGGAAGCCAGCGGCTTAGTGTGGCTGGGAACAGAGTGGCCAGGACTGAAGACAAAGTCGTACTTGGGAGGCCCTGACCTTGGGGAGTAGGAACAGCAGGGAGGAGATATCAGGAGTACTGGAGACACTCTGATCCCAATCTCATCTGAGGATTAGGCTGAAGACGGGGGACAGGACAGCCGGTCCTGTAAATGGAGAAGGGCCTAGGATCCCTTATCCTGCAATCTGTCCTGCCAGCCGAAGCACCGTTCTCAGGGAAGAGGCAGGGTTCTCATGAAAGAGCAGGAAGCCGGCCATTATGGACCCAGGAAATCCCTTCTTCTGGACCCTTGTCTGTCTGACACTAGGCCATTGCTGCACATTTTGGAGGGTCCCCAGGGAGATGGGCCTGGTGTCTGGGTCACCCCAGTGTCTGTGATGGGGCTGGCACTGAGTAAAGCCCAGTGCAGTTGCAGGTCTTGAAAGGTAAAGTTCAGTGGCTAAACTGGCCCGTGTCTCTATACTGTCATCCACCAGTTGCTGAGGCTGGAGAGAGGGCAGACACAGGGCCTTTTCAGTGGCATTTTACAGGCTGTTGGTTTTCAAACTGGAAACAAGGAGGCCTCTTATCAGTGATACACAGTCAAGAGAACTTGTGCTTCCAATTCCAACTGATTACTAAATGATAAAAAATTGAAGACAGAAGTTACCATTAACCCTACCATATTTTAATTGGATTTAAAATTTAACACTGCAATAATAAAATGCAGTTATTACTGAATGCTTAGCCTGTGCCAAGCTCTATTTTAAGAATATTTTCATGTACCAATGCATTCACTCTTACAAAATAGTTTTCAATATTATCTCCCTTCTGTAGATGAAGAAACTGAGGGCCACTAGGCAGGAGAGACAGCAAAGTGAGCAGTTGGGAAAAATGTAATTAGTTATATTTATATACATAAGTTACTATAAATCAATCACCTATGATTAAATATATTTAGTAAATGAATAAATGTATGTTTAATAATTAAATATTATTTAAAATAAGTGAGAAAAATCCCCACGAGGTAAAAGAAAAAGAAAATAACTTTATTAGTAAATAAGCATTACACAGGAAAGGAAGGTGCATGAATCTTAATTGACTAAACAGTTGCAAAGACAGATATAACCCACCATGAGTGTGTTCTTAAGATGAACTTGGAGGGCCTCACAGACCCATTTGTCAGACACCCTTCATCTTAGACTCACTTGGCAACTGGAGTACATCCATGTTGCCCCCCACCCCCCCAAATAAAAAACTTCCTGTATCTTTACAACAGAAAGTAGTTTTGCAACTTGAAATAAGGTTTTTACTTAATTTGGACTTCTGCACTAGGCTCTTTGCTAAGTTAAGATAGGCTTCTACCTGAGTTAAGCCAGGTTCCCAATAGAAGGCTGCTACTTCCTTGGGACCTGGGAGATAGGGGCGCCAACCTTAACCCTGAGGATTAAATTTCAAAGAAAAGGTCCTTGAGAAGATGTCATTCTTGGGTTTTAAAGCTAGCAAGGGGTTTAACGGAGCTTTTCAAAAGATTTTCAAACATTCCAAACAGACAGGAGGAATTTATCATTCCAAGTTCTCTAATAAAAATGCTTCAAGGAAAGGGAGGATAATGGGGCTGGGGTTGTGGCTCAGTGGTAGAGCGCTTGCCTAGCATGTGTGAGGCACTGGGTGCGATTCTCAGCACCACACATAAATAAATGAATAAAATAAAGGTCCGTCAACATCTAAAAAGAATTCAAAAAAAGAAAAGGGAGGGTAAGGAAGGAATCTTCCCATTTTTCTCCACGGAATTCGTATTGGTCCTCACAGAGTCAGACGCAGATCATTGGAGATGGGTGACCATTATCATACACCTGCCATACATGGTCATGCCTCAGTGTGGCCCCGTAACAGCCTCCAGCGTAAGTGGAGCATGTAAGCCAGGGATCACGGCTCAGTTCTATAAGCCTCACTTGGTTGCATTGAGATATTTTGATCCCTTGCAACGATCTGAGGCTTGGATTCCGACTACCTCCAGGTATCTTGGGGTGCAGGAGAGGGTGCCAGGCCTCCCTTCAAAGAGGTCTTCAGGAATATGGGGAGTGCAGTCTGAGAGTGGGAGTGCATGGGGAAGCTCAGGAAGCAGGAAGTCACAGAAGCCTTTTTGTTTGAACTTTGTGCTTCAGAGAAATGAGACAACATATTTGGTTTCCTGAAGAAGCCACGCCCCTTGGCACCTCAGGCCAGGAGACCCAGCCTCTGATTGCTGTCTTATAGGCGAGATCCTGCCTTGTCTCACAGCGCTTCAGGAGAGAGCCAGAGGGGCCAGGGGATGGGGCCATTTTCCATTGTGTGCGTCTGGGTGCTCCTGGCTGCAGACCTGAGTGCAGGTCTGATGACCAGTGGGGGAGGCCACTCGGTGGGTGGAGGGAGGAAGAGAGAGATGAAGCACTAGAGCACCATGGGCAGAGAAGGTGCTCCCTAATCCCAGTCTTGGACAATGCCCCAGGGACAGCCTCTACCCTGGCAAGTGTCCCTTCTGCTCCCTGCAGCCTCCTGTCAGTGTCACTCATGGACTCCCTCCCCAGAAATTAGCTCAGTTTGTTACCCCCCTGCAACCACTGTCTGTGCCTTCGCTTCCACCAGCCTTTGTGTTCCAGACCCCTCTGCAAGCCTGGTGGAGCAAAGGCCCAGGTGGGTTCTCGTACCACGTGGACAGGCTGAGACTCTGCGCTGCATCCTGAGGAATTCCCAGTACCCCTGGATGAGCTGGTACCAACAGGATCTCCAGCAGCAGTTTCAGTGGCTGGCCACTCTGGGAAGCCCTGGGGACAAGGAGGCTATATCCCTTCCAGGAGCCAATTACCTGGCCACACGAGTCAGTGACACTGAGCTGAGGCTGCACGTGGCCAATGTCACCCAGGGAAGAGTCCTGTTCTGTACTTGCAGCAAAGACACAGTGAGAAACCCTCCTGGGGCCTTTGAATAAAAACCACATACACACAGACACCCTGGTTTCTAGGATCTCTTCTGCCTGCTTTCTCCTCACCTTCACCCTCCCTTCTTGCTCTAACCACAAGTGGAATCTCCTGCTGATTTACCATTTGATTTTCTCTGCTTAAACAGCACAGCAATCTCATCCCAGCTGCTAGAGGGCTTGAGTGTGAACACTTGTGTGTGTTGGGGAAGGCTCTTATCCCACCTAAACCTCAATCAACTAGCAATAGTTGTTCTTTCCATAGTTTGCATACATAAAAAGCATATTGCATGATAATGTGGTATCAATCCCAAAGGGGAGAAACCTGGAGAAACTCTGGAAGCACAATAAAGGCATGGGCGGAATTGCTGAGTGTGTAGCCTCCCCTTCACACCCCTAGAATAAACTCCTATTTTATTTTTCTGATGACATCTCCATTCTCATTACTCATACTTAACTCCTTACACCTCAGACTCAAGCTTATCTTTAAGACAGTAAGACCTCCCCAAAGAGCAAGGTCTGGATCTGCAGGGGAGGGATTCCTGAATATTGTCCCATAAAGCCACGAGTCAGAACTGGCTCTGAGGTCATTCTTAGAGCAAGGAGTGGAATGAGGAGGCACAAGCTCCAGGCTAAGGGTTGGGTAGTACCTTGGAAGCTTGGAAGTGCAGAATGAAGAGGGATGGAGGGAGGGAGGGAAGGAGAGAGAGAGAGAGAGAGAGAGAGAGAGAGAGAGAGAGAGAGAGAGAGAGAGAGAGCCACTCTGCTTCTAGATTGAATGTCTGTATCCCAGGGGTGTAGACCACGTGGGCACACAACCAGGATGCAGGTGGCAATGAACAGCTGCAAAGGCAGATCCAAAGTACCCGATCACTAATGGTGCTGTGGGTTGTGTGGTAGGCTGTTTCCTAAGCCCCTGTGATTGAGGAGTTTTTCCATTAGGGGTCACCATTCACCCACTGTTCTCCATGATGTGTGTGGTGTTGGTTGGGAGGCCTAGCACACTGGAAGGGGCCTCCTGTATTCTTCCCTTCCTTCCCTCAGCCTCCTGTGTGTCACCCCCACGCTCTCTTCCCACAGAAAGATCTCCAGATGGGTGTCATCTGGCGGCAATATTGCATTGGTGCAGCCTGGGGCTGGGCAGGCCAGCTTGGGTGCCACCACCCTTGTCCAGGTTTGCATGTTCCTGATCTTTCCTAAAACATTATGTGCTGTTGAAAAAGATGGCTTTGTTGTGTGACAAAGTGGGGACAGAGGACAAACAGGCTTTCTTCTCATGACCCAAGGGACATTCTGAGACATCCATTCTTAACTTCA
The DNA here is from genome assembly GCF_052094955.1 of Ictidomys tridecemlineatus. Taxonomy (NCBI): domain Eukaryota; kingdom Metazoa; phylum Chordata; class Mammalia; order Rodentia; family Sciuridae; genus Ictidomys; species Ictidomys tridecemlineatus. The sequence goes on from NC_135478.1 coordinate 219,127,450, forward strand.
AATAATTCTCCTACCTTCCTGACCATAACAGCTAGAATCTCATTAGTATTTCTTTGGATTACAGTTCTGTCGATAATTAGATTAGAAACAGACCAGAAGAAGTAAATCTGAGGGTTCCCTCAAATAGTTTTTAACACTGGAACATGATTCCCCCGTCACTACTTGAAGGCACAATCACCTTGTCCGAGTGGAAAACAGAACTTCAAAGTCTAGATGGAGATGTAGAGAAGTTGGAGAAACAGATAATTTGAAAAGGCTTCTCACTGGCTGGAGAGAACCTTGGTGAGGGTCACAGATACCCACTGGGAACTGGAGAGGGTGGGACATGTTTGCAGGAGGAGGAAAAACGAGAGCATGAGGAACGGCCTCTAGACAGGCTTGGACTGCTACCCTGCTTTGCAATTTCAACCTGTCATGACCCAGCCATGAGAGGTTGCAGAAAAATATCTGCTGTATGTTTTATGTTTAAAATTCTCTCTCTCAGTCAGGCTGTATAAGGCCCTGAGTAGGAGGAAGTTACATATCAGAATGTTCTTTGGCTCTCTGATTCTGATTAATTTATTTTACATAGTTTCTCCTCTGGTTGGAGAAAGATAAAGACAGGTGCTACATTGAAATGTTTGTGTGCCCTCCAAAATGTATGATGAGATTCAATCCCCAGTGCAGTAGGAGCCCTTAGGAGATGACTAGCACCTGAGGGATCTATTTTCATGGACAGGAACAGTGCCTTGTCAATGTGCTCCAAGGAGAGAACTGATGTTTTTGTTTTGTTTTGTTTCTTGCCTTTTTGCTTTCTGCCACGTGAGGATACAGAAAGAAGGCCCTCACCAGACACCAACACAATGTCATGATCTTGGAGTTGTCAGTCTCCAAAGCTGTAAGATATAAAGAAATAAATTTCAGTTGTTTTTAAACTATCTAGTCTCAGGTATTTTGTAATAGCAGCACAAATGTACTAAGACAGTAGCTATAAAGAAATGGTAACAGATTCCCCAATCCTCCTGCTTATTGAATGCCAGCTGTGTACTAAATACCATGGCACATAACTTTGGTAAGTCCTCTTTTTCCTTCTCAACGATCCAGAGACATATGATTTGTCCCACTTTATAGATAAAGAAAGCAGGACCAAAGAGGCTAAGTTAGCTAAAGGTAGAAGAGAGTGCTCTTTTTAAAACTCTTATTATAATGGACTTGAGTCTTTTGGTCTTGGTGAAAACAGAGGTAATAGATGATCTAAGAATTGGATGTGCTCTCTGTGGAGGTGCTGATGGCAGAGATCAAAGAGTGGGGAGGATGGAAATTATAGAAGGGAATCCATTCACCAAAGCCTATTGGAATGAGGTAGAAAGGGCAAGCTGGCAGAGTCCAGGCCACGTGGTGAGCAAGGGCACTGCAGGTTGAGGAGAGGCTGCGTGGAGAGGAAGAAACTAGCTGTGATTCCTTGGGAAGGCTGGCAGTGGATGCTGGGGCCCCGCAGGGGATTTCAGAATCATCGGGGAGATAAGGCAGAGTCTTGGGCTTGTAAAAGTGGGACAGTCAAAACAAGATTGTCAAGACAAAGGTAGTAGTAATAGAACTGGGATGAAAAGGGGACTTCGTTGCATGGTTGAATGAACAGAAGTCCCATTGTTTTACTGGGAAGGGGTAACAGCAAGCATGGCTTGGTGACAAGTCACTGGACCCAGGAGGATGTTTGAATTCTCTCAACTAAAATAGGACTGGCCCCCTGTTTTGAGATGCTGACATGGGGCTCAAGAGACTACAGATGTGCCAAATAGATGAATAAACATAGGGATTTAGGGGTATAAAGGGGGAAAAAGGCAAAAGCAAATTTTCATGTGCACTTTGTAGTCAAAGCAAATCCTACCTGTGATTTTTAACAACTTAATAATTATTTTGAAAAACAAATCAAAAGACTGGGAAAGAGAGACAAAGAAAAGACATTTGTTTTCATGATAAATGCATTTGATTTTGTTCAAAACAACAGAAATCCAAAAATAAAATTTATTTTATATATGTTTTCCCCAAAGGATAGAATTTTGTTTTTTTTTCTCTATATTTTTTATTGGTGCACTGCAGTTGTACATATTGATTGTGACAGGTTGTTACATATTCATATACACAAACAATAGATCATCAGTATAATTTGGTCAGTATTATTCCCCAGCACTTGCTCCTGAAAAACCAGCCTCTATCTCAGAGCAAAGCCTGTCCAAAAAAGGGACATGACCTTTGTCCTTGGAAAAACCCACAGAGCACTCCTAGGCACATTCCCACCCTGCTAAGTTGTTTATCTACAAATAACAGGAGAGATCTGCTTCCTCAGGTGTCCCCGTCAGGTGTCCCTGACTCGGTCAGGCTAGGTGGAGATCCATAGCAACCCCCTAGCAGCCACCAATCAGCATGAGACAGGGAAATACCTGGGATGCCCGATGACCCTCCCAGTGGTTTATGGTGGTTGATAACATGTTGGGAAACCATGTAGTTCAGCACGTACACCCCTCTTGGCTCAAACCAATCAGTTCAAACCAATACCCCTTTTGTTCTGACCAATCACCCCTACCCAACTTGTTCCCGCCAGTGAATGTGCTAATTATGTTTTAGAGTTGTTATTTGATTTTCCCGTGGTGTGTGATGATTTGCTATGATGTATGTGAAGTCCCTGCCCTCTCCAAGAAAATGTATAAAAATGCTGCAAACCCTGGGCTCGAGGCCTCTCAGCGTCACCAGTTGCTGTGTGTGCACGTGGAGGACCGAGCTAGCTCGCAATAAACACCTCTTTGCTGCTTACATCAATCTTGGGTCTCTGGTGGTCTTTGGGGGTCCTGAATTCGAGCATAACACTCCCTGCGCCCCCTCACTTGAAGTCCCTTTCCTTTACTGATCTCTCTTTGATTTTTAGTATATATACATCAACTTTGTTTTCCCTTTTCCTCTCTAGCTTCTGCATGAAAGAAAACATACAATCCTTAACCTTCTGAGTTTGATTTATATTACTTAACCTAATGGTCTCTAGTTATATGCATTTTCCTGCAAATGCCATGATTTCATTTTTCTTTATGGCTGAACTAAACTCCAATGTGTATATATGCCACATTTCTTTATTTATTCATCCATTGAGGGACCTAGGCTGGTTCTGTCGTTTGGCTGTTGTGAATTGTGCTGTTTTAAAAATAGGTATGCATGTTTCACTGTATTAAGATGACTTCAATTCTTCAGGAAAAAATTGAGAAGTGGCATTAACTGGGTCACCTGGTGACTCCATACCTAGTCTTTTGAGGAGCTTCCACACTGATTTCCATAGTGGCTGGGCTAGAAATTGCATATATTTCAAGTGTGTGATTTGATGATGAAATGACCATCACACTCAAGCTTACTAACATACTCCTCATCTCACAGTTATCTTTTGTGTGTGCCTGGCAAGGACACTTGAGATGTACCACCTTAGAAATGTCAAGGAACGGTGCAACGCAACATTGTTAATTATAGTCACCGTGAATATTAAACCTCCAAGCTCATTAATCTGATATATATGAAACTTTTTGTACCATTGACTAACACTTTTCCCACCCCTGAGGCCCTAGAACCACTCCATGCTTCTAAGAGTTTGACTGTTTTAGTTCCCCTATGTACATGAGAACATGCGGCAGTTGTCTTTCTGTGCCTTAACGTAATATTCGCCAGGTTCTTAACATAATGTTTTCTTAGCCTAACGCTCTTCAGGCTGATCCATGTTATTGATACTTACCTTGACAAGTCCTTGCTTCCCGAATGTTGAAGTATAACACCCGAGAAGCACACTGAGACAAGTGCAGAGAAGCACCCCAAGGCAAGTGCAGAGTGGAAAGGAAAAGGCTTTACTAAAGGACAGCAGAGAAGAACCCCCACCCCTGCCCCCCCACCGCCCACCCAGGAAGAAAGGGAACTGAAAGGCAGAATCCCTGGGTTGAGGAGGTCTCATCCCTTTTTTATATCTGAGGTCTTTATTCCTGTCCTTTATCTTGCTTATTTTCCTTTATCCTGCATATGACGGGGGAGGCAGGTGGAAAGGCAGGTGGAATTGATTAGCATCTCCCTATCTGCTGGGAGCTGCCTCATTAACAGTTCTTTGTGTGTGTGTGTTGGGGGGGGGGAGGGCTTGGGGACATTAACATTTCAATCTCCCAGGTGTAGTTTCTGATTTCCCAGACTCAGATGGGAATCTATTTTTCTCTATTAAACTGTATATCAGACCTGATTTAACCTAGCTACACTAACTACCTATCTTGAAATCTGGCTTCATTATTGTGAATGGAAATATCTCCTGTTTCAAGGATAATATTCGTTTAAGGATAATATTTCCTTTATCTATTCATCTGGTGGTGCACATTTAGGTTGTCTCCATGTCTTGGCCATTGTGAATAATGCATCAATGAACACGGAAATACAGATATTCCCCTCAAGGTACAGTGTTGGAGACCAGCTCCAACAGGGGGTCTCAGGAGACTAATGGATGGTGAGGAGTCAGCGAAAGAGGGGGTGGAGAAACAACACAGACACCAAAGTGAAGGTGTTGATCCCAATCTTGTGAAGTTGATCATATATACTTTTCATTTTGGCAGGCTCACAGTGCTTTGTGGTTACAAAACAGAAATCATTATTCAAAGAAACAAAATATTACATAGTTACAATTAGAATAGAAGAATGTATCTTGGCTTATGCATAAGCAAGCATTTGTACTTTCAGTTTGAGTTTTGCTTTGAGCTGTTTCTGCTTAGTTAACTTTTAATAATAGTTACAAATGTCCCAAACTATTGGCCTATACCTTGACTATTCTTTCTTGACTTACTGACTGGAACTGGTGCCATGGTTACGGCAAGTAGTTGACTTGTTATTAATTTTAATCAAACAAAAGTAAGAGCACAAACCATTGTGCACAGGAACAAGAACAAGTTGCCCAGTACTAAGCACTAATCTATCTTCTTAACATTAATTTTTCTTCTCTAGATTTTAATTTAATTTCTCAAAAACTTCCTTGACAGGAATACAGGGAGTTTTTCATTAGACATTAACAATTTACACTCCACAGCTGAATCATTGCATTTAGGGCAAACAGATCTATGCTTTAGAAGTAGTTGCATTAATTGGGAAAGTCATGTTTTTTCCTTTATACTTAATGGTCATATGAGAAATTGCAACTATACTTATTAAAGGAATACAAAAACAAATCAGCCCATTCCCAGAAACATACTGCACTCCTCCAGAGGATGGACGCCTTGCTCCATCCACCTCAGTAGGGCCTTGCCATTGCCTGAGTCAGGGAAGGGGCGCAGCAGTGCAGACTTTTGAATATATGTCCAAAAGTGGGTTATTATGTCCTATGGTAACTATTTTTAATTCTTAGGGCCCTCCGTAATATTTTACATAATGATGCACTGACAATGAATAAATGTTCTTCTTTCTCTGCATCCCTGCCACCACTTGTTATCCTTCTTGGTTTTGAGAATAGCCATTTAGCAAATGTGAGGTGATATCTCCTTGTATTTGTGATTTCTATTCACCTGATGATTAGTGATGTTGAGACTTTGGTTTCGCTTGATATATTGGTATCAATTACATGTGTGCTACTGTGACAGGACCGCCCCTTCCAGGGATGCTTGAGGAAAATGAATTCTTAGGAGACAGAAGTTCAATTAACATATCCAGTTGTTCTCTTTCCTGAGATTAAGATTGATATGAATTTCTGGGGAGTTGCTAGGGCTCTGTCCTTATAGGCACTCAGAAGGAGCAAGATGGGAGGAATGGGAACAAATTCTTTGTGGAAGATTTACGTATTGTAGTAGAATTTTTCAAGGTCAACTTGGAGCAGGATAATAATTGTGTCCCCTGAGAACTCTCACATTAAGTACTCCTCTTCAGAAGATTTTGGTGATCCAATGGACAGGACAATCTGTTCTCAACTTCCTCCATATGCTTCCAAATGCTTGTGAAAGAGCTTCATGAACAGTGAACAATAGAGACAAGTGGGCCACGTGCATGGCTGAGTATCAAAGACTTCTTGTAAGTCTGACCCCGACACCACTACTCTTGTAGACCTACAGTCAACAACCTACATCAGTTATCAACATCAGTTTACCACTGTATCCCATGTTTCCCATCTGCCACATGGAGGTAAGGGGGGCCTTTCTGTCTCAGCATAGTAGCTATTTGTCTTCACTATCACCAGTGCCCTAGCATCCTCATTCTCAAATTTCGTGAATATCTTATGCATTCCACAAAAAAGGAATATATTCAGCAACTGAGGAAGTCCCCTCCTAGTTCTCATGGTGAAACCTGGGGATGGCACACAGGTCTGTGGAATTCAGGGACCTCACATTTGTTGCTACCCAGAATCAACTGGTCTTATACAGCATTAATGTGACCTGTTGAAATCTTTGCACCAGTTCAAGCTGATAAACATCCTCAGAGGTTGAGGTGGTCTCTTGCAAAATTGTTTCAATGCCACTTATTTCTCCATTAACTAAAATTTTAGTTAATGAAATATATGAATGTGAAGCTCTCATAATTGTGCTTAATAATTCATACACCAAACTCTTTTTCTAAGCATCCCAAGCTAGGCATAACTGATTCAGTAGTTTTAGAACCTTTGAGAGGACAATGTATTTTGAAACTTAGGTTTCCTGAGACAGGTTCTCTTCTGTCCCAGCTGTACTGAAAAGCTAGCGGCCATAGGCTGAACTCACTGGAACCTGTTTTTAGCTTCTGCTTTGTTAACCCTCAGTCAAATAGCCACAGAACTCTCTCCTGTAAACCTACACATTAAAATGCTCTGGTGGTTACCAGAGCTGCAGAGTTGAGATGAAAAGAAAAGTAAAGAGGAAAGAAAGAAGCCAAAGTGACAGCCAGGAGAAAGTAGAGCTTCTAGGCCAAATGCTGTAATATAAGAGGCAAGCTTGCATTAAGAAAATTGGGCCTGGATTCTGTTTGTCTGCCACATCACAAACCCCAAGTAACTTTTATAGCAACCTCATTTGTCTCAAGTAGACACCCAGAATCCTGTAAAAAGACTGGGTGAAATCTATCCATGCCTGGTGTAGAATCCTAGGTGCACACACAGAAATGAAGTGCAATGCCCTCACAGTCCCCATGTTTGAACACTTCTCCCCACCCATTCTTCTATTTAGCCCACTCCTTGTTAGAATGCCTCTTTCCAATCGTTGTGTTAAGATTCCAAAAACACATGTTGTGTAACTCAGGAAGTAATAGAAAGTGGGATACCCCACGTGAGGATGGAGTGGCCCTTTTGTCTGTTTGGAGAGAATACCATGTCCACTTCAACAACCCAAATGGTCTAAGAAGTTTTAAGTTTTCCATCTTCATTTATGTGGGAGGAAAGGGTTGCTGTATATGAGTGAACAAGTAAGAGTTATACATGGCACCATCCCAGGAATCCATTTAATTAAGTCTGAGGTTGGACGTGGGAGACGCTGTGTCACATGCTGTGGAACCCTCAGTTGTTTTGGATTGTACTTTGAATCCAGGACAAGTAGTGAAAAATACTAGCATAGATGCCAACATCGGCCCTCAAGACACATCCATCTGCAAAAGACAGGATTCCGTAGAGTACTCCATTGCAGACTGCGGGGGCTGCTGAGACTTCCTGCCAGCAGAAAGAAAACCAGGTTACGTTCCACAGTTTCCACAAGGAAGGGGGAAGTTAAGGCAGAAGTAATTAGAACATTTACCCTGCAAGGCACTCTCCTTCCTGGCACGATGCCCACACAGAACATATTCTGCTTGATGGTTTGGGTTCTGTAGCCTCCTTGACAATCTTTCTCAGAGATTACAGAGATGTTCACATTCTGCAGTGAGTCAGGTTCCTTGGCTACAGAAAAGAGAGAAGTTGGACTTCCTCAACAGTTTTCCTACATACTGAATCAGCTTTACTTTCTCTCTTTTTCAACTTATTTCTCCTTCTATTGTAAGAAAGGAAATATTGTGTGAATAGGACAACTGTGGTAGTCAGGATGACCTGGATACAGGTTACCACATTAACAATTTCTTATGATACAAGTGCCTTTCTCTTTATGATTGTGTTTAAATGAATAGCTACTGACAGTCTATTAGGATTTGCATGAAAATTTTGGGCTAAGCTAGCTGGCAGACAGGTAACAGAAAGCTATGTTAACTTGACTTTTTTTTCGGGAAATTTTAATTTTAAGACATAGAAGAAAGCTTAGGTTAGAATATTTAGTTTCAAAATTCATTGATAAAAATGATGGTACCCTTTGACAGTTTTCTGAAGAAATGAATACTATCTAGAATGTTCTCAGTTTAAAATACTTTGTAAGTTAAACTAGGTCATCTCCTGCGTCTTGCATAAGGGAGTTCCGATTTAGCACAGGATTAGGTATATTTCTTGTGCTTATATTTTATTTTTATTTGTTTATTTATTTTTTCGTATTTCAAGGCTCTAAGTTTCTTTATTGCTTCTTTCCACTGAAACCACTTCTATCATACATGAAAGCAGAGATGATAAAAAGATACAGCAGGAAAATGGCTTAAAGGATCCCTTGAGTAATGGAAAGGGAAAGGGAATGATCTGAAAGGGATGAATTTGGAGGCCTGGGAAAAGCTACATTTAGCAGAATTGCAGAAGCTGAGATGAGAGCGTTCAGAAGCATGGCTAATTTCAAGAGAATGCCATTGAATTCAGCAGACATCACACATATTACAGACTCACAGACATCACAAATGTTGTAGCCCCAGGTGGTGACCATGCACATGGTATTCACACGGACAGGATGGTTGGGGAGTTTGACCAGTTTCACATAGTTATTGAGATTAATCACTTTTTTCAGCTTGATCAACATGACGTCATTTTGGATAGATGAGACTGAGAAGTAAGGGTGATAAATCATCTTCTCATAGCCGACCACCTGCACATAACGTTCCCTGCTATCTGAAGGGTTTGTGATCCCCAACACCACTTGGAGCTTCCTGGAATGATATAGATGTTCACAACAGTACTTAACATAGGTGGCTTCTCCATCCTATGGGCCTTCACTAGCCCACAGATGTTTTCCTCTGCCACTGAATGCCCCTCAAAGATCTTTCTAACCCCATTTAATTGGGAGATAGTTCTGGGCAGTGTCCGACCTGAAAACCCAAACAGTAGTGTGGCTTTTTACTCACGGCAAGTTGCAATGTGCAGCTGTGATTACCCAAAGTGGATGGATCAGGGCTCCTACGCAGGGCAAGTAATCGGATTTCAAGTAGACCAAGTAAGAGGGGGTAATGGCACCTGTGTACTCTGGATTATAGGCAAAGGCAACTGGAAAGAGAGACATCAACAAGAAATTCTGAGGTTTCTCAATAGTCACTGAAAAACCAAAGGAGCATTATTTAATAGGCTTCTCCAACCTTCTCTTGATATCTTTAAGTATAAACTAAACCTATAAATTGATTTTGTTCTAAACATGAAGAAAATAATGATAGAAACATATGTTTAAAAAATAAAAAGGGGTTTGCCCTTTTAAGTGACAATAAATATTCTTCAAATAAGCTTTCTTAAATACTTTCTAAATCCAGTGTATGTAATATTAAGTCAACTTTTTTTCTTTGCCAATTTTAGAATACTTTCACAAGTCTTATTTCTTTTCTCCAAAAAAAATAATGCAAGCAGAATGACCTACGCACCAATACAAAGGACTGTTTCATGCTCTGCGGTGCTCATGAATTGGGAAATCCTTGCCTCACTCCCATTCTCTCACCCCAACATTAATCCTGGTCCAGAAAGGTCCAGAGTCAGCTCTTTCTTAGGAGTGGTTCTGGTTGGGGTGTCAAAGTCCTGGCCTCCCCAGAAGCATACAAACCAACCACCTCAGGTCAGGCAGGCAGGCACTGTTACAGGAGAGCTTTGGTGGGGACTGGAGAATCAGTCCTCTGTCTCAAGTCTGCCATGGTGTCTCCTGTCTTGACCCATCTTTCACTTTTCCCCCAGGATTTCTCTTTGGTGAACACAAAGCCAGCTGGGCAGATACTCACGAGACAGGTGTGAGAGAGCCCAGATGAGGATGAGCTTCATGACAGAGGGAGAGCCTTTTGCCAGGATACGTTTCATCTCAGAGTCTCTGGGAAACAAGGAGAGGAGGATGGGGAAATATTAAATCACATAAGGAGCTCTAGGGTTGAAATAAAAGTCTTATCCAAACTCTTTCAGGGTCAGGATTCAGTTACCAAAATGGTGTTCATCTGTCAAACGAGGGGGTTGGTTTCTGCTGTTGGAGGGAAAGGAAACAAGGTTGGTGACTCTGTCCCTGACCCAGCAGGAAGTATTTCTGGAATCCTGGGTCCCCCCAGCTGCTCCTTTCAGGCAAGAAATTACATAACCTGACAAAGTTTCAGTTCGCAGTGTCTCCACAGCCGTGTCCTGTCGGGTTTCTGCAAGCTGTTTTCTGTCTGAACTACACTGACCCCTCCTGTCTCTGTGATGCTGAGCCCCATTTGTGTGACACTGGCTGGATATGCTCAGGCCCCTGGCACTGACATAGCTCCCTCTGCCTAATACTAAATTCCTCTTTGAGATACCTTAGTCCTTTTCTTTCTGTGCCTCTTGAACTGATGTGGGAATCTATTGCTGCTAAGTGCAAAATGATAGAGCCATTAAAGAAAATAGTGACCATTTACTTACAAATCTAAACATGGCCTTGACGTAGAATCCACCAGTGACACTCATTATTACCCAAAAGAGTTGAAAACTTCTGTCCACAAATAAGTCTGCACATGGATGTTTATGGAAACTTTATTCAAAATCACCAATCTTGGAAGAAAACCAAATGTGCTGCATAGTTAAGTGGATAAACAGGTCGGTGCGGACGCAAAGTGAAATATTGTGAAAAATTTTTAAACATGTATTGTTAAGAGAAGAAGGCAGTCTGAAAAGAATATAAAAGTTATGACTCCAATTAGTGACATTCTAAAAAAGGCAAAATTACAGAGACAGATCAAGGGTTGCCAGGGCTTGGGGAGAAAGATGGATGAATAGGTTGATCATAGGGGAATTTTAGGGCAGTGCAGTTATTTTGTATAATACAGGAATGCTATACACAACATTATACATTTGACAATACCCACATACCTGTACAATTTGAGGAAATTATTTAATAATTATACATCAATATTGGTTCATTGATTGCAGCAAGTGTACCACAGTGAAAGATGTTAATAAGAACAGATCACTCAGTGGTAGAGTCTTGGAGGGCATACTGTAATTCTTCTAGTGTTTTTGTATGCTTGGAAATTTTCGTAAAATGCTGGAGAGAAGGTTTTTTAAAATCCCGGTATGTGTCTTAGTGTAAAAAATTCAAGGTACTTTCTAGTCTACATGGTGTGTTAGAAAGGGGTCCCCAGGTATTACACTTTACTTGGGTCTTACAGAAAGGTTGAGAGCTCATATAGTATAAACAGAAGAGAAAAACCAGCCCATGGAGAGGGAAAAACTTTAGCAAAGATGTGAAGACCTACAACTATATGGCATGTTTGTGGAACTATAATCAAGTGTTGAAGAAAGAGTTCTCAGGAAGATAGATAAGTGAGAATCACATAATGAAAGTTTTTTTACAAAAGCCTCACCTGTGTAGCATAAGACTCACCTAATTCTTTATAGGAGACAAGGAGCCAAGAAATTCATGATTTGACAAAAAATTATTGAATCTTTTGGGGTATGGATCCAAGCCCCATGTTTATGCCCTATACAACCCCTTCCCTTGAATGTGAGCACCACATTTAAGAATGTAGTCAAGGTGATGGGGTGTCACCCAAATGATTGTTATTATGTAACAAAGTGTGTATGTGTGTGTGTGTGTATGTGTGTGTGTGTGTGTGTGTGTGTGTATGTGTGTGTAGCTAGTGTAGAAATACAGGATCTTAATGCTGGTTTGATGAAGTAGTAGCTGTTTAAGAAGCCATTTTGAGGATACACAATGGTTGGGAACCTTTGTCAACTAAGGGACAGCACAAGGATCTGAGTCTGGCTTTCAGCTGACAGCCAGCAGAGAGTCAAGGTCCTGTGTCATATAAACATAAGAAAATGAATTCTTCCATTTGCATAAGCACAGAAGCAAATTCTTCCCCTGCAGGCTTGTTAAGACAATGCAGCTAAGTCTGGCCTGGACTAAAACTGAAAGATGAGAAATGTGTGATGATGTTTGAAGCCGTGCTGTCTCCGGTGAGGATTTTAATGCAGCATTGGAAAGTTAATACAAATGTATCCTGTGGGCTGGTGTTTTCTCAGATATCAATGATTTAATGGTAAGGGAGATGAGGATCTTGTGCTCATCATAGTCTAATTAAGGAGACAGATGTCATAAGAATCATCATCATGAATGTCATGGTGTGGGAAGTGAAGTGGGGCAGAGAAACATTTAAAAGAAGATGCCCTTTGGGAAGTGATTTCTGAGACTTGAAGGATCAGTAGAAACTAGACAACTGAACAGATGAGGAGAAGTCTCTGGAAAGTAGGTCAAAAGAGCAGAGTATGAGCAGAGACACCAGCAAGGAGAGACAGACCAGAGTCACAGAACAGATATTTCAGAAAACCTACAACTGAAGAGAGAGCAGTCAGGGAGTGGGTCTAGGAAGCATGTCTTTGAGAGGATTTATCTGGCTTAAGTGATGGCAGGAAGAAGTCTTCAGAGAGGAAAGGTCAGATAGGAGGTACCAAAACACACAGGAGAAATTTGTTCTTATATTCTACAGCAGTGAATAGTGTAGAACATGGTATCTTATGATCTATTTCAAAATAACTAGAAGGGTCTTGAAGTTTCCCTACATATAGAAATAATAAACACTCAAATACATGCATAAATAAATTCTATGCATGCAAATATATGCATACAAATACATGCATAAATAAATCCAAGCCAAAAAGAAGATATTCATCAATAAAGCAAGTCTGTAAGGAAGTTAGGGGAGATGGGTATGTTTGCAGATTTGATGGTGGCAGCTGTCGTAGAAGATGTCTCCCCTGCTCCCAAGCCAGAAGGCATCTGCTAAAATTGAGCATTGCATCCAAGGTGTGAGAAGAGAGGAGATGCTCTGAAATGGTGCTGTGAAGTTAGGCAAACAATTGACAATTGACTTGAAAAATACAGAATTAACTGCTATAGACATTTCAAGACATGCTCAGTTGAGGGCTTTATTTATTTTTTTAAATCATGGGGTCAAAAATACAGATGTGATTCATTAAGGGGGCAAGGAATTAGCACCAGAAGTGGGGGACACAGGAACAAAGCTGGGAAAGAAAGCAGGTTGAGAGAGACTCACATTTTGAATGGGGCCAGCGGTTATAGGATTCATGGAATCTTACTACATTCTTTCTCTTCCTCTATCATTTATTTTCTACCTTCAGGTGCTACTCATTTCCGTGTATTTTTCCAGAACATATCACACTTTCACACTTTTATTTGCTTTTCTGATACCTCCCCCCAATGGTCTGCCTCCTTGATAGTTCCTCCTGTGATTCCATCTAAATGCTTAGATTTATGCCCTTAGAGATTATTGTTCAACTCCATGATCACAGTTGCTACAAGAATGGACTAACCAATGACAAAGGTCATTCCATACCCTTGCATGTACCTCCAGCGAATGCAGTGTGTACTAAATGATTGGTGGTACCATGATTTTTGTATGAATGAACAAAGAGTTGGGGTGTTGCTAAATTTCTCATCATTTCAAAGTTCACATGATAAAGAAAGCAGCAGTCATGACAAATTTCTGGTGCCTTTTTGTTTTTATTGAATATATTCCCCTTGAACCATGTTCATGAAGAGAAAAGATGAAGAATTGTAGATCCAGTGTAGAAAACATGAAGAGATCAGACTGAGGGGATGGGGGACAGGCACCTCAATAGGATTCCATGATTTTCATGATCCATCTTGAATAGGCATAAATTTCCGTAAAGAATCCCTCATTTCCCAGAGTATAACCTGCTTTTGCCCAGGTCAAGATTCCATGCAACCTCCCACTGCAGATGGCTGGAGCAGCGGAAACTTCCTGCCAGGGAGAAGGAACACATTGATGTAACTTTGTTGTCACACAAGAGTAAACACTATGAAGTAATGCACTATAGTAGCAAAATCGTCTAAGGGAATGGATTTCTACTGCTTGAGAAGTGACAAGCCTCTCTTCACATGCAGAGAAGTCTCACCCTTCTCAGTTTAAGCTTAATCCAACCTGAGTGTAAGAAAGGGAAAGGACAGATAGATGGTGACCCCAGGCTTTGGGGATTAGCACCCTATTGTCATCTCTCTGCCCCATGGAGCCCACACTGTCTTACCATATGGAACATACCTTTACTTTAGTTATGAGGCTTAGAGGTTGTCCCACACACATGATGTTTAATTTTGGTTTTGGTTCTTCTTCTTGTTGGAGCACATCCTGGCAATCACTGGCAGAAAGAGGATGTTGGCTTATCCATGTGAGGATATCTGGGTCACTGACTGTGGGAACGAGAAGGCAAGTGGACTCCAGAGTTTAGCTCCTTATCCCAAGTGCCCTTATGATCAACCCCTATGTTGGAGACAAATTCATCCCTGAGAATATCTCAACCCACATTCCACCCTTCTTGAGGTTCTTGGTTCAGAATCTGTGTGGGAGAAGCAGATTCATAAGTCCCCTTCCACCAGTCACCACATCTTTAATTTTCTCTCGACTGTGAATAATGTATAGACCTTTGAAACAACCGTGTAAAGACGATGAGTGGCCACTAGAAGAAAGATAGTAAAAAGGCCATGTCTCTGTGGTCTACACAACATCTTTTCCTTTTAGCATCTACTTCATTTTCTTTACATTGGTAACTATGTTTATGGTGTAGAACTGCTTTTCAAATTGAAGTCATGGGTTGCCAATGATTGAGAAATGCCACATCAGGTTATTTTGCTGTAAGAACGTCATAGAATATATTTCACAGACCTAGATGGGACAGTCCACTCCACACCTGGGCTTTGGGGGATAGCCACTGCTCCTAGGCTACAAACACATATGGCAAGTCACTGTACTGGACAGTGCAGGTAGATTGTACCACAATAGTAAGGATTAAAGTATGTAAATATATCTGAAAAGATAAAGTGAAAAACACGAGGCAATAGGAATTTTTCAGCTTCATTATAATTTTAAGGGACCAGTGTTGTATGTCTTCCATCACTGAAGCATATGGTACATGATTTCAAATAGATTATTTATAAACTGATCACTTAGAAGCGTGCTATCTGTATGTAAAGACATATTTCTCCTTCAGAAGTCATTTTGTTCATCTCTTTCATAGCAATTGTTTTTTTACACTGTCAATTTCAAGATGCAGGGACTCTAGCTACAGGGTTGTATAATTTTAATCTCTGGTAGAGAGTATGAAGGAAGAAGAAAAGAAACAAAAAGTGATCAGAGACTGATCATATTAAGCCTGGTGGCTCTTAAGGAGCAGGATTTTTCTGATAGAGTATATCCAAAAAAATGCCCCAAAGCAGATTAAGCCAAAAAGTCTCAGAACAGAAAAAACAAAACAAAACAAAACAGAGAGAAGTTATGTTTAGTTTTATATGTCTAATTAAGATATGTTTAACAAGCTAGATGAAATAAATTACTTGAAATAAAAAAATTCTTGGGGCTGGGGATGTGACTCAAGCGGTAGCGCGCTTGCCTAGCATGCGTGCGGCCCGGGTTCGATCCTCAGCACCACATGCAAAAAACAAAGATGTTGTGTCCGCCGAGAACTAAAAAATAAATATTAAAATTTAAAAAATAAATAAAAAAATTCTTAATAAATATCAGAAACCCTGATATTTATTATATCAGGAGAGGAGTGGTCCCTCACTATAATTGACATGTAGAGCCCACACCATAAAAACCTTTGTGTGGTTTTATTTTATTTACAAATGGTATATAAAGGAATGCTTTTGTAAGGTGGGATCCAAATTGCTTTGAATAAGACTTAAGTTAAGGACAAAAATCACGTTGTAATTTTTTGTTCAGAAAATATATTCACTTAAGATTCCCAGGTACTTTGCTTTTAAATTGAAATGTGAAATTGCAACACACTGAAAATATAAAAATTCTCATTTCTTTTCTTTTTTTTTTTGCTTTTAAATAACAATTATTTTAAAAGTCCCACATTATTTGTCTTCACAGAACAAACAGACCAGCTGTGGGTGCCAGATGCAGGGTTTAAACCTGATTCAACAGGTTTTGACAATACTTAAAGAGAACATAAGTGGTTATTAGCAGCCACATGAAGTTATCTGCCAACAGGGACCAACAGATTCACTAACTTTCTTTACAAAGTACCCATGATAAGACAGACATCTCCCATAGACATCAAATCTCTCTGCTCATCCAAATTTGGGCTCACAGAGGAGGATGTGTGCCTACAACATGGGTGGTGACCATAAGGTATGTGTGGCCAGAAAGACACCTTCAGAATATCATAATAATCAACTCTCTACAAACCACCCAAGTCTTCTGCCTCTACAGGGAGATCTCAGATGTATCAGGAGGGATGAGATTACTAATACCCTCCACACTGTATTTGTCTGACCTCTTCCTATTCCTGTTGCTCCCATGTCTTCAGAGAGGCCTGACAGGTCACCCTATATACTGTTCCCTTATATTGCAGCTTGATATTCGGTTTTGTGCTTTATTTTTGGCCATTTACTTATTTTCGGTGGCTTCCTCTACCAGGAATGTAAGCTCCAAGTGGGAAAACTGATCCCCCTATATTTTTAAAGTTCAGAATTCCCTGGACTCTGGCTTTAAATTGTTCTACATATACAACAATTAGTGCCTGCTCCATTTGTTGGTGTCAGATTAGCTGCCCCATAGCCAGTCTCCAAATTTTATCTTTGACCTCCAATCCTGGCCACATAAAGCTTAGCAGGAATCCCTCCAGGAGCAAGAACATTGCCTCATACCAGCTCTTTCCATCAAGTGTATCTGACCTCCTTTTCCCAGCTCCAACCTCCCCAGGATGAAGAGCACTCACAGTTTTTGTAGTCATTCCAAGTCCAGGTGGGGATGAAGCAGGACTCGTTAGATGAGATGGGCTCCAACGCTATGGCAATAGTCCCCACATACTTGTTGAGTGCCACAGGTTTGGAGAGTTTTATCATCATCAGGTCATTTTCCAGAGAGTTTGTATCAAAGTCAGGGTGAATCATAGTCAATGAATAATTTCGTACCTGCTCTTTTTTATTGTTGATGCTGGGTTGATAAACTCCAAGTCGAATTTTGATGCTTTGGAAGGAAAAAAAAAAGGCAAGGAAATGGGAAAGAGGAGAGTCAAGAATGTCATCCTGCAAAAAAGGTCAGAAGTCACCTTCTCCTATCATCTTAATTTCATTTATTAACCTGAAAGCTGCAGTGATGTATCTTTGTCTGTAGAATAATAACTGTTGACAGGACCATTGTATTACAGACATGCTTTTATGAAGCCTGACCTGTAATGCACTCAAGAGTCAGTTGTTAAGATTTGGATAATCTGAATTAGTAAGTGGTGGGATGGTACCTCGATCAGTGATTCCACAGTGCTTTGTCTACTCTACACTGTCTTGACCCGTACATGGGACATGGGACACACTGTTTCTGGATATTCCTAGGTGTTTTGATGGTTTTCCCAGGCCCATATCACTATACTTACCATGTCTTGTCTAGATTGATCAAAGACTCATGGGATTCTACTAGTAGTTTGTTGAGACTGCTAGAAGCCTTTTTGCTTATAATCCCTTAGAATCCCCATTTAGACTCACCTACTTCCATTTTCAGCAGTCTAATCATACAACATATCTAATCATTCCTGGGCTCCTAATAACCTGCCCAAAGCAGTTCACATGTTAGATATGGGTGATAGAAAGAATGTCTGATTTTCCAACTCTAAGTCCAGGAGGATGAGAACTGACTTATTTCCTTTCTGTTCCTCCTGATACAGAGGCCAGGCTTTCAATCTGTGTTGGAATAAACTGTCTTGACAATCAGGTGGCTGAGAGTTGTAAGTTTGAAATGGCCCTTTATACTCCTGCAACTGAGTAGGACTCCATTCGCATGACACATTTGCATGCCCAACAAAAGTGCAGATGTGACATTATTGTGCATCATTATTGTGCATGACGCCCTCCTGCCCTTCTGTTAGCTGCATGGTGAGACTCTGCTTAAGAGGCAGGGGCAATTCTTATCCTATGAACATCCCCTGACCAATACCATTTGGCCAAATACCCTACTATCTTTTCTACCTCAGTGACTATAAACATAGTGATTCCTGGGTCTGGAATACCCTTCCCACTTTATTTGTCTGACTGCTTCCTCTTCCTATTGCTCTCATGCCTTCAGAGAGGCCTGACAGGTCACCCTATACACTGCTCCTTTATATTGCAACTTGATGTTCTGTTTCATGCTTTATTTTCGGCTATTTGTTATTTTGGCTTACTTCCTCTACCAGATGTAAGCTCCAAATGGGAAAACTGATTTCCATCCTGTTTCCTCACTGTCTTCTCAGTGCATGAAACAGCTGTTGCTATAGACTAATGATGAGAGAATATTATTTACTTCCCATGAAAATCTTACGATATCTTCCTCTGGATCTCTACTTAAAACACCCGACTGTGTATTCTATTGAAAACAAGCTCCTCTATCTTCATGGATCTTCCAATTTCATCAAAAACTTGCTGGGCTATTTTACCAGACTTACATCTATTTGAATAATCTCCCCCTGATTCCATAAGCAAAGGGCTACTTACGGTAAGGGGCAGTGGGCAGCTGTCAATACCCACTGGGGGTGGATGAGACACCCAACACAGGGCTCTGGGGTGGATTTCAGATAGACCATGTAAGGAATAGTAAAATCATCTTGTGCTTTTTTCTTTTCGTTAGAAACATTTTCCACAATAAGTCCTGTAGAATAAAGGGGTCGTAGAGACAAAGAAGAAAAGAGACTATGACTGACTATGCAGGTGTTCTCTAACGAAAAGTTTTCAAGGATAGTATAGAGTTCTTTAATTTATTCTCGACATTTTAAAAAATAAGAGAAAACCATCCATGCCACCTGAGCTCTACACATTAAGGAATTTGACATGTATTTTTGCTTGAGATGAAATTATATTAAAGTTTGGTGACACTAACTTATGTGCTCATCTCGTGTTGATGAGAAATGCCCATTGACTGTACTGGGTGTTATAAAACTGAAAAAAATTAAATGAACACCCTAAATACATTATTTTAAAAATTAACTTTTGGGCTGGGATTGTAGCTCAGTGGTAGAGTGCTTGCCTCACATTCATGAGGCCCCGGGTTCGGCCTTCAGCAGTACATACAAATAAACAAAAATAAAGATATTGTGTCCATCTACAACTAAAAAAAATATTTTAAAGAATTAACTTTTGACAAGAATGGGGCTAACAAAACAAAAGATTGCCTGACTTGAAAAGAAGTGGGATAACGGGGGGCTTCCTGAACCCCTGACCTGCCTGTCCTCCCTTTCTAGGCCCACATCCTCAAATAACCATCTGCTCTGGGAAAGGAAACCACCAGGCTGTGCAGGAGAAAATCACATGCCCACGAGCTCAAAGAGCAGGTCCCAGGACTGAACAGGGCATGGCAGTGGGTATGTCCTGAGTAGCTCACAGGCATCATAGGGACTCAGAGAGCAGGTCCAGAGGACCAGCTGTGCATCCAGGTGCTTTCTTTCATCTCCTGCAGCAGTTGCTGCTCTCTTTCGTTGCCCTTCCAACCCCTGCATATTGCCCGAGGCAGGAACCAGGCCCAAACTCTCACCAGTTGCACTCAAGAGCACGAGAATGAGAAAATCCTTCATGGCAGACTGCGATCCCTCTATAGCAGAAAGTTGATCCGAAATGAGTCCCAAATCCTTGACAAGAGCAGCTGGGGAAGTAAGAGGTACGGAGAGAAATGAAGGTCTTACGGAAGTCTTCAAACTAGTTCTTATCAAGACCCGTTGTCTCAGGAGCCAACTCAGATGTGGGTGAAGGAGAGGAAGGGACAGACCCAAGCAAGCTCTGGTGCCTCCTCTCTGATCCCTGAAGTCTCCCAAGGCGTCATTATATAACCTGATCCCCTCTTCCCTCCCTCTCTGTGACATAGCCTTTCTTTGTGGTCCCCTCCTTCCTTTGTGACTTTAAACCTCTCTCCCTGCCTTTCCCTGTCGTTTCCTTTTTTTTTTTTTTTCCAAAATCCCTCTGCTGTCTCCACTGACTCACAGAACACTGGGGTATAAAATGCATTGGATAAACCTTTTCTCTTTCTTTTCTCCTCAGTTTGGCGATGAGGAAGTTGCGATTCTCACAGAAGTTAGTGGCAAAGTGGAAACTCGGAACGAGGTCTCAAGATGCCCTGTGGCAAAGTTGAGCTCTGCTTGGACCCTGTGTGCTTCCAGAAAACAGGGAAAGGTAAGAAATTCCCTCACCCTCTGTGTTCTAGAAGATGAATTACCACCAAGAACCTCCTTCCCACCAGACTTGGATCAGACTTTCCATGCACTTGTTCTTTCCTCGTGGCTCCATGAAGACATTTTTTGAGTCACCCCCTGTTGACCTGTTGCAGGTCAATCAGATCTGTCCCCCTTTTCTTGTACCTGCTGATGAAGGCAGACAACAATCCTCCAAGTCCTCCTCTTTCATTTCATGAATGATGAGCTAATATCAAATAGTACATTTCCTTGAAACTAGCTACACTCAAGTAACGTTTTTCTGTTAATCCAATGGACAGAGCTTCCCCACTGTTTGCAAAATAACCCAGAATCTAAATCCCACTACTTAAACTTATTTACCCCTCCCTCTGAAGGTGTAGGACAAAAGTACCCTGCCAACATGCTCTAGATCTTCAGAACTGGGATGCTTTCCTATGGAATAGTGAATAAAACCAAACTTTATACCCACTGCTTTTTCTAGATGTACCACACTCCATTTTGTAAGATAATCTTACCATGATACTTTCCTGTCTCCCAGAGGTAAGTAATAAATCATGGGTTTAACCCCAGATTTTACAGAGATTGAACAAATGCAAAACAGGCAGCCCTGGACTGACCTTTGCCATAGTAAATGAAGAACTGATCAGTTATGAGAGACTATAAAAATAGCATTCCTCTATCTGTAAAAAAATATATACAAACTTAGTTCTTGTGAAATTTAATTTTTAATTTAAAATATGTCATCTGGATATTCCTAAGTGTTCCACTTTGGGGATTCCATTTCTTTAGTATCCAAATCTTTAAAACATGATTTATAATAATAAGGTCCCCATTTATTGAGTTTTTACCATGTGTCACATGTCCTATATGTGTAAACTCACTTATCCTTTATAATGGCCTATAAGTGTCATTGATACTCATTTTCTACAAATATGCTTTAGCTCTAAGTTTAAAAATCTTGCTCATAATCACGCAGCTTAAGCCCTCCATTCATGACATTTTAAGAAGCCCAGAACCTCTCTGCTCTTTCCAAAGATTTATTTGATAGGACTGGAACTTATTTCTATCAATTTTTTTAGTTATCTTCATTCTGGTTTGTCCCAATACATGAAAGCATCTAGCTCAACTTCATTTATCAATTTACCACTAACCTCGTGCTGGAGTGGGTTTCAGATTCGTTGAGGATTTGGATATATTAAGGGAAACTCTGACTCAGACTTCAGAACACACTTTCATAAAACATTAGAAATCACACTGTGAGTGTTTTTAATTACCTGAAGCACATGGACTCTCCTACCAGAGCCTGGTTCCTGCTACATTGTTGGGACCTGCCTTGGGTCCTTATTTTTTTGTTTTCCTTCTGTCTTGGCCAGCTACCATTCCTGTTCCCAATAAGCCCCAATAGTAAGACAGATACCTTTGTCTGTTTTTAAGCCACCACAGGAGAACTGAGCATTTTTGTTAATATCTTACACTGTGAAACCCATCTCTCTACCTGTTCTCAATCTGGTCCTCTCTCTCAAGTCCTCATCGATGAAAATATGAGGGCAACTTCAGTCAATTTTCTCACTTTTAAAATATGTTTTCTTACTTTTCTAAGAGAAAAAACAGGCTAGAGAACAATGATTCACTGTGTGGAGAAGAGGGCACATACACTTAAGGGACATGAGGTCCTGTAATCACCATCTTATTCATGAGTCCCCATATAACATTTCATTCAGAGTCACTCAATTGTGACCTCAACTAGCACAACTAAATCTCCAAGAGATTTATTTTTGGGTATCAGATGATGTGGTGCACCTTTTCCCTAAAAAAGGTAAAGTATAATTCTTTCCCCCTGGAATGTAGACTGGCATCATTTTTTACACTATTTCGTGTCTATCTGACTATCTTATTTTGAGGAACATATTCTTAGACTCCAGACACTACACTATAAGGAAGCCTAGAATGTCCCATATGGAAGCCTCCTGGAGAGGCAGGCATAAGTGCTCTGGCCAACCAACAGGCAGCATCAACTACCAGATGTGAGTGAGGAAGCCTTTGAGGTGGCTCCATGCCCAGCCACCAACTGACTATAAATGAGTGATCCCAAGCAAGAACTGTGGAGTTAAGCCTGGTCAGATCTTCGAGTCAGAAACTACAATAATAATCAATGATGGCTGTTACTTTACTCATAAATCTGAGGTCCTTTATAAAGCAGACATCAATAATCAGAACATGTGGCAAATCACTTCCAACTCTACTCCATTTTTAATGGTGGGGACCAAAGCGGGTTTTCTTAAAGGTGGTGATTCTGCTTGAGTGAGGAGGTTTCCTATAAAAAGTCCCCCTCGATCTAGAGGGTCTCAAAAGAAATTTCACTGCCTAAGATATTATGGTATTTAGTCCTACTATCCATTTTTCATCATCTTTGTGTTTTCTCCATTCCACATTGGAGGGGCAATTCTAGGAAGTGGTGATATGATGGCGAGTGGCGGGGGTGGGGGAATCTCAAGGTCATCTGGAGAAGGATTGCCAGGGTGCCTGGAATTAAATAGTAAATGTCCTATAAACAAATGTTGGTTAAGTGAAATAAGTGTTACTTTAGGATCTCCATATTTTCAAGACCTTCTGGATGTCACTTTTTTAATGCCTAAAATAGTGTTGGGCTATCCCTAAATATTTCTCAGAGTTCAATGTGTCTTTACATAACAATGAGAAACATGGGCTCCGGAGTCCAACTGGGGTTCAGTTCCTATGGACTTACTAGCTGTCTTATCCTGAGAAAAACATTTAATCTTGTTAAGCTTCAATATTTTAATGGGAAGAATATTAGTGTATATTTTCACACAATCACTGTGAGAATAAATATTATTTTAATTTCTTAAGCATAGTGTGTAGTACCTAGAACATACTTACTATTTGTTACCAATTGTTACTATTCCATTTTTCACCTCTGCAAAAGGGAGAAATTATTCTTGAGTACTGTAACAAGAAGGCAAACAAACAAACAAAAACCTTCAATATGTTTCCAGTTCTTAGAGTTGTTTGCTTTGGTTTCAGCACTGTCCTAAAACTTGGCTCCTCCTGTGATATAAATATTATTTTAATATTTATCCTGAGGTCAGGAATTGAGAATCCTTGAGCCTTTGTGGATTTATGGTCTCCCCAGCCCACTGTGCTGCTCTTGGGGGGAAAGTGCATTACTCCCTGCAATTCTGTTTCACTTGGGACATCCTGTGACCAACGTAAGACTATGAGAAATTACAGGAGGATAAGGATGGGACAGGTGAGCCCAGGAAGCCTCCAGAGCTGCTGTGTGCTCTGCTCATGGTCAGTTGGCTTTATCCCTAGAGATTAGTGTCAAGGGGTTTGTTTATAAAATAGAGATGACTTTGTGAACTAAACATCCTGGAAATTTCACTGACAACCAGTATTATCTTTCATAAAACCTAACACCTGTTCATTGGGAAAAATTCACAAAAAAAGAACTCCAAAATGAAGCAACAATAATAAAACACCAGAATTTCATTTAGAGTTGTCTACTCTTCACATGTCAGGCATTCCAAAGCTGGTTTTTTGTTTGCTTTGTCTCAGTTTATGTGATTTCCCTCCCTCACCAAAAAAAAAAAAATATATATCAATAGTTCTTTATATTAAAATGTTTCTTCTTTATCCTGCTGATGTAGTTTTTATTTCTTGTCTGGATGTTGAATGATATGGTATTTAAAAGAAGATATTTTGGAGTCACCCAGAGCTACAGAAAACTAGTTTTCAGTTGAACAAAGGCCTTGTTTTGGTGTCCTGTAGCAACTGTGCTCCTACCAGCCTGCTGGTCCTCCTTACCCTGCACATGGCCGGCTTCTTATGGAAAACCTCACCTTTCATCCCATGTCGGTCTTGGGGCTCATCTACACATTATTCTATCTCATTTTCCAAACCAGATTTAACTTTGAAACAAAGTAGAAAAAATTATTCTGGACAGTCCTTGGGAAATTGAAGAAGAGAATTCATGTTGTATATCATACAGCTGGATGTTTATAAAGATGCATCTTTATGATTTTTTAAAAATTTTCTAATGTTGATGGACCTTTATTTTATTCATAATGCCACAGTCTGGCTGGGCACAATTCACAAGCTACTTGTCAAGCATTTCAACTTTATTTTTAGAACACACATGCCGCACCACATGAGTTCTTCAGGAATTCCCTCAGAGCCCAACTGCCACCACTGGCTTCCGGGGAGCCTCTCAATCCCCCACTCCTCCTGCTCTTGAGGCCGATTGGCTGGGTTGCATGGACGGAGCCAAAAGAGTCCTGCAATGAGCAGCTCTGTGGTCTGAAAGGGCAAGGAAACAGCTCAATGAGAATCACCACAGAGGAGCCAATCAGCTGGCAGCTAGAAGTTTGCTGGGGCCACTGTGAGCCAATCAGCTGGAAGTTTGCTGGAGCCCCTTCGACTGTGGCTCTCAACATCTCCCCCTCTCTGTTTAAACAACAAGCATATGGCTTAGGAATCTTGCCTGCCTTAGGTTGTCCAGTACTACATATGGTCCATACCGGTCATCGGATGAGCTAACATCAAGGCGTCAGCCTCCTGTTTTAGGTCGGTACCATTGCAATTGGTATTATTGCAATTGGTATTTATACGTGATGCTGAGAATTGAACCCAGTGCCTCACACATGTGAGGCAAGTGCTCTACCACTGAGCCACAACCCTAGCCCCTGTCTTTATGATTTTTTAAAAAGTGTCTTCCTTAGTCTTATCCTTTCTAACCTCTTTTTCTCCTTTATATATCTACTTTCCTCTTAGAATCACTGTTCTCACCAATTAGATCTCACCTTCAGATTGCACAGCCCACACAGGAAAACACATACAATTAGCTCTCACTTGGGAGGGTGAAAGTCTTCTATACCAGTAGCTTATGAAAGTGTAGATTCAACAAAAATGTTGATGATTATGATTGGAGGAAGGGGGTCAAATTACTCAGATAATAACAAAAAAAATTAAATCTTGAAATGAGGATTTAAAAAATATATGTAAAGCAATTATAAAAAAAAGGAAATTGATTAAACTACACTACATCCAATTTATTTTTCCTAGATATGGCACTATTTGGCACCTGTCCTTTCTAAGGATGAACAATCTTAACAGGGAAACAAGAACAATAAATCAAAAAGAACTTTAGGAGATTAAGGAGAGGGTTATTGATTTTATTATCTTTATTTTTGGTGGTCCTGGGGATAAAGCCCAGAGATGCTCCACCACTGAGCTGTATTCCCGTGCTTTTTATTTTTCATTTTGAGACAGGATCTCACTATGCTGCCAGGGCTGGCCAGAATCAGGATCCTCCTGCCTTCATCAGCTTTCTGAGTAGCTGGGATGATGGGGGAGGGCCACAGTCCCCACAAAGGTTATGATTTTAAAACTGCAGTTTTTAAGTTCAAAAGTTTGATCGTTAAGAGATGAAACGTGTGAGGAGGACAATGAAAATTCTGG
This sequence comes from Ictidomys tridecemlineatus, assembly GCF_052094955.1. NCBI lineage: Eukaryota > Metazoa > Chordata > Mammalia > Rodentia > Sciuridae > Ictidomys > Ictidomys tridecemlineatus. The sequence goes on from NC_135478.1 coordinate 219,153,374, forward strand.
TGACTACACAGCTGATGGGGTCCTGTTGGAGCAATTGTCTTCCATCATGTGTGAGCTTTTCCTCCCAGGGGAGAAGTGGCCAAGCACAGCGCAAGTGCAGAACCTGGATGAGCAGTTCCTCAGAAGTCAGCTCAGCCTGTCCACAAGGACGTGAAGTCAGATGATAAGGGCACACACCAGCACGGCACCTCCTGCGATTCCTAGAGTGCATGGTCTTTTGTTTTATAACCTTTTATTTCTTCCTATAGATACAGAGCATGAATGTTATGAGAAATAATCACAACACAAAACTATTTGTATTCAAACTCTAATACAATCAGCTCTGTAAGTTGGTTATTTTCATGTGTGGAAATACACACACACACACACACACACACGTATATATAACCATGGACTACTGGAATAGTGTTAGTGTTAGCGGGTATACATAACCAACAGATTAGTTTTCTTGAAGGCATCTGTTGTGCATCAAGTGAGAATACTACATCAGTTAGTGGAGAAAAAAAATGAGTTGCTTATTCTGTAGAAGCTTAGAACTCATTAAAAAAATGGAGAAACAAAGGGACCATTGAAAACAGATTATTTCAAGAGCTTTGATAACCCCATAGCCTTAGATAGGATAGATATTGATGTGAATGAGTGGTGCTATTAAGAACTAATGAGTATCTCTAAGACTAAAGAATTTTGAATTCTTTTACTTTCAACAGATTGATATTCTTTATTGAATTTAAAACAAGAAACTAAAATAATACGAAAATAGTATTTACATTTAAAAACACATTTTAAATATAAGTTACTTCTCAAAAGTTAGCAATGGTTGCATTAAAATGATAACTTCAGTAAGATCTCAGGGAAAAGAGGCTTATGTTTGTCTAATTAAAATAAATTTTCTTGGTTCAACTGATTGTTAGAACATGTTGAGGATTATTGCTTGGTAATGAGAGAACTAACAACTAGATTTTAGAAAATACCCAGTTGAAGCAAAGTAACTTTGTCCAATGGAGATATATTTGTGTGTGTGTGTGTGTGTGTGTGTGTGTGTGTATTATTCATATATATATATATATGAAATTTTTACACAATAAGCTTTGAAGTACTAGTAGGACACTAATTTACATAGCTATAAAATGTTATAAGCATGAAGTTGAGATTTGATTTATACTCTCCAAATTTCCAGAAGCAAGAGATAAAAGAATTCTTCTCTTAAAATAATTAGATACAGCAATAAAAAGCCTAGTCCACAGCCAGTTGCCCCCAGTCTCAGATTTTGACCTCTTCACTTTTCTCATTATGTGCTACAAAGACACCACGCCTCTCTGGATATTACTGAATCATGAATTAGCCATTTATTTGCCATCAGTATGTTTCAGTAATCTCCTCTACACCGCTGAATTGCTCCTTAGGTTAAATTGCAGTACATTTTGATGGGTCTTTGGTGTTTTCCTTTGATTTTGCTTTTGAAGAAGGCCTGTACTTTCCAGTCACATGTCCCGTTATCCAGGGTCCTCCTCACAGCACCTGCCGGGATCACCCTCACATTCTACTGACTTCCTGTCTGCTTACCCATCAGCCTGTATCCACCAGGAAGGCAGTGGATGTGTCTGCACTCTACGTATTTATACATACAGTGTATAAATCAAAGCCAGTAATTTATAGGCACCTAGGAAGTATTTGAAGAGTACATGCTTGATTAATGAACAGAATACCTATACATTTTCACATGGAAACAAAAGGCATATTTATTTGGTCAACATGCTATTAAACTTTATTTCAGTTGTTTCTGACTTTTCATAAACATATCTGATTATTCTGGTGAAGATTGTTCTCGCCATTTAAATATTCCCTTATTTTTTGGCAGCAATCCTATCTTAATTCAGTTAAACAGTCATAAACATTTGGCCATCAAGTACTTGGATTCAATGAAGCAAGGATCAACAATATGCTAAAAAGAAGGGCGTCTGCTCTGATGTGCACTGAAGAGCACAGGTTTCTTCCTGTACTACCTCTCTTGAGATGTCTATTATAGACTACTTGTTTGTGTCGTCCTGAATTCCTAGGTTGATTTTAGCCTCCAAATAGTTAGCACTGGAGGGTGGAACTCTTGGGAAGTAATAAGGTTTAGATAAGGTTCAGGGGATGAAGCCAGGAAGGGTTCATGGATTTGACAGGAGGCTGAGGACATAGTTAGGTTTGGATGTGAGGTGTCCCTCAAAAGCTCATGTGTGAGATTCTGTAAGCAGATTCCGAGGAGAAATAATTGGGTTGTGAGGGTCTTAACCCAATCAGTAAATTAATCTCCTAACAGGAATTAACTGAGTGGTAATGGAGGCGGTGGGGTGTGCTGGAGGAGGAGGTGGGAATTGGTGAAGTGGCTTTAGGGTATATTTTTGTACTTGCCAAGTGGAGACCTGTCTCTCTGCTTCCTGGTCATCATGTGAGCAGCTTCCCTCTGCTACACTTTTCCACTATGATGTTAGGTTCACCTCGAGCCCCAAGGAGTGGAGCCAGCCTTCTATAAACTAAGACCTCTGAAATATGAGCCCTTAAATAAACCTATCCTCCTCTACAGTTGTTCTGTTCTGGTCCTCAGTAAAAAACCTGCCTAAAACAGTACATCAGCAAACGAGGAGGCTGGCTCCCCCCAGACGTGCCTTGGGCGTTCCTCACCAGCCCTCAGGAGTGTGAGCAACAGCACGTGGTGTGTAAGGCACCCGACTCTGGTATTGTCACAGCATACTGAGACCCAGTGCTCTCTTCACCTCTCTCGGAGGCTGCAGGTTCCCATTCAGTCCTGCTCCATGTACTCCAAGGTGCTTGTGCTCAGGGCTTAGTGAGTCCTTCCAATACATCTGCATGGGAATCCTGTGGGGAAGCTTCCACTGTGAATCTGGATGATCCATGGGAAGAGGAAGATCTGGGGAAGAGCTGGAGAAGGAACCAAGGCAGAGTGTGTGGGTACACTCTCAGGGAGGGCTGATCTTGGAGAATGGGAACATATATGTAGGTGGATCCTTGGAAGATGTAAAATAAAAAAACTGTAATTAAAAAAATCTGCAGCTAGAGATGTCCTTTATCCTGAGGTTTAGATGGTTTGAAGAATAAAATGCAGAACACCTGTCACAGAATCAGTGATGCACTCTGAATAGGGACCGTTTGGGTTTCATTGAAACTTTACTCTGAAGTATTTTGATGACTTTGGCAATTGATTTTAACTCTTGGTACTTTAGTGTTGTCATCTATGAACTCTTGATCTATCAAGATCAATGCATAACCAAATGCATACTATAGTTGAATTTCCAAACAAAATACATGTAATATGTTAATAATAAAACTGGTAATTATTTTGAAAAAAAAATAAAGTATTAGCAATGATCTTCTTTACTTGCTTATCTGCGATGCTACCCACAGAGTCTGCTGCATAGTAGGTGATTGATAAGTTAAAACTGATTAGGTTTGATGAAGGACTAAAACAACTTCAAATTGGGTCCATAAAAAAGCAAGTGGTCTATTAACCTTCTTACTTGGTAGCAACTGTCAGGAGAAAGCTCATCAAAACATTCTTGGGCAGATGTAGTATGCAGCAAAATGGCTTTATTGAGATGTTGATTTCAGGCATAGAAGGAGGGAGAAGTTCATTAGCAGCACTGGATCATGAAGACATAAAGGCGTTTAGTTGGCAGCAATGGTCTCCTGAATCCAGTCCAAGTATTTGCAGACCTTGGTGTAGACTCCAGGTTTGCCCTTCAGAGCACAGCCCGCGCCCCAGGAGACAATGCCCTGGAGCTCTCCATTGCAGGCCACAGGGCCACCAGAGTCACACTGAAGAAGAAGGAAAAGAAAATCAGAGCTCATGTCCATGTCCAGGGGGCAGAATGGGCTGCACAGGCTTCTGTCCTTATCCTTGGGCCATTGTTGCAGACTGCCGATCCTCCATGGGACACCTTCTCTACCCCTGGAAATCCAGCCCTCAATCTCATTATACCTATTATTCCTCTTTTTCTGTAGCCCCTCCTATTTCTGTAATAGCTCCATAGGCTCAAGCAAAGGTGAGGACTGAAGAGATTGAATGCCATCCCGCCAGCCCTGCTCCTCTTAACAGCTATTCCATTCCACCAGATACCACTCAGAAGGGTGCCTGGATATCAGGGCTTATGCATCATCTTCTTTTCATCTATTTGTCCTTAATATTCATCATCAATATCACAGAAAGGAAACTTGTCGTTGTCTCAATGATATTGCTCACTTCTCACAATCATTCTGGGGGTCAGTTTTACAGTATTCTATATTTCAGAAAAGGGAAAAGAAATATGATGGAGAAGGAGAGTGAGACAGAGCTGGACAGAGGCAGAGAAGCAGACACTCACCTGGCAGGAGTCCTTTCCTCCCTCCAGGAAGCCCAGGCAGAACATGTTGCTAGTGATCATGCCAGGGTAGGCCTTATGGCAAGTAGGGTCAGAGAGCACTGGAGCGTCCAGGCACTGCAGAAGATCAGGATATTTGACTGTTGAGTGAAACAGTGCAAATGGAAGATTACTCACAACGTGGCTGAAAAAAAATTTTTTTTCCCACCGCACATCCTGTCTTTCAGGATGATCCCCTTGTTATCCCAGTTGCCAATGACTTCTAATTTGGGAGAATTTTTTTAGTTATAATCAATAAGTTCTTCCTGCTCTAACCATAAAATTGGTGGGCAAGATCTCAAGTCCAGAGACTGTTTTGTAAAGTGGGTGTACACTTCAGGCAGTAGCAAACCCCTCAGCCCCTGTTTCCCTCCACAGGCCTAGTTCTCTGTGTATCACTACACACACTTAATTAAATACAGTTACCTCTTACAACAAGTTCATGTCTGTTGTGTGCTCTGCATGCCCTCAGGAAATAAATCTTCCCCACTTAAATAGTGTACTCTAAGACTGCTTATTTCCAATAATAACTTCTGTTAAAATTTGGATTAGTAATCCTATGTGTATTTGCCTCTTAGGTTCTGAAACTTTGTACCTGTTTTCATGGTGACATTTACCTCCAGAGCTCAGTGTGTTGCCCCAGCCAGACACAAGACACTCAGTCCCCGCAGTTGGACAGGATCTTGGCAGAGAGATAGTGGATACACGAGAGCTGATGGTAGCAGGTGATTTCAGTTTCAGAAGCATGATGTCATTATCCGCAGTATCCTTTGAATAGTTGGGGTGCGGGATGATCTTGGCGGCATCAATGAATTGCTCATCACCCTCAATGACATTGATGTTGTGTTCTCCCAGACGCACTTGAATGTTCCTGGTGTTAAGAGTTAAAAGTTTCCTAAGTATGAACAAGAACTTCTCCTTCTTCTGATCCCCTAATCATGAGCCCAAACCCAGGTACCATTCTCCTCAAAAACTCTCAGTCCCATGGGCAATCTTGTACTTAAGGTATTATTGTGCACTACCAAATGTGGAGCAGGCCAGAGAATTCCTTAGGTAAGTTTCACTGCTAATAACTAATCACAACCCATCATCTTGTTAAAACAGTAAGGTATAGGAATAGAAACCAAACGATCCAATAACATATTTGGAGATGAAAAGGAGATTGGTGGAGATTAACCAACACCTGCCACTTCTCCACCAGTTAGTGTCACTGAGTATTGTAGGGTGATGAGACAAGAGTGAGAATTATAACAGAATACTTAGAGAGTGGAAAGAATTATGCAATTTTAATGTTTCTCTGTGCATACATGCATTTTATTATCTCCACATACCATTGTCTTTTGTTAAGTGATGATGGGTAGGACTGTATTGATTCATATTCTTAAGCTAATTCTGGGGATAATTCATCTGCCACTGTTTCCCCTCATCAAAGACAATAAGGGCATTGCAGCATGAAACTGTCTCTCACAAGTATTGCATCACACAATACTTGAGGGAATAATTGGAGTCAATGTCAATGAGGGTGATGAGCTATTCATTGATGCAGCCAAGATCATCCCACACCCCAACTATTTGAAATCTAATGTGGATAATGACATCATGCTTCTGAAACTGAACTGCATCTGAAAGCTTTGCCCCCCAGACATCACACTGTGGTTTGCCCCATTGTGCTCTAGTGGTCCCATAGAATGAATTGATCTTAGAGAACAGCATTTGAGCATTGGTCACTTACGGCCTGTAGCAGTGAGCTGCCGACAGTACCCACTGGTCACTGATGAGGGAGCCACCACAGTTGTGGAAGCCAATGTTGAGGGACACCTGGTAGGGCAGGGAATTCTTGTCACAGGTGTAGCCCCCCACAATCTTGTCATCATCGCCATCAATGGGAAGTGCAACTGACAGGAAAAAGTTGAGAACTTTGTTAAACAGATTCATCTTGCAATTTCTACGCCACCATGAAGTTTTTGCAGATTAACCAGAAAAGAGATGGCAATTTTTTATTGTCACAATGAAACAGAATAAGGCAATTTAAGGTATGTAATATTTAAAAAATATTTTAAAAATATTTCCTATCTTTACAGTAATATTACTGCTAATTAGCATCTAGTGTTTTAATTTATGCTTTAAATTTGACATTTCATGTTCTTATGTGTTGCTTTCACACACACACACACACACACACACACACACACACACACACACACACACTTTTTACACAGTACATGCCTGACTACCATAAGGAATGCTTTTTACTCAAAACCCTGCATCCCAGCCATGGAAATAGGTAGAAATCTCTCTAGGAATTTTGTTGGTATATGTCTGTGCTGGTGGATGAGGTATTGGTATTGGATAGCTTTCTCCATAAAGTAACAGAAAGACACTTTTAGAAGCCACCTGAGAATATTATGTTCTGGAAGGAAATAAAGAGTTCTGTACTTTTATTCTTTCAATTTGTCTCCTTGGTTCAAGTCTAAATTTCCATTAAATCGTCTGACCAGAACATTATGTTTCCCCTCCCCCACACTGCCCTTAACTCATTCATCTTTGTAATATTTGCCAATGTCTCTGGCATATTCTAGTGTGGCACACTGATTTGTCAAGATTTCTTACTATTCCAAATGTCTGTGATTCTATTATATGAGCTCTATTTTTCCAATATTTTAAAATGAGGTTAGGAGAGAAGTTTCCAAACATGAAACTACAAGTATCAAATTTAAATCAACCCAATTTAGGAAAAAAATAGTATTACTTTTTAGTAGTATAAAAATTACTGGTAGAGGGGAGGGGGGATAGTAGGGGATAGGAAAGTTAGCAGAATACAACAATTACTAATTGGGCATTATGTAAAATTGTGGATGTATAACCAACGTGATTCTGCAATCTGCATTTGGGGTAAAATTGGGAGTTCATAACCCACTTCAATCTAATGTATGAAATATGATATGTCAAGAGCTTTGTAATGTTGTGAACAACCAATAAAAAAAAATAAAAAATTTAAAAAAAAAAAAAGAAAACTTTTCATTACCTACAAAAAAAATAAAAAAAATAAAATCTTGACATTTAAAAAAAAAATAAAAAAATAAAAATTACTGGTATCAAAATAGAAACAGTCATTTGTTTATTTTTTTTTTCATGATTTAAGGACATGTGGAAATATCATTAGGAAAGTTGTAACAAAAAATACCTAAAGCTTTTATTCTTGAAAATAATAAATAAATACCTTTGCCTGTTAGCTCTTGGGTAACAACTAGCTCTTTAGTATCCAGGAGACCCAACCTTTGACATTCACAACCTTTTCAAGAGGCATAAATTAGTTTCAGTTGTTAATTCCAAATTCTTAGGTCAAGATGTGTACTCCTTTCACGTAGACTCTTCTTTCCCTATCTTTCATTCTTCATAGAATTTGCCAGGATTTCCAGGACAAGTTTAGCTTTTCTATGCTGTTTATTTGAACCTGTCCTGATGACTATAACCTTTGTAGGGAAAATAAAATGTCAATATCCCTAAACCTGTATGCCTGACCCTGCTGTTTAGATATTTCACCCTTCCTGAGTACAGAGCCTGCATCCAGCATTCATGGTTGCTTTCTTGAGCACAAGGCAATCTCACACAGAGGATCAACACCTGCTGATTGTTCATTAAAAAGACTCACCAGCAGCTCCCAGGAGAGCAAGGAGAATGAAGGTCTTCATGGCTGCTCACTGAGTCTGGACTGGGAATGGGATGGAGGCTTTCCACCCACAGGTATTTATACCTACAGTTTGTCATTGACACCCATGGCCACAGGAGCCAGGAAAATGATTTCACTGGAAACTCACATATCTAAATTTAGATTCACTTCTCTGATACAGAAGGTGACTCAGCACCAAATTTAAACATCTACATTTTTCCATTTTTCTTGAAGGTTGTGAGAATGGAAATCAAAGAGGCACCTGGTGGGAAGTATTCCCCACAATAGGAAAATAATTTGGATTGAGGTCATAGGTCACAGATCACAAAGCTCCAGGTTTATGCATTCCTAGACAAAAACCTAAGGTTCTTTGTTTTCTCAAGTGTGAATGTTTGTCCTAAAGTATATCTGGAACTTGCACCCTTGGTGTTAATTGTTTGGCTCTTGCACAAATCTATATTTTCTCCTAAGAAATGATGAAATTGTTCTGATTTTAAATTATAATAAAAAGAGTAAAGTAAAAACAAAAATAATAACTTGTGTTTAAATTACCTAAATTTTTCTCTAAGTTGGGTATATAACAGTTCCCTTATATTTGTGGTTTCATGTTTTGTGGTTTCAGACACCCGATCAACCAGGACCCAAAAATATTAAGTGGAAAATTCTAGAAACCAATAACTCACAAGTTTTAAATAACTTTAATTATAGTACATTGTTCCATTTGTTGTATTTTATTATTAGGCATTGTTTATAAGCTCTTGCTTATAAACAATTTGAACACTTATAAATAATTTGAACACTTCATAGGTATGTATGCATAGCAAGATCATCCTACGTAGGTGTTGGTAGTAGGTGTGTGATTTCAGATATCTACTGGGGACCCCTTAAACATAAATATATAGGGGAGACAGTTTGAACTCTATCAAACTCAGACTAACTTCCAGGAGTATACAGAATTTTGAAAATTACAAGAAATAAGTTCTTGGAACAAGAATGACTAGAACTGATGGTGGAAGGACACAAGTACCAAGAGTTACTAGATTCTCAAGGCAAAATAGCCTCTAGTTGTAGAAAGTACCTGGATTGTACACCTATAGCATAAGTCTCAAGTTGCCTACCAGGACATTTTTCCATTTGAGCAAATTATCACTCTTGAAGTTGCTTCTCATCTTTTTGTTTGTTTTTTTTTTTTGTTTGAAATTTTGCTACTATAAAAACAACATAGTCAAAAGCAGTTTCCCAGCCCTGACACTGTTCACATTTTGGGCCAGATATTATCTGTATCCAAACTATAGCATCCTTAAAAATAAGCTTTGAGAAGTGACTAAGGTTCCATGTGAAGTCACATACATATTTACATATATGGTCATATATGATTACATATGTATCTATAATTGTATGTACATATTGGTCTCTCTGGATTGTCGGGATAATGTTAGAGGGATTATGTAAACATAGTTATTCTTGTGGAAAGAATTTGTGCCTCAAGGTTAGAAGACTACATCAATTAATGGGAAAGAGTGTGAATTATCTTAGGATTTGGGAAGTCGTAAAAAATATATTGAGAAACAAAGGGATCATTGAGTACAGTGATTCCCTACCAGTATCTGGAAATCCCATTCACAGAATAGAAACTAAAGGTGAATAGACAGAGCTATTCACAACAAATCAATATCTCTAAAACCAGACTTATTTATATGTATCCCTTTAACAGATTGACATTGTAAAATGAATTTTGAAGTAAAACTGAAATAAAACTGACAGTAAATATTTGTACATAAAAAATTTAAAATCTTACTTGCCAGAAAAGATGAGAATGGTTTTTAAATAATGAATTGAATAAGTTTTCTAGGAAAAAAAGTCATGTATTTGTTTTAATAAAGCAAATTTTCTTAGATGAACTAATCTTAAATACTTATTGAGGTTTATGATTCAAGGGGAAAATAACAATTAGATTATGAAGTATACCTGGTTGAAATAAAGTAACATCTTCCCAATCTGTATATTCTAGAAGAAAATAAATATATGTTCATATTTATATACAATATGTATATTGACATGAATAGCTAAGCTTCTAAGTAGAGATATTACTTCATTTAAAGTAGCTATAATCTATTACAACTGTAAAGTTGAGAGATAAGAATTATCTTCTCCAAGATAAAATATATATCCGTTACTGGAATCAGGCTCAGCAAATAAAAACCTTTGTTCCTGTGCAGTTGCCCCTAATCTCAGTTTGCTACCTCTCTGCATTTTTCTATGTGCTAAAAAGACACTATGCCTCCTTGGATCTCACTGAATCATGAATTAGGCTTTTATATGTAAGTGGTTTCCATGGACTATTCCATGTGGCTCTTTAAAGTGCAGGGTTTTAAAAAATACTTTGAAAATATACTTTATTTCATTAGGCTTTAGCAGAAGTAGGCGTTCCAATCATGCATCCCTTTTCCAGTGTCCTTCTGCTCACTTATGTGTCCTGATTAGCCTCACATTCTGTTGGCAGCTTGTCTGCTTACTTAGCATGAATCTTCCAGGAGGACAGGTTGGCACTCTATGTATCACTATTATATCCTTAGTGCATACAAAAGAGCCAAGAATCTCACAGGTCCCCAATAAGTATTTAATGGGCACATGACTGATTAATGAATATAATACTTATATTTTCTCCACTGAAGCATACACCATATTTATCCAGTCCTCTATGTTTATTGGAGTTTCTGATTTTCCAGGGTTAGGTAGATAATGCATCAGTAAATATGTGATTACTCCAGTGCATATTGTACTTAGTTTTTTTTTTTTTTTTAACCTGACTTTCTCTCTGTCACTCTCTTAACTCAATCTGATTAACCAAAGAATAGGCCCACCAAATCTGAGCTTTGTAAACACTGGGACTCAGGATCCACAAATTAGATTTTTAAAGAATATTACCTCTGTACTGAACATGTACAAATATATCCTTCTTGTCATTATTCCCTAACAAGATATAAATACGACTGTTTACATTTCCATTGTGCTTGAGTTATAGTTTGGATATGAGGTGACCCCTCAAAGTCCATGTGTGAGACATACAAGAATGTTCAGAGGTGAATTATGAGAGTTGTATTCTAATCAGTGGATTAATCCAATTGAATGGATTCATTGGGTGGTGACTGTAGGTAGAGTATGATTTCAGAGTAGGTCACTGGGGTGTGCCTTCGGGGGGTTCATATTTGTCCTGGTGCCTCACTCTCTCTGCTTTCTTGCTGTCTTGAACTGAGTCACACTCTTCCACCACCGTCTTCCACCATGATGTTCTGCCTCACCTCAGGCACAGAGCTGTGGAGTTGGCGGAGACCAAGAACTGATTCCTCACAGTTGCCAAGGGATGACCGAACCAAGAAGGTTATGTTTGTTGCAGAAGGAAAAGTCCACCCCTTGCTCTGAGGCTCTGTCATGTAACTTATTATAGTTTTATTGTTTTATTTGATCCATGGTTCAGTTAATGAGTCACTGTAAAATGTCCTCAGTGGATTACAGGAGGGAATATTTCAAATAAACTTTCTGCAAACAACTTTATCCTTCTCCCTAGATGTAAAGATAAGGGAGATTGCACATCTAGAGGCATTTTGTGATGAGAAGTTTTTATCCTTAGGCGAAAAAGCTGACGGCGATGAAAGCACAGGGCAGAGATGGAAATAAGGTAATGGCATTTTTTTTTTAAGTTGCTGAATTCAGCCACCCATGAGGCGCTCCTGCTCCTGGGCTTCCTTTGTGCATTTCTAAAGAAATTTTGAAGGGGATAATACTGGAACTGCATGCTTCCTGTGTGGTAAGATCACATTATAAATTCTGTACCAAGTGTGTATTTTAATAGAAAGAATTGCTAAGATGTAAGTCCATGAGAAAGAGCGTAAGAATCCACATTTGGGTAGAAATTCACAAATTGTGAAGAGTTAGTTTTTAAACAAAGCAAGAGACTGAAAGTGACAAGCAGAGGTATGGAAATGTGCTACTGAATGACCTCGAGAACCAATGATTTGTCTGGCCTTGCCTCACCTTTCTTGGGCCTGCCCTGAGTCCCCCTCATTAATGCACCTCACCTTTCTTGTGAGGTGTCTGAACCTCCTTTACCTGAGCTGTAAGGTAATAGTGGCTTGGTGGTGGTGATGGGAAGGACCGGGGAATCTTACACTCATTTGTTTCTAGAGAGAATCCTGAGATATTTAGTGAAGGTCCATCTAAAGCTGCTTATTTAAAGGGGAGTTTTATGCCTAAGTGTCCTTCAACAAATGAATGGATGAAGAAAATGTGGTATATATACACAATGGAATATTAGTCAGCTATAAAGAAAAATTAAATCATGGCATTTGCCAGTAAATGGATGGATCTGGAGACTATCTATGCAAAGTGAAATAAACCAATCTCCCCAAAAAAACAAAGGCCAAATTTCTCAATTTCTCTCTGGTTTGCAGATGCTAACTCACAATAAGGGTCGGGGAAGGAAGAATAGAAATTCACTGTATTAGACAAAGGGGAGTGAAGGGAAGGGAGGGAGAACAGGAATAGGAAAGATAGTAGAATGAATTGGACATAACTTCCTTATGTTCATATATGAATACAAGACCAATATAATTCCACATCATGTGGAAGGCATTTCATGTCATTCTAGTGGTTGTCACAAGGCAATATTGAGAACTTAGGGACTATCCCCTCAATTTTATCATACAGAGTTATAAAAGTTTGGAAAGCAGGTCATGAGCACAGATTTCTTCGTGTAGTCCCCTCTCCTGAGAGGCCTAGTGCAGACTGCCTGTTTGTGTCCCCGTGAAGTTCACATGTTGAAGCCTTCACCTCTGATGAGATGGCACTAGACGGTGGGGCTGTTAGAAGACAACAGGAGGGTAGAACCACCAGGAGGTGATTTATGGATTTAACGGGAGGCTGAAGGTACATCAGCAAACCAGGGGGCCAGCCCTCCCCAGATATCAGCCTGTTCGTGGCTTGGCTGTTACCAGCGTCCAGAATGGTAAGGAATAGTGCAGTGTGTAAGGCACGTGGGCTGTGGTATTTTTGTTCAGCAGGGAATCTTTGTTCTGAGCTGAGACACTGCTTTTTCACCTCTCTCTAAATCTGCATTTTCTCCATTCAGTCCTGCTCTGTGCACTCCAAGTGCCTATGCTCAGAGCCCATTATGTCTTTTCAGTTGTCCCAGAACAGATCTGCATGAGATTCCTCTGCAGAGACTTCCATTGGAAACCTTCTCTGGATGATCCGTGGGCAAATAAAGATGCAGGGGAGAGCTGGTGGGGAACTAAGGCAGTGTGTCTAGGGTGTGCTCACAGGGAGGGGGGAAGAGGAGGGATCAACTTCTAGTCCTAAGACCTTTATCTCAGGGGAATACATGTATTTTCTGAAAACTTCGCTGCATTTGTACTTTTTTTGTCTAGAGTTGAAATTAATACCTAAACTGGGTTGAGACTTGAGGGATAGGTGGTAGGAGTGGGGCTCAGATAGTCTTCAGAGGCCATGCTTGATATAGTAATAAACATCCAGTTGGAGTAAAAGATCTTGGGGAATAAAAACATTTATGTAGGTGAATACTTGGAAAATATAAAAAAATGAAGATATTTTTAGTATTTTGCATGTAGAACTTCCCTAGGTAGGCTTACAAATCTTCATTTGCAATGTAGAAGAAACAAAGAGAAAACTTGTGTCACTGCAGCAGCAATGCATGGACACAGTGGGGCTTCACGGTGGCATTACTGAGAGCTGTTTAGATGACTTAGGGCAATAGATATTAATTTTGTGCATATTAGTGTTATTTTATCTGAGTTTGAAAACGATTAAATAAAAAAATAAGGCAAGAACAAAGGTATATCCTTAAATCTTAAACCAACATTTTCTGAAATATTGATAAGTATTCTTATAGTTATTTACTAAAAGTTTGATGGTAACAGTGAATTTGTTTATATTTATATCCAGAGTGTCTCATATAGATCCTTCAATAGAGTAGGTGCCCAGTACATTTAGTTTCATTAAATTGATGAATGAATAAATAAACTTTCCGTATCTCTCCATGAAGGAAGCTCCAGTGTCTATTCACCTTTTTACTTTGAGGCAAGTTTAAGAAAAAATTCATTAATACCAAGAAGGATCATTCATAGACAGTTAAGATGCAGAATAATATGTTTTATTTAGTTACTGGTTCCAGACACTTAAGAAACTTGAAATTTAGAATGGCAGGTGGATCATGAAGAGAGAAAGGTGTTTAGTTGGCAGCAATGGTCTCTTGAATCCAGTCCAGGTAGTTGCAGACCTTGGTGTAGACACCGGGTTTGCCTTTCAGAGCACAGCCCAGGCCCCAGGACACAATACCCTGGAGCTCACCATTGCAGACCACGGGGCCACCAGAGTCACCCTGGGCAAGAGGAAAAGACAGTCAGAGTTCTTGTTCATGCCCAGAGGCAACAATGGGCTCCGAAACATTTCTCCATGATCCAGGTGGTATACTTTTATCCAACCCCTAATATTCTATATGATATACCTTTTCTCCTCCTGAAAATGCAACCCTCAATCTCCTCCTATATCCCTATTATTCTTCCTCCTTACTCATAGCCCCTCCTCTTTCCTAGGTAGCACCATAGGGCCAAGAAATCTTGAGGACTATACAGATCAAATGTGGTACCACTTGTCTTGCTCCTTTTTACAAAGGTTGCATTCCACCATGGGCCTCCTGAGAAGGGCACTTGATGACCTGTTTGCACACAAGTTTCTAGGTATCAGTTTTACCCTCTTTTACTCTACTCATCACTACCACAAAAAGAAAACTGTAATTTATCTCAAAGCTGCTGTTCCCATCTCACAATTCGTCCTATGGACTCCACAGTCCTCTGAGTTTCAGAGAAGGAGAAACATGGTGGAGAAGAAATATGATCTGGATGAAGCAGGAGCAGGAGACACTCACCTGGCAGGAGTCCTTTCCCCCCTCCAGGAAGCCCAGGCAGAACATGTTGTCAGTGACCTTGCCTGGGTAGGAATTGTGGCAAGCAGTGTCAGAGAGCACAGGGGCGTCCAGACACTGCAGGAGGGAAGGATATTTGACTGTGGAAAGCAAGAGTGAAAATGGACAATTATTCATAGGATTCCCTGATTCCATTCTATTTCCTCTCTTTCACAATATTACTCTTCAGTGTTCCAAGAAGCCAGGGACATGTATTACCCGTGAACATTTTACATAGGTTGTCCACAAAGTTCTAATCAAGTGTTTCTTTCTTTGACAGGAGCATCACTGGCCACAGATGCCAAGTACAGAGACTGTTTTTCTCCAGGAAGCCTATACTTTTGGCAGTAAGAAATTATGAATGTCTGTTTTATTTCTATCTTCTTTTCTTAATCTCTGCACCACTCTAATCATGATTTAAATGAATACCTTGACTTTTTTGTTATCAAGTAATCTTTCTCCATCTTCTCCATGTTCTCAGGAAAGAAGTTTTACAGATTTCATTTAGCATCATACAGGAGTACCTATACCCAAAGCTATGCTTAGGCAACCTTGCCTTGAGTGAAGATTTAGACTAACTGACCCTCCAGTGACCTCAAGCCTGGTGCTTGTTTCCAGTTATCATTTACCTCCAAAGCTCAGGGTGTTGCCCCAGCCAGACACGAGGCACTGAGTCCCAGTGGATGGACAGGATGTGGGCAGAGAGACTGTGGACACTCGAGCACTGAAGGTGGCGGGGGATGCCAGTTTGATCAGCATGATGTCGTTATTTAAGGTGTCTTTATGAAAGTTGGGGTGCCGGATGATCTTGGCTGCCTGAATGAACTGCTCATCTCCCTCAAGGACGTCAATGTCATGTTCTCCCAGACGCACTTGGAGTCGGCTGCATTAAGCATTAGAAGTGACCTAAGTATCCAATCAGAGCTTCTCTTTCCCCAATCCCCAATCGTGACCACCAACACAAAAGCATTCTCATCAAGCATTTGTTCACACAGGGGATTGTGCCCTTAAGGCAGCATTGTGGACCACCACACATGCTGCAGGTTAGAGAGGTTTTTATGCCAGTATCATGGCTTGTACATTGTGTTACAATAGGAAGGTCTAGTAATTGGAAATATGACCCCAAGTAAAGAGTTGGATATGGTAATGAGATTGGTGGCACCTTCCATATTTACCCACTTTGGAATCACTGAGTAACACAGAGAGAAGAGGCTGGAGGACTCAAAGACAGCAGCATTTTAAGGGAATAGATTGTGTTATGCTTGTTTGTATCCTGTACTGGAATTATGATGCCTCTCATCACCTCCATGTGCCATTGCTTCCTGGTTAAGCTGTGATGGAGAGGATCAGGATTGACTCCTGGTACTTCACCAGCCATTCTGTCCCCTCCACATCTTTTGTACCAGCAGTTAGAAATACATCAGGAAACTCCAGAGTACTGCTCCATAGGAGACCCTCAACCTGTTGTACAATGCTGAGTGGGTCATCAGGACTCAGAACCTGAATCCTGTATTTAACAAGAATAACTACTGTTATGCTTCCAGGGTGGAGGATAAACTCGTCTTAGCACTTGGGAATGTGAAGTCAGGTCACTTACGACTTGTAGCAGTGAGCTGCCGTCAGCACCCACTGGTCACTGATGAGGGAGCCTCCACATAAATGGTAGCCCACGTTCAGTGACACCTGGTAGGGCAAGGAATTCTTTGCACAGGTGTAGCCTCCCACAATCTTGTCATCATCAGGAGTGGGGAGAGCAACTGATAATAAAAAAGTTGGAAACTCACAGTCAAACAGATCCATCTTGCAATTCCTACTCCACCAGGAAGATTTTTTAGATTAACCAGAAAAGAGATGACAGAGTTCTCTTTTCTCACACAATTGAGAGAAGGAGGTTTAAGGATTTATATATATTATTCTGTACTTTTGACACACACCCTTCTTGTTCACTACCATGAAGCATAGAAGTTTTCATAAGTGCATTAAATGTGATATGCTGTGTTTTCAAAATATTCATCTTCCCCCAACACACACCCACAACTTCACACATGGGCACTTGTGAATTCAAGAGAGATCTTTCCGTTTTCACAATAAGTACTTGATCACCAGGGTTGAAGTTATAAAATCATGTTTACATAAAACTGTATTTTGAGCCATGTAAATTGATAGAAATCTTTGCAGTAATATTACTGTTGTGAGTTGGTCAATAGGATGTTGGTTTTGCATAGCTCTCTCAATCGGGTAACATAAAAAAAGGAAAAAAACTTTTAGAAGTCAAGTGAGAATATTCCTAGAACATTGTACTTTGCTTCTCCCAATTTGTTGCCTTGGATCTAATTAATATTCTATTAAATCATTTTAGATAGCAAGCACATTTATATAGAGGATAGACACCTACTGATTGGTTTGTTAAAAAGACTCACCAGCAGCTCCCAAAATGGCAAGGAAGATGAAGATCTTCATGGTTCCTCACTGGGTCTGGACTGGGAATGGGATGAAGGCTTTTCATCCTCAGGTATTTATACCTCCAGTTTGTCATTGACAGACATGGCCACAGGTGATTTCACTGGGAAAAAAAAATGATTTCACTGGAAACTCACATATCTCATTTTAGATTGACTCTGTGAAACATGGAAGGTGATTAAGCATCAATGTTAAACAACATCAATTTTCCAGACATTTATGGGAATGGAAGTCATAGACCCACCTGGTAGGAACCGTTCTCCATAATAGGAAAATAAGCTGGAGTGAAGTCATAGGTCAGAGCTCCAGGTTTCTGCATTCCCACACAAAAATCTAAGGTAATTGGTCGTTTTAAATATGTACTTTTTCCTAAGGACTATCTGGAGCCTTGAACCTTTGTTGCTTAATTCATATTGGCTCTTGCACACACTCACATTTTGTCTTATATTAGTTCTCATCTTGTATATCCATGTTAACTTTTCATTATTAGAAGGAACAATGAGTTCTCTGAGAAATGGAATTTTTTTTTAATTCCAAGTAAAATAAACTAATCCTCCAAAACCAAAGGCTGAATATTTTCTCTGATATATAGATGTTCATTCACAATTAATTTTGGGGGGGCGCAGTTAGGGATGAATAGAGTTACTTTAGATCAGGTAATTTGTTCATCTTTGAAAAAGTAATTGGAAAAAAAGGAAAAGTAAAACATGATAACAAATTACTATATTTCAAGGATATACTCATCCCCCATATCTGTGGCTTATCTTTTCAGGTTTAAGTTACTCAGGGTCAACCGTAACCTAAACATGCTCAGTGGGATATTCTAGAAAAAAATGTTCTAATAAATTTTAAGTAACATTCAGTTCATTATATTGCATATTTCTTTATTTTTTCAATACAGGTAGTTGTTTATCTCTTAGTGCACCTAGTTTATAAATTAACCTTTATCATGAGTAAATATGTGTGTGAAAACATTATATATGAATTTGGTACTACAAGTAGTTTCAAGACTTGGAATATGCTCCTCCTGTTAAGAGGGCACCACTGTATTCTAATTTAATAATCTTCATAACAACCATATGCAATATCTGTTAACAGACCCCATTTACAGATGGATCAGTAAAGGCATCATAGATATAAGGAACTTTCATAAAATCACACAGCAAGCCCTCAGTAGAATGATACCAGAGGAAATCTGGCTTCTAAGTTTGTGTTCTTTCAAGACAAGGAATCTTGGCTTAGTTTAATGCCAGTGCAGGGAATGTTTCCTGTGGGGGGGGGCACTGAAGGGGTGTCCATGTGCCAACTCTATCAGAGATACCATTATGAATGTTGTACTATAATTCTCATCATTTTGGAAACTGAAATGGGAGTCTTAGAGAAGCCAAACACTTATTCCGTAATTTCATAGCTCTTGTTGTAAATTTAAAGTAGAGAGAGAGTCAATCAGTCTCATCTCAGGACCAATTTCCTCAGTGGTAATGCCATAATGCCACATCTAGCTGGGCACAGTAGTCAGATTCTACACCTCTACAGAAATATAAAACCACCTACCAGGACAGTATTTCTGCTTGAGTAAATTATCACTCTTGAGGTTATTTCTGTATATGTTTGTTTTATTTTCATTTGATACTATCTGTGTGAGGACATCATAGTCAAAGGCACGGTTTCTTAGCCTTAACTCTTTAACCTTGAGGAAGGAGAGAAAGAGATGGATCTGAATAATGCAAAGGCAAATTACCCTTGTACTTTAATTTTGGACAAAATGTTTCCCAAGTGATCAAAATGTTTACATGCAGAGCTGAGGAGAATCTGATCTAACAGGTTAAAACATTAAAGATAACAGACACAAAATGAAGACAGATGCCAGGCAATTTCATGCTGCTATTGTCCCCAGAGGACAGTTTCAGCCCTGGTGAAGAGTGAGTTTTTGCAAAAACAGCCTGCACATTCCTGAAAGTTAACCTAGGCAACTGCTGTCATCATAATCCACATACCAGAGAGGTTATCTACAGCCAAGTTAGTGGGAAATTCATAGAATATTTTCCAGCCACGAGTAGCTAAACTTCTGAGGATAGCTATGACTTCAACATATATAGCTATAAGTCTCTAAATAAAGAGTCAACTACTCCAAATCCCCAGGATGAAGAGATGAATACATATCTTTTGCTGTAATTAGATAAGTTGAAAACTTTATGCGGTTGCCCCTACTCTCAGATTGTGGCCTTTTTGAATTTCCTTACATTCTCTATGAATACCATCTGCCTCTCACTGTATCTTACTGAATAATGAATTCGAGACTTAATTATAGTCAATATGCTTCCATGAACCCCTCTGACTCTTTCAAATGGCTCTTCATTTTAAACTGCAGTAGGCTTTGATTGATAGGTCTGGGATAACTTTCTTTGACTATGTATTAGTTAAAGTCTGATTCCCCATCAAGTATCCCTTTATCCAGATTTTTTTTGGGTTAAAAATATTATTTTTTCTAATTAGTTATACATGACAGTTGAATGCACTATGATTCATAGTACACAAATGAAGCACAATTTTTCATAACTCTGGTTTTAAATGAACTAGAGTCACACCATGGATGCAATTATACATGTACCAAGGTTAATAATACCATCTAATTCCATCGTCTTTTCTATCCCGTTGCCCCCTCCCATCAGTTGGCCCCTCCCAACCTCTCTCTCCCCTTTGCCTAATTCAAAGTTCCTACTTTCATCCCCACCCCATTATGGATCAGCATGTATTTATCAGAAAAAGCATTTGGCCCTTATTTTGGGGGGATTGGCTTATTTCGCTTCCTGTGATATTCTCCACCTCCATCCATTTATCTGCAAATGCCATAATTTTATTCTTTTAATGCTGAGTAATATTCACTTTTTCATATATATCACAATTTCTTTATCTATTCATCTATTGAAGGGCATCTAGGTTGCTTCCACAGTTTAGCCATTGTGAATTAAGCTGCTATAAATTTTGGTGTGTCTGCAGTATGCTGTTTTTAAGTCCTTTGCGTATAGACCCAGGAGTGGAATAGCTGGGTCAAATGGTGGCTCCATTCCAAGATTTCTAAGGAATCTCCATACTGATTTCTAGATTGTTTGCACCAATTTTCTGTCTCAACTGCAATGCAAGAATTTGCCTTTTCCCCACATTCTTGCCAACACTTTTTGTTGCTTGTATCCTAGATAACCACCATTCTGACTAGAGTGAGATGAAATCTAAGAGTAGTTTTGATTTGCATTACTCTAATTACTAGAGATGTTGAACATTTTTTATGTACTTGTTGATTGATTGTATATCTTCTTTGAGAAAGGTCTGCTTAGTTCCTTAGCTCATTTATTTATTGGATTATTTGGGTTTTTTTGGTATTAAATTTTGAGTTCTTTATTTATCCTGGTGATTAGTGCTCTATCTGATGTTTGTGGTAAATATTTTCACCAATACATAGACTCTCTCTTCAAATAATTATTTGTTTATTTTTTTGAGAAGAAGCTTTTTAGTATGAACTCATCCCAGTTATTGATTCTTGGTTTTCCTTCTTGCTCTTTTGGGGTCTTGTTGAAAAAAATCAGATCCTAGCCCAACAGGATGAAGACTTGGGCCTACTTTTTCTTCTAGTAGGTGCATGGTCTTTGGTCTAATTCCTAGGTCCTTGATCCACTTAGAGTGGAGTTTTGTGTGTGGTAAGAGGATGGGGGTGTAATTTTATTTTACCAATTATGAATTTCTAGTTTCTCCAGCAACATTTGTTGAAAAGGCTCTCTTTTCTCCATTGAACATTTTTGTCACCTTTGACTAGTATGAGATAACACATTTATGTGGGTTTGTGTCCGTGTTCTCTATTCTGTAACATTGGTCTACAACTCTATTTTGGTGCCAATACCATGCCATTTTTGTTACTATGGCTCTGTAGTGAAGTGTAAGTTCTGGTATTGTGATGCCACCTGCTTCCCTCTCCTTGCTAAGGATTGCTTTGGATATTCTGGGTCTCTTATTTTGCAGATGAATTTGATGATTGATTTTTATATTTCTAGGAGGAATGCCATTGAGATTTTGATTGGAATTGCATTAAATCTGTATAACACACCTTTGGTAGTATGGTCATTTTGACAGTAGTAATTCTGCCTATCCTAGAACAAAGGAGATCTTTCCATCTTCTAAGGTCTTTTTCTAATTCCTTTATTTAGTTTTCTGTGGTTTTTGTTGTAGATTTTTTTTTCACCTTTTTTGTTAGGTTGATGTTCAAGTATTTTGTCTTTTGAGGGTTTTGTAAATGGAGTAATTTGTTTAATGTCTCTTTTATAGGGTTCATCACTGATGAATAGAAAGGCATTTGATTTGTGAGTGTTGATTTTATATACTGCTACTTTGCTGAATTTATTTATTAGTTCTTGAAGTTTTCTGGTAGAAAGTTTTGATTGTCTAAAATTGTAGAATCATGTTGTTGGCAAACAGTGATAGTTGAGGTTCTTCTTTTCCTATT
Source organism: Ictidomys tridecemlineatus (assembly GCF_052094955.1). NCBI lineage: Eukaryota > Metazoa > Chordata > Mammalia > Rodentia > Sciuridae > Ictidomys > Ictidomys tridecemlineatus. Next base: position 219,175,378 of record NC_135478.1, read on the forward strand.
CATATCACTTTAATTTCTTTGTCCATCTAATTGCTCTGTCAAGCATTTCAATGATAATGTTAAATAGAAGTGGTGAAAGAGGGCATTCCTACCTTGTTTCAGTTTTGAAAGGGAATGTTTTCAATTTTTCTTTGTTTAGAGTGATGTTGGCCTTGGGCTTAGCATAAAGAGCATTTACAATGGTGTGATATGTTCCTATCTTCCCTAGGTGTTCTATGTTTTGAACATGAAGGGTTGCTGTATTTTGTGAAATGCTTTTTCTACATCTATTGAGATGATCATACGATTCATACCTTGTAGCCTATTGATGCGATGAATTATATTTATTCATTTCTGTGTGTTGAATCAAATTTGCATCCCTGTAATGAACCCCACTTGATTGTGTTACACTGTATTTTAAATGTTTTCATATGAAATTTTCCAGAATTTTATTGATAACTTTTGCATCTATGTTCATTCAGGATAATGGTCAAAGTTGTCTTTTCTTGATGTGTCTTTGTCTGGATCTGTTATCAGGGTGACACTAATCTCATAAAATAAGCTTGTAAGGGACCTTCCTGTTCTATTGCATGGAATAATTTAAGAAGTGCTGATGCTAATTCTTCTTTAAATGTCTTACAGAACTCAGCACATAATCCATCTGGACCTAGGCTTTTCTTGGTTGGTAGGTTTTTGATGGTGTCTTCTATTTCTTGGGTGAAATTGATCTTAAATTTTGTATATGCTGCTGATTCAGTTTGGGCAGATCATATGCCTCTAGAAATTTGACAGTTTTTTCAATTTTACTGGGGTATAAATTGTCAAAATAGTTTTTAATTGTTCTTTGTATTACAGTGTGTCTGCCTTAATATTATCCTTTTCTTTATATATTTTAATAATTTGCATTTTCTCCCTCCTTTTCATTAGGGTGGCTAAGGGTTTATCTGTTTATTGTTTCCTTCATTTTGAAGATTTATGTTTCTTTGTGCTTTTTTTTTCAGAATATCCCTATCTTTATTGACCTCTTGTCTCCTTGTTGGAGTGATCAATCAGCGCCCATATTTGCCCTCTTATATCATTCTTTGATTGGCAGACTATGTTAATTATGTACAGTTTCAACTCTTTTTCTGATATTTCATCTACTACTCTGTCATTAGAAACTTTTATTATAGCGTCTTGGTTTGTTTGGCACACTTTTCTTTCTTGTTTTTTTCATGTTGTTTTTGTGTCTTTCTCTCTTGCAGTGTGGTTTTGAGGTACTACAATTTCCACCCTATAATCTTTTAGTGTTCCTGCAGGTTATCAATACCTTACTTTTAAGGGGGAGATCAATGTTTACAACATCCAGTACAAAAAAAAATGTGCCAATATAAATCAAATGACAGAATTTGTCACTGTAAACATAAATGATGTGTTTGATTATCATTTGCCAAACAGACAGTAGATTTGCATAAGGGTTTGCAGTTTCTAATGCTATTCAGAGATAGACCAGAAGGTGTGGAATGAGGTAGGATTGAGAAGTTAGAGGTATTAGTTCATAGGAAATTTGAAAGGGGAATCAAAAGGAGTTAGCTCTTAGCATTAGGAAATTGGGAAAGAAGTGACCACATGCATCAAGATGGTGTCTATTAGCATACGCATTAGGGATATCTCTGGTGTAACCAGACCCACGGGTCCTGGTTGTTGTCCCTAGTTGAAAGCATCCATATACCTAGTTAGGGCAGCACTAGTGTGAAACCTGGAAGTCCACTTCAGAGTACCTTCTCAGTTGCACAAGATGGAATTTGTCCCAACTAAAGACGACAGAGGCAGCAGCAGAGGTAATCCAAGATGGAGATAACTGCTTTTAGAGATGGGGCTGGGAGGGTGGGCTGTGCGATGGCATTGGGCTGCCTGTTCACGGATGAACCACTGTGGTGTGCAGTGCTGCAGCAGGCATTGCCTCCAGCCCCTATCTGTTTGTGGTTCCATGGTGGGGACTGCCACTTGGTAAGGACCATGGCAGTGGCTGCAGATGGAGGTGCTGTGGAAGGAGCAACTCCTTGGTGCTGGGAGCTACAGAGTGGACATCATCTCCACGTGGCAGGTTCATGCCCTCCTACCTCGAGGCGGCATGTTGTCATGGCCCCTCCCCCTACTTCCTGAGTTCAAGATGCAGGTGCCCTAGGTCTCACCCTGCTCCTCCATCTGATGAGTCATCTTTAAAAACTCACTTCTCTTATAAGGTCTCTAAAATGTCCCCTTATCTGTGGTGGTAAGTTTGTTACCAAAAGCTTGGTCTTTGTCCCTGATGTCATTCCAAAAACAAGGACTAAATTTTGAGTACATAAAAAAAAGAAGTTTCATTGATATTTCTCTCTGGACTCCCCTGTCCTGAGATGCCTAGTATAGACTGTATGCTGTGTCCACTGAAGGCCTTCTGTTGAAAACTCCACCTCTGATTACAGTGTATTACAGCATGGGGCCTCATAGAGGTAATTAGATTTAGATGACTACAAGAATATGGAGCCACCGGGATGGGAATTGATAAAGAAATAGAGCTCTCCATTGGACACAGGAAGACAATGGCAAGAGGAAGAGTTCACCTAGCAAACCAAGAGGCAGCCCTCAAGGGGTATAAGGACTGCAAGTGATTGGAGTGTTCCTCATTAGCCTCCAGAACTGTGAGAAATAGTATGTTGTGTAGGGCACATGGCTCTGGGATTGTGACAGCAGCCTGAGCTGAGACACTGTGTCCTCTTCACCTGTCTCGAGGCTGCATTTCCAGCATACGGCCCTGCTCTCTCTACTCCAAAGTGCCTGTGCCCAGAGCCCACTGGTCTTTCCAGAGGACTCATAACAGACTTGCATGGGAATCCTGTGTAGGGACTCTCCCTGCAAGCCTGCTCTGGATCATCCATGGGCAGATGAATGATTGTGGCAGAGCTGGAGGAACCAAGGCAGAGTGTGTGATGTCTAGTCATTGGGGGTGGAAGAGAACAGATCACATCTCTAGGGTGAAGACCTTGAAGATCACAGGTAACACATCTATTTTGGGCAAACATATCCATATTTGTACTTTTTTTTAGACAACTAGCTTAAATTAGTACCTAAACTGAGCCAGGGGTGGAGGAGACAGGTGGTGGGAGTGGGGCTCAGATCATGTTCCCAGGCCATGCCTCCTGTAGCAATCAGCTTCCAGGTGGAATACAAGTACATCTTGGAGAACTGGAACATATGTGCAGGTGACCCCTTGGAAAACTATAAATTAACACATTTCTACCTCTATAGTTTTCCCTTCTCAACATAGATTTCCAGAAGGTTGAAGAAAAGGGTAGAGAGACCATCCCAAGGCGCTTGGGATACTGACTGTGTCCTTCATTGTGGCTGTACTGCAACCTGTCTCATGAATTTTGGAAATTACTTTACCTCTGTTCATAAGTGTCTGTTGTGATGAACACACAATCTACCCACAAAAAAAAGTAGGAAGAAAGGTTAATTTTAAACAAATCTCTCTCTCTCTCTCTCTCTCTCTCTCTCTCTCTCTCTCTCTCTCTCTCTAATCTATCTCTCTCTCTCTCTCTCACACACACACACACATAAACAGACACAATTTTTCTGAGCATTAATAAACTTACTTGTATGTATAGAAAAAAATTCAGTTGACATTATCTTTGTATCCAAAATGTCCACACACATCTACCACAGAGTACGAGATTAGTAAATTTGTTAGGATGGGTGAGTAACTAAATAACCTTTAATATTCTACATATAAAACAAAGCTCAACTGTCAGTCAACACATATTATGAAGACAGAATACAGTATGTATAAATACTAAGTAAGGATCATACAAGGACATAAATGTCACAGGAAAAAATGATTTCATTGAGATGTTTATTTTTGCATAGAAGGATAGGGGATGCGATTGGTGTACTAATTAGAAAGAGCCATGGTGATATCCTCGGAGGTAACATAGATTAAAGGTAAAGTTGAGACCTAGGGGTGGATTATGAAGAGAGAAAGGTGTTTAGTTGGCAGCAATGGTCTCTTGAATCCAGTCCAGGTAGTTGCAGACCTTGGTGTAGACACCGGGTTTGCCTTTTAGAGCACAGCCCAAGCCCCAGGACACAATACCCTGGAGCTCACCATTGCAGACCACGGGGCCACCAGAGTCACCCTGGGCAAGAGGAAAAGACAGTCAGAGCTCTTGTTCATGTTCAGAGGGGAGAATGGGATTCAGAACATTACTCCATGATCCAGGTGCTATACTTTGATCCAACCTCCCATCCTAGGTGATATACCTTTTCTCCTCCTGAAAATGCAACCCCGATTCTATTCCTATATCCCTTCTGTTCTTCCTCCTTACCCACAGCCCCTCCTCATTCTTAGCACAGGGCCAAGAAATCTTGAGGACTATACAGATCTAATGTGGTGCCACTGGTCCTGCTTCTCTTACAAGGTTGCATTCCACCTATGCCTCCTGAGAAGGGCACTTGATGAACTGTTTGCACACCAGTTTCTAAGTATCAGTTTTACCCTCTTTTACTCTACTCATCACTACCACAAAGACAAATCTTGTGATTTATCCCAATGCTGCTCCCCTGTCACAATCAGTCCCATGGGCTCCACAGTCCTCTGAGTTTCAGAGAAGGAGAAACATGGTGGAGAAGAAATATGATTTGGATGAAGCAGGAGCAGGAGACACTCACCTGGCAGGAGTCCTTTCCCCCCTCCAGGAAGCCCAGGCAGAACATGTTGTCAGTGACCTTGCCTGGGTAGGAATTGTGGCAAGCAGTGTCAGAGAGCACAGGGGCGTCCAGACACTGCAGGAGGGAAGGATATTTGACTGTGGAAAGCAAGAGTGAAAATGGACAATTATTCATAGGATTCCCTGATTCCATTCTATTTCCTCTCTTTCACAATATTACTCTTCAGTGTTCCAAGAAGCCAGGGACATGTATTATGCGTGAACATTTGACATAGGTTGTCCAAAAAGTTCTAATCAAATGTTTCTTTGACAGGAGCATCACTGGCCACAGATGTCAAGTACAGAGACTGTTTTCTGGAGGAGGTGTATACTTTAGGCAGTAAGAAATTATGAATGCCTCTGTTTTATTTCTACCTTCTTTTTTAAATCTCTGCACCACTCAAATCATGATTTAAATGAATACCTTGACTTTTTTGTTATCAAGTAATCTTTCTCCATCTTCTCCATGTTCTCAGGAAAGAAGTTTTACAGATTTCATTTAGCATCATACAGGAGTACCTATATCCAAAGCTATGCTTAGGCAACCTTGCCTTGAGTGAAGATTTAGACTAACTGACCCTCCAGTGACCTCAAGCCTGGTGCTTGTTTCCAGTTATCATTTACCTCCAAAGCTCAGGGTGTTGCCCCAGCCAGACACGAGGCACTGAGTCCCAGTGGATGGACAGGATGTGGGCAGAGAGACTGTGGACACTCGAGCACTGAAGGTGGCGGGGGATGCCAGTTTGATCAGCATGATGTCGTTATTTAAGGTGTCTTTATGAAAGTTGGGGTGCTGGATGATCTTGGCTGCCTGAATGAACTGCTCATCTCCCTCAAGGACGTCAATGTCATGTTCTCCCAGACGCACTTGGAGTCGGCTGCATTAAGCATTAGAAGTGACCTAAGTATCCAATCAGAGCTTCTCTTTCCCCAAATCCCCCAAGGTGACCACAAACACAGAAGTTTTCTCATGAAGCATTTGTTCATACAGGGGATTGTGCCCTTAAGGCAGCATGTGGACCACCACACATGCTGCAGGTGAGCAAGGTCCTTATGTCAGTGTTGTAGCTTGTACAGACCATGCCGTCCATTGTGTTAAAACAAGAAGGTCTAAAAATGGGTAACATGACCCCAAGAAAAACGTTGGATAAGGTAATGGGATTTGTGGCACCTGCCATTTTACCCCCTTTGGCATCACTGAGGGTCACAGAGAGCGGAAGCTGGAAGATTCAAAGACAGCAGGATGTTAAGGGAATAAATTGAGTTGTGCTTGTCTTTATGCTGTACCAGAATTATAATGCCTCTCATCGCCCCCATGTTCATCGGCTAAGCTGTGATGGTGAGGATCATGTCGGACCATGGCACTTTACCAGCCACTCTGTCCCCTCCACATTTTTAGTACCATCAGTTAGAAATACACCAGGAAACTCTAGAGTGCTGGTCCACAGGAGACCCTCAGCCTGTTGTACAAGTTGAGTGGGCCATCTGGCCTCAGAATCTGAATCCTGTATCCATCAAAAATACCTACAGTATGCTTCATTGATTGAGGATAAACTCATCTTAGCTCTTGGGAATGTGAAGTCAGGTCACTTACGACTTGTAGCAGTGAGCTGCCGTCAGCACCCACTGGTCACTGATGAGGGAGCCTCCACATAAATGGTAGCCCACGTTCAGTGACACCTGGTAGGGCAGGGAATTCTTTGCACAGGTGTAGCCTCCCACAATCTTGTCATCATCAGGAGTGGGGAGAGCAACTGATAATAAAAAAGTTGGAAACTCAGTTAAACAGATCCATCCTGAAATTTCTGCTCCAACAGGAAGATTTGTTTTAGACTAACCAGAAAAGAGATGACAGAGTTCTTTTTTCTCACACAATTGCGAGAAAGAAGTTTAAGGACTTGTAAAAAAAATCTGTATTTGTCTATACATTAGGCACACCCTACTGTTCAGTATCGTTAAGCCTGTATGTTTTCATAAATGCATTAAACATGATGTGCTGTGTTTTTATAAATGATCAACCTCCCCCTCCCCCAAAACACAGCTTCACCTAGGGTCACGTTGAAATTCAAGAGAGATTAGTCACTCTTCCCAATTAGTGTTTGAGCACCAAGGTTGAAGTCATAAAATCATGTGTTTTATGTAAATAGATAGAAATCTTTGCAGTAATATCCCTATTGTGTATTTGTTCAATAGGATGTTGGTTTTTGCATAGGTGTCTCAATTAGATAACATGATAATAATAAAATCTTCCAGAAGTCAACTGAGAATATCCCTAGAACATTGTACTTTGATTTTTCCAATTTTTCCCTTGGATCTAACTAAACTTTCTATTAAGTCATTTTAGATAGTGTCTGTATTTATATAGAGGACAGACACCTACGGATTGGTTCATTAGAAAGACTCACCAGCAGCTCCCAGGATGACAAGGAAGATGAAGGTCTTCATGGTTTCTCACTAGGTCAGGAGTGGGAATGGGACGAAGGCTTTTCATCCTCAGATATTTATACCTCCAGCTTGTCATTGACACACATGGCCACAAGTGCCAGGAAGTGATTTCACTGGAAACTCACTATCTAAATTTGGATCCACCTGTGTGAAACATGAAATGTGACTCAGCATCAATGTTAAACAACCTCATTTTCCCAGAAGGTTATGGGAATCAAAGTGATAGACCCACCTGGGAGGAACCATTTTCCATAGTAGGAAAATCAATTGGAGTGAAGTCATAGATCAGCTCGCCAGGTTTCCCCATTTTCAGACTAAAATCTTAGGTAATTTGTTGTTTTAAATATGTACTTTTTCCTAAGGACTTTTTGGTACCCTAAACCCGTCTTCTCTTTCTTCATGCAACAGATCCCCTGTGGATGTGACCCATGTATTCTGCCATCTTCCCTCTCTGCTTTCCTTTACTTTACACAACTGTTCACATCATATTCTATTTTTTTCTATTTTTTCAATCAGAATATATGTGCTAGTAAGACAGGATTTGCACTGTTCATTTTGATTTTGGACAAAAACAAATTAAAAATATACGTAAAAAGGAGACCAATGGAAGAAAAAAGGAAACTATAACTTTCATTGAAAAGCCTTGCACTAAATTCCTTTCCAAGTCAGTTCTCTCTCCTAGATCTACCACTCTTCAAATTCTGGGGAATGTACCAATCTTCTTTTAGAATCTTAAAGTCACGGAAAAGTCACCCTCTTGTACTTATTACTCTGTGTAGCACTAACGAGTTCACTAATGCATTTATTTTTAAAGTTGGTCAAACAAAGAAACATACAGAAATCTATAACAGAGGGAAAGTTTTCAGTATTATCTATTAATCACATAGCATGGAACACACTGACATTAAGATCTTCAGTATAATCAATCAGTATAAACCAGCTTCTGATCACCATACTGATGTCGTCTTTACATACCTTCCCATGCCCACCTCTTACAAAATTTCCTTTTAAAAGAGGAATCCAAGATTCAAAAAGCGCATCTTACTCTCAAGATAACCTACATTTTTCCTTGAATGGATTCTCTATATTTCTCAATAAAATTCTAAGTCTCAATTTCTAATGCATACTGGATTTTTTTCTATCATGTATGTCAAGGAATGCTGCAATCTAAGTTGAGGTACTACCCACTGGTACATCTGGCACACTCTCTAGTGAAACATACACTGTTGTATTCTTAGTGCATAGAACACAGCCAGAAGTATCACCAATCCTCAACAAGTATATGAGTAAGTGATTGAATAAATGAATAGAATGCTTTCCTTTACTTCATTGAAGGATGTACCATATTTATTTAGTCATTTGTCTATTAAAGTTATTCAGAATATTTCTGATTTTTCAAGGTAGATAAGGAATGGATCAATAAACATACATGATAACTCTAGTGGAGGATGTTCTGGCCTTTTAACCTCTCCTTCTAGTTAAAACATTTATAACAACTCAGTTAACCAAACATAAATAATTAACCCTCCTAAGCCTTGGGTTCGAGTAAACTTGAATCAGAGATATTAAAAAAAACAACAACATTGCATGTGTACTAAACACATACTGTCTTATTTTTCCCTCATTATTTGCTAATGAAAATAGGATAACATTTGTTTGTATAGCATTTCTGTTATATTAGATATCATAAGCAATTTAGAGATGATTTAATGATACAGGAAGTTTTTCATAGGTTGCTTGCAATTACAACACCATTTTATATCAAGGAATTGAGGATATGCAGATTTTGGTCTCCAGGGGGAGTTTGTGAACCAGCTCTTTATGGTCACCATGGAATCAAGTACCTCGAAATTTATGCTTGTTGAAGAATGAAAAGTCCACCACTTGCTCCAGTGCTTTTCTATGTAGGCCAAAGGTAAAGTAAGGCATATAATTTCATTTGATTATTGGTTCAGAGTGTGTTGTGACTGTTTTCTGCAAAGGAGACACTATAAAATATCCTTTGAGAGTTGGGGAAAGATGTTTTAAAATAACTTTTGGAATGTCTCTATTCCTTTCTTTTGTTGCACAGACAAGTGTGAGTGTGTATCTGAGAGCCATTTGTGATCTTGAGGCTTGAAACTTAGGCTATTGCTGAAAGTAATGAAAGCAGAGGGCATAGACAGAAATAAGGTGATGACATTTTTTAAGTGGCTGGATCAAACCATTCTTGAATTACTCCTAATTATAGGCTTCCATTTATGCATTTTAAAAGATCTTACAAGATGAATTTCCTACGACCAAATATCTTGTAAGGGTTATGTTTGGGTCTACACATTTTTTTTTTATCTTGAGTATCTATTTGAATGGGATGATTAGCGAAGGATCGAGTTGCTATTTAAAAAGGTGCAAAGAATTTACATTATAACAGAAATTCACAAATTGTGAAGAGTTAGTCTTTAATCAAAAGAGACTGAAAATGACAGGAAGATGAATTGAAATGTGCTACTGAATTATATCAAGAGCCAATGATCTTCAGCAACTCAGGAGACTGAGGCAAGGGGATCACAAGTTCAAACCTGGCCTCCACAACTCAGTGAATCCCTAAGCAACTTAACAAGTCTCTGCCTCAAAATAAAGAAAAAAGACTGGGGATGTGGTTCAGTGGTTCAGTGCCCCTGACATCAATCCCTGGTACAAAAAAAAAAAAAAAAAAAAAACCTGACTGGCATGAGGTGAAATCTTAGAGAAGTTTTGATTTACATTTCTCTAATTACTAGAGAAGTTGAACATTTTTTCGTATATTTGTTGATTGATTATAAATCATCCTTCAGAATGGCAGTTATCAAGAATACAAACAACAATCAGTGTTGGTGCAGATGTGGGGAAAAAGGCACTCTTATACACTGCAGGTGAGACTGCAGATTGGGACAACCGATCTAGAAAGCAGTAGGAGATTCCTTAGAAATCTTGGAATGGAACCACCATTTGACCCAATTATCCCACTCCTTGTTCTATACTCAAAAACTTAAAATCAGCCTACTATATTAAAGCAGCCACACCAATGTTTATAACAGCTCAATTCATAATAGCTAAACTGTGGAAACAAACTAGGGGTCCTTCAATAGATAAATGAATAAAGAAACTATGGTATAAATACACAATGGAATATTCCTCAGCATTAAATGAGAATAGAATTATGCCATTTGCAGGTAAATGGATAGAGTTGGAGAATACCGCACTAAGTGAAGTAACCAATTGCCAAAAATCAAAGGCCAAGTGTTCTCTCTGATAAGTGGATTCTGACCCCTAATGGGGGTGGAGGAGGCCTGGGAATATTGGAGGAACTCTGACGAAGCAAAGGGGAGGAAGGGGTGAAAGGGGTACAGGGGTGCAGGAAAGAGGGTGGAATGAGAAGGACATCCTTACCCTGGGAACATGTATGACTGCACGTATGGTGTGACACTACATCGTGTACAGAGACATGAAAACTTGTGCAGCAATTGTGTACAATGATCAAAATGCATTCTGCTGTCATGTACACCTAATTGGAATAAAGAATTAATTGAGAAAGAAAGAAAAAATGATCACCTTTATATTAAAATTAATATTACATCTTCTATTTAAAATTCTACTTTCTTCTCAAGAAGTTATCACATAATAAAATATTTGAAAATTTAATTAAACAAAACAAAACAAAAACAAACCTGTTTGCCTTGCCTCTTGTCTCTGTAGGCCTGCTCTGATGAGTCATCTTTAACACCCGACTTCCCTGTGAGGTCTCTAAACCTCTCCTTTATCTGTTACCAAAAGCTGGGCCCTTGTCCCTGATGCCATTCCCCAAACAAGGACAAGGCTTTCAGAAGAAAGAAAAAGACATTTCATTGCTTCTCCATCAAAGGAGAAGTGCAGGGCACTCCTGCCCTAGAGACTGATTCTGACCATCAGGGGAATAGAGGGATTTAAAGAGATGAGTAAAGGGCTCCTATGCCCAGTCAGGGTCATAACTCATTTGTAGCTATTTCTGAGGTCTCTGGAGCTATCCCCAAGGTCAGAATTGCTTTTTCCCTGAGTTGTGTTTGAGCGCTCAAGACAGAACACTCAGGCTAGGATGGGAAGAAGGATAATCTTGTTTCTCTTAAGGTTAGAGGGGGTGAAGGAAAAGAGAAATGGAAAAAAAAAAAACACCCAAAACTCATGTCAGCTTTAAAATAAGCTGCAGTGGCAGGCAGCAGGGACATGTTCAAAGCATGAAGTGAAGCCCCTTACAAGGTAAGTGTGGAGTGGTCGGGGTGGGCAAAATGTTTCAGAGACAACAGTGAAACCTTGAACTCATTTGCATAAGGAGAATCCTGAGTGGTTGGTTAAGAGAGAGCTGAGTGTACTTGTTTAAATAGACATATATATTTTTGCATGTACATGTATGTTCACACACATCACATTTAAATCATGCAAATATGTAAAAGTAATTCAGAAAAACTCTAAAGATACAAGACAGAAAAGATGCTAGGTACGGTGGTTCAAGCCTGTAATCCCAGTGACTCCAGAGGTTGAACAGGAGGATCACAAGATCTAGGTGAATTTATCAGTTTAGTGAGACCCTGTCTCAACATGAAGAGGACGGGGGATATAGTGCAGTGATAGCATGTCTCTGGGTTCAATCTCCATGAGTGTGAAAGGAAGGAGGAGCAGAAAAAAAAAAAAAGAGGTGAGTTGTGACTAAATATTTAAGAGCACTAAATTTCAGAGGAAATCAGGTGTGTTCAGGTGGTATGCCTGTGGACAAGAGTATTGAATGTCCATCTCAGGGACTTTGACTTCATCCTGGAGAGAGCCATAAGGCTCAGTTGAGAACTTAGAGCTTATCTCTTCAGAGCTTTCCAGAGTTGGAAAAGGCTGGAAGGTGGGTCAGGTCCCACTCTGTCTTGGTGTTTCTCCCTGGACTCCCCTATCCTGAGATGCCTAGGACAGACTGTACGTTGTGTTCCCCTGAAGTCCACATGTTGAGGCCTTCACCTCTGATTAGGTGGTATTAGGAAGTGGAGGCTTGGAGAGGTAATTAGCTTTAGAGGAGATCCAGAGGGTGGAGCCACTGGGAGGGGATTCCTGGGTTTATAGGCAGAGAGGAGACTAGAGCTGGCCTTCTTGGCCCTGAGAGGACACAATGACAGGAGGCTGAGGGTGCATAACAAGCCAGGAAGCCAGGCCTCTGCAGACATCAGGCATGCAGGTGTCTTGGCTGTTACTTCCCAGCTCCCAGAACTCTCAGAAACATTGTGTGTCCTGCACCAACTCTGGAATTGTTACCACATGCAGAGCTGACACACTGCTCTCTTCACCTCTCTCTGAGGCTCCATTCGCCCATTCAGTCCTGCTCCACCTACTCCAATGTACTTGGGATGAAAAGCTTAATGAGTTATTCAATATATCTGCCTGGGAATTCTGTGTAGAAGTTTGTACTGCAGATCTTCTCTGCATGATCCATGGGAAGATAAAGATTTGGGGGACAGCATGAGAGGAACCAAGGCAGAGTGTGGGGCGTGGGCTCTCAAGGAGGGCGCAAGGGGACATCACACCTGTAGGACCAAGACCTTTGGGACCACAGGGTAATAATACATCTATTTTCTGCAAACTTATCCACATTTGTAACATTGCTTTGTCTATAGCTGAAACTGAACCATGACTTGAGAGGTATTATAGTTTGGAGGTGAGGTGTCTCCCAAAATCATGTGCGAAAATGCAAGAGGGTTCAGAGCAGAAATGATTGGGCTGTGAGAGCCTTAATACAATCAGTGAATTAATACCCTGATGGATTAATTCAATGATAACTAACTGGAGGCAGGTGGGGTGTGGCTGGAGGAGGTAGGGAATTGGGGGTACAGCTTTGGGCTTTGAATTTGTATCTGGAAAGTGGAGATTTCTTTCCCTGAATTCTGAACTTCATGTGAGCTGCTTCCCTCCACCATACTCTTCTGCCATGATGTTTTACCTTACCTCCAGCCCCTATGAATGGAGCCTACTGTCTATAGACTGAAACCTCTGAAACTGTGAACACCTAAACAATCTTCTCTTCATCTAGAGTTGTGTTGGATGGGTCTTTTTGTCATAGCAGTGAAAAGGCTAACTAAAACAAGGAGACTGTTGGGGGGACGGGGGCTCAGATTGTCTCCAGAGGCCATGCCTGTCTGGCATTAATCTTCCAGTTGGAAAACAAGATCTCAGAGAACTGGAACATATATATGCATATGTATCCTTGGAAAACACAGAATCTACTAATTTAAAAAATTCAACAGCCAGAGTTTTCCCTTATCATCATAGATTTTCAGAAAATTGAAGAAAGGCAAAGAGAGAATACCTGTCACAGAAGTTTAAAAGCACTTGAGATAATACCTGTGCCCTTTTTTTGTAGCTATACAGTGAACTGTCTCAATGAATTTGGGCAATTTATTTTTTGCTTTAGTGTCTGTTGTTATGAACACATAATCTACCCCAAAAGAGGGACTAGCAAATATTTATTTTAGCAGAGTCATATTAAAAAATATTTTTTTCGCAAATATTCAAAGTATTTTGTCCTTACTTGCAAAAAAAAAATTGGTGACTTCATCATTATATGCACAATGTGACACACAGATCTGCCATAGAGAAGGTGAGGGTACATTTATTACTTTGAATGAGTCACTAAATAACCTTTCAAATTCTCTCTATCACAGAAAGCTCACCTGTCTCTCAAGATACATAACTAGTGGCAAGACTCAATGGAATGTTTATAAACACAAATCAAGGGGCATACTTGAACAGACTAGGTATAGAATTAAATGCTTTTATTGAGATGTTTATTTTTTGCATAGAAGGGTTAGTGATGGGATCAGTATATTGATCAGAAAGAGACACAGATATGTCTTCTGTGGCTAATATAAGTTGATACCAAGGAGTGGATAATGAAGAGAGAAAGGTGTTTAGTTGGCAGCAATGGTCTCTTGAATCCAGTCCAGGTAGTTGCAGATCTTGGTGTAGACACCGGGTTTGCCTTTCAGAGCACAGCCCAAGCCCCGAGAGACAATACCCTGGAGCTCACCATTGCAGACCACGGGACCACCAGAGTCACCCTGGGCAAGAGGGAAAAGACAGAGTCTTGTTCATGCCCAGAACATTTCTCCATGATCCAGGTAGTATATTTTTTATCCAGTCTCTTATCCCATATAATATAACTTTCTCGTCCTGAAAATGCAGCCCTCAATCTCCCCTATATTCCTATTGTTCTTCCTCCTTTTAGTCATGTGCCCCTCTTCTTTCTTCAGTAGCACCATATTTCCAAGAAATTTTGAGAACTGTACCCATCGAATGTCATGCCACTTGTCCTGTCCCTCTTTCAAGGGTTCCATTCGACCCTATGCCTCCTCAGAAGGGCACCTTGGTGACCTGTTGGAACATGAAGTGAGAGATCTCTTTTTAACCCTGCTTTACTCTACTCATCCTTACCACAGAGAGAAAACTTGTAATTTATCTCAAAGCTGCTGCTTCCCTCTCACAAACAGTCCCATGGACTCCACAGTCCTCTGAGTTTCAGAGAAGGAGAAATACAGTGGAGAAGAGAGACTGATCTGGATGAAGCAGGAGTATGAGAAACATACCTGGCAGGAGTCCTTTCCCCCCTCCAGGAAGCCCAGGCAGAACATATTGTTAGTGATCTGTCCTGGGTAGGCCTTGTGGCAAGCAGTGTCAGAGAGCACAGGAGCGTCCAGACACTGCAGGAGGGAGGGATACACTTCTGTGGGATGCAAGAGTGAAAATGGAAGATTATCCACTGGATTCCCAGCTTCATGTCCATTCATCTCCTCTCTTTCATAATATTCCCACTCTTTTCTTTCCACTTTCCAATGCTTGTAATTTCAGGGAAATTTAATTTCTAGAAGAATTTCTGAAAAGTTCTAATCAGGTGTTTCTGTGACAGGAGCATCAGCTGCCAAAGATCTCAAAGACAGAGACTGCTTTCTCAAGCAGCTTGTAACTCAGACTGTACAGAACACTTTAGCCTCTGTTCTACTCCCTTCCTGTGTATCTTGTTCTCTGCACAACTCTAAGAAGCTTCCAGATAGATACCTTGATGATTTTTGAAGGTAATTTTTCTTGGTCTTCTCCAGGATCTCAGGAAAGAAGTCTCATACATTTTAATTAATATATTCTAACATTGCATCTCGTCAAAACTACCCTCTGTCAACCTTGCCTTGAGTGAAAATTTGTAACTGACCCTCCACGTGTCTTTCACCTCCATGTTCTTAAACCTGGTGCTTGTGTTCCAGGTGACACTTACTGCCACTGCTCACAGTGTTGCCCCAGCCAGACACAAGGCATTGAGTCCAAGCAGATGGACAGGATCTCGGCAGAGAGAGAGTAGTCACTCGAGAGCTGATGGTGGCCGGGGAAGCCAGTTTGATCAGCATGATGTCGTTATTTAAGGTGTCTTTATCAAAGTTGGGGTGCTGGATGATCTTGGCTGCCTGAATGAACTGCTCATCTCCCTCAAGGACGTCAATGTTGTGTTCTCCCAGACGCACCTGTATCCGGCTGGATTCAAGGATTAAGTGTTCCATGATGTCCCACTTGAGCTTCTTCCCCTTCCCCTATCCCTCACTTACAGTAGAAACACAAACTCCATTCTTTTCCACTACTCAGTTACACAGGTAATGGTGCATGTAAGGGAAGAGTGTGTTCTACCAAACAAGGTGAAGCTTATGGAAGTTTTCAGGCAAAAATCACTGCACACATAGACTCACTCCCACATTTTGTTAGATAAATAAGGCATAGGTATAGGTACCAAGGAAAAAGTTGGTATCAAAAAGGAGATTGGTGACAGCTGATATTTCTCTTCTGTTGGGATCACTGAATACCAAAAGGAGATGATACAAGAATCGTAGAGATAGCAGAAAATTAAAGGAGCAGGATGAATTATGCTTTTGTGTAAGGTATTATTGATAATAGGATGCATTTCATTAGCTATTTTCTTTTCTGATTAAGCTGTGATGATTAGGGCTGTATACTGATCCATGTTCATTTGCCATTGCTAGGGGTACTTCATCCATCACTGTTTTTCCTCCACTAAATTTTTACCAAAGTTTTGGAAGACATCAGGAACATTTATGGGTTCTGCTCCATTTTAAAACCTCTCAATGCATTTTACAATTTTTGAATGCATAGTTAGTCTCTTAGGATCTGAATGCTTTACTTATTAAGCATAATTCCAGTATATACTATTTGTGTTTTTGCCCAGGTGAGAGGATAAAATCATCTTAGAATTCAGGAATGTGAATGCAGGTCACTTACGACTTGTAGCAGTGAGCTGCAGACAGCACCCACTGGTCACTGATGAGGGAGCCTCCACAAAAATGGTGGCCAGCGTTCAGTGACACATGGTAGGGCACCGAATTCTTTGCACAGGTGTAGCCTCCAATGATCTTGTCATCATCATCAGTGGGGAGCGCAACTGACAGAGAGGATTGGGTAACTTCCATGAAACAAATCCATTTTGCATTCCCGACTCCACCATGAAAATTTTGCAGAAGAACCAGTAAAGGGATGAAAATGTTCTCTTGTTTCATAGAATCAGAAAATGGTAGTTTATGGCATTTTTTTGGAAAAAGTATTATTCCATCACTTTAACCTGAACCATTCTTGTATCCCTATGAATAAGCATCTAATTTTTAAATTGTTTAAAATGTTCTATGTTGTGTTTTTACACATGCACCTTATGTGTCATGCAGAGAGAATCAGGCACCCACACACCCATGAACTCAACAAAAACAGAAGCTCTTTACACAATGAATGGCTGGCCACCACTAGCAAGGTTTTAAAGAGTCCTTTTATACAGCACATTGCTCTGTAGCTATACAAACCCACCAGACATTTTGGAGTCCTCTGACTGGTGTGTGTTTGTGGTGACTAATGGAGTGTTGTTCTGTACAGCAGTCTCCATCAGATTTTGTATTATTCTTTCCTTGAATGAGGTGTGAGTTTTGTACTTTTATTCTCTTTATTTCTCTCCCCAATCCTAGCCTAAAATTTTCACTATGTCATGATGAGATTTTAGGATTATAGGATTCCTCTCCTCAACCTTTCCATAGATCCCAATTATCTCTCAAATTATCTCCAATTATCTCTCAAATGTCTGTCCATGCATTCAGCCTTGTGAAGTATGGTCCCCTGATTTCACAAGATTTTCTACTGCTCCAGAATTCTGTGACTTTATTACATAACTTCTTTTATTTCCAATATTTGGACATATATTTAATAAAAAAGTGTCCAGGCATGTGTTTAAATGTATTAAATTTATAGCTGTCCAATTTTGCAATCAGCAGCATTGAGGTGTAGTAGTATCTAAATAGAAATTCACATTTGTCTATTTTCCTTCATGAGTGAATGATGATTGATTTTATTCCAGAAAATTTTCATTAGAAAAGTTGTCACAGAAAAAATAAGAGGAGTGGGAGGAAAATAGCATGACTCCTTGGGTAAATAACCATCCCTTTGATATTCAGGAGTCTCAGGTTTTCATGTTCACAGCCCACCAAGAAGCACTGAGTAGTCTCAGTTATAAATTCCAAATTCTTACAGATGTCAAGACAACACTTATTTAATGTGGACTGTCCTCTCCTTTACTTTCCTTCTTCATAGAATTCACCTGGAAGTTTAGGGCAAGTTGGACTTTTCTAGGTCTTCTGCTCTGAATGTCCCCTGTCACCATGACCTTCCTTGGATTAGTGAGCGCTAATCATCTCTAACCCTGTAGCTTCAACATTTTAAGCTTCTTGGGTACAGAGCCTATACTAACATCTGTGGTGTTTCCCTCAGCCCAGCATGCAGACTTACATAGAGGATAGACACCTGCTGATTGGATCATTAGAAAGACTCACCTGCAGCTCCCAGGAAAGCAAGGAAGATGAAGATCTTCATGGTTGCTCACTGGATCAGGAATGGGAATGAGACGAAGGCTTTCCACTGGAGGTATTTAAACCTCCAGTTTGTCCTTGTCACCCATAGCCACAGGAGCCAGAAAAGGTTTCACTGGAAACTCATATATCTAAGTTTAGATTAATTCCTTAACACATGCAAAGTGACTCAGCATATAATTTTAACACCCACAATTTTCCACTTTTCCAGAAAGTTATGGGAATAAAATTCCCAGACCCACCAGGTAGAAACTCCTCCCTATAATAGGAAAATAAGTTTAGTAAGGTCACACAGCAAAGCTCCAGGTTTCTACATTCCTAGACAAAAGTCTTAGATCCTTGGTTGCTCTGATAGTGAAGTTTTAAGCTAAAAAACGTCTGGAGTTCTGCACCCTTAAGTTTAATTTCAAGTGTCTGTTAACAATTATATACCTGGTCTTATGCTAGTCCTCATCTTGTATATCCAAGTTAACTTTTCTAGATTATCAGGAACAACTAGTTCTGCCCAAAAATGGAAAGTAGGTTTAATTTGAAAATGGTAAAAAAGTAAAAGTAGAAGAATGACAATAAGTAGCACTTATCTAGAGTTTGCTGTATGTCAGAGAGAATTTGTTTCATGATATGGGATTTCAGTAACTAACAATCCCCAGAAATACTAAATGGACAACTCTAGAAATAAGTAACTAAAGTTTTAATTAATTTCATTATACTACATTATCCTATTTGTTTTATTTTGTTATTAGATGTTATCATTGTTGTTGTTGTTTGGGTAGTGTTGGGGATTGAACTCAGGGTCTTGCCTATGCTAAGCAAGTGCCAGTAAGCTATGTCCGCAGCCTTTGTTGTTAATCTTTTACTGTGCCCATTTTATTAACTAAACTTTGTCATACGTATATATGTATAAGAAAAACATTATCCATAGGATTTTGTACTATCTGCAATATCAGGAATCCACTGAGACTTGAACACATTCTGACAGATAAGCCAGGAGTACTGTGTTCTAAGTACTTTGCCTATATTAATACAGTATTCTCATGACAACCATAGAAGATACTTCCTATCATCCCACTTCACTGATGTGAAAACTAAGGCAACATGGTTATAGGGGACTGGCCACAAATGCACCCAGGAAGCACCTGGAAGAATTGGGATTCCCAGACTCTGTGCTCTTTTGATATTACCCAGGTAATATCAAATTCTTGGTAGATGCTCATGCAAGCAGACTCTGTGGAGCGTTTCTCATGTGACCTGCTCTGTTGAAGAAGGGTCTGTGCAACAGCTCTTTTCAAAGTCCATTTCTTCAAGTGCCAAATTCACATAATAAGAGAGAAACATATTCTGTAACTGCAAAAAAAGTGGTTTTGTAGCAAAAATTACCAAAATTAATGGAGAATGACACAAGTAGCCAATGGGAGTCAATGGGAAGGAGAAATAACCTCTAGCTGCATAAAATAGCCAGTTTCTACACCTATACAATGTATCTGAAGTTGCCTACCAGGACATTATTTTTGCTAAGGCAAATTGTCACTGTTGAAGTTGTTTATGGTTTATTGTGTTTCCATTTGACTCTGTTGTTGTTGTTATTGTTGTGGCCTTAAGGACACTGATGGAAATGCACAGTTCCTCCAACCTCCACGTTATTAAGATTTGGGTACAGACACTATCCAAATACAACTGTATAGCCTACTGAAAAATAAGTTGTAATGACTGACTGTTGTTTAATAGGCAAATTGCATATGTATATATTTGTATATGCATATACATAATCCTTAGACGGTTGAGATAGTGTTAAAAGACATGTATGATCAATGGGTTTGTTTTGTTGAAAGAATTTGTTGCTCAGGGTAAAAGAAGAGAGTAATTAATGGAAGAGAAAATGAGTAGTGGTCTGGTGAAAAGAAAAATGGAGAAATGACAGGAATCATTTAAAAAACTGCTTCCTGGTAATGTTCCAGAAATCTCAAGGCCAACGTGGGAGAGAAACTGGAGGGAATGGTCTGAATACATTAGAACCAATGAGCATCTCTAAGACTGAGGATATTTGCCTGTGCCTGTTCAAGAGATTGGCATTCTAAATTGAATTTTGAAAGCAAGACGAAAATAATACTAAGACAGTTGATATTTTTATTTTTGAAAGATCTTTAAAGTACTAGTTACTCTCTGTGAGTTACTCAGGTTGGCCTTTCCATAAAATAATGAAAATCAATATGATTAGAAGGCAAAAAGATATTTGTAATGGTCTTATTTTAAGACAATTTCCTTAATAAAAGGAAACTGGGCATGTGTTAAATTTTATTGTTTTTCATGGCAAAATGGAAACTTGATTATAAAATTTCCTCTGCGAAGTGAAGTAATTATTTCCCAGACCATATACCCGATAAGAATAAATAAATGTATTTACATAAGTATCTAAGCTTCTAAGTAGAGATAATATTTCACTGAAATTTATATGAAATTTCATAACAATGAGGTTGACAGTTGAGAATTATTTTCTCTAAGTTTTCAGTAGCAAAAGATAAATACATTTATGTATTCAAATACTTAGTTATAGCAAGTGAAAAACCCAACCTCCAGTCAGTTACCCGTCACCTCAGATTTTTGCCCCTTCACATTCCCTCCTACTTGTACACAATGCACCCCTTCCTGAACTACAAATTAGATATTTATTATACTCCAGATGTTTCAGCAATCTCCTCTGAATTTTCCAAGTGGCTCTTCATGCTGAACTCCAGTGTGTTTGAGTGAGTCTTTCATACTTTTCTTGGATTTTACTTTAAGCAGAAGGTCTATCTTCCCTTTAGTCAGGTCCCCATTCCTTATATCGTTTGCCCCCTGATCAGCATCATATTCTACTTATTTGCAATCTATTTACCAATCAGAACCCATATGTGAGGAAGTCAGGGTTTATAGGTGTTTGTTTCATCATTTTATCCTTAGTGCATAGACCAGAACCAGGAATATCACAGACCCTCAGAGTTTGTAACTGATGGGATAAATGAATAAAAAACTTAAATTTCCTCCATTGAAGGAAATGCCATGTTTATTTAGTCTATCCTCTGTTAATGTTTATTTGTGTTCTTTCCCTTTCATAGCACAGGTAGAGAATTCATCAATAGACATATGTCAGTAGTGGAGACTGTTCTTGTCTCTTGGTCTTCTCCTTTTTCTCTTTGTTACTCTCCCAGCTCAATTTAGTTAATCAAACTTACACCAAATAGATCCTCTGAACCCAAGTTTCCACACACTTGGATTCCAAGAACCATAGATCAAAGATATTTTAAAAACAGGGCATGTGTTTACTATGGTTAACTAACTAAATCGTCATTTTTTCCTAAGAAATACAGTAAAACAACTCTTTGCAAAGCATTTCCACTGTATTAGGTACAATAATTAATAGAGAGATGATCTGAAGATAATCGAGATATGCAAAAGTTATATGTAAGTCACACCTCATTTTATAGAGGACTTCAATAGCTCCAGATTTTGGTATCTCTTGAGAATCCTATTTTCAACTCTTCATGGTTACCATGAGACCACTGTGCCACCAAGTTATTCTGCAGAATGAACAACCCACCCCTTGTTCCAATGCTTGGCTATGTAACTTAATTGTAAAGATATTGGAACAATTTCACTTGGTTACTGGTTCAAGGGTATGTAGTAACTGCTTTCAGATAATGAGATACTTACACAATGTCTCAGCATGCTTCTGGTGGCAAAGATGCTGTGTAATAAGCTTTGGGGATACAACTTCATCCTTTTACCTAGATATAGGTGGAAGGGAGAGTGAGTTCTGAGAGACATTTTGTGACCTCAAAACTTGGTCCTTAGGATAGAGCTCACAGTAATGAAAGCAGAGGGCAGAGGCAGAGATAAGGTAAGAGACTTTTTAAGTTGCTGAATCCAACCATCCTTGAGGCCCTCCTACTCCTTGTGCATTTTGATCTTTTTCTTTTCTTTTTCAGGTTACTAGGGATTAAACCCCGGAGTGCTCTACCACTGAGCTACACCCCCAGTTTGTAACCTGTTTTATTTTGAGACAGGATCTCACTAAGTTGCTCAGGTTGGCCTTGAACCTGTGATCTATCTGGCTCAGCCTCCTGAGCAGCTGAGATTGCTGGTGTGCCCCACTGAGGGCAGCCGTTTGTACAGTTCAAAGACCTTATGAGTCAGGTAATGCTGGAGCCGAATGCCCCCTATATGTTTTATGTACACATATTTTGTATTTCAGGACTTATTTTTAGTAAGATAAAGTTCTAATGTCTAAATGGCTATTAAGAAGAGTAAAGAATTTACATGTTTTAGAAATTCACAAGAGGCAAAACTAACTACATAGTTTGTTTTTAAACAAGAGCTGCAAATGACAGTGAGATGTATTAAAAAGGGGTTATGGGATGGAATCAAGGACAAACATTATGTCTTTTCTTCATCACTCATCTGTGGGGTTGGTCTGATGGCTTTAGTGAGCCTCACTCCTGTTTTCAGGTCTCTGAACCTTCTCTTTGTAGCCAGGGTCCTTGCACATAGCTGGGGTTCACTTTCTTGCCACTCAACTGCTGGCAGCTTATTGTTTAAAAGACTCTTTTTCCCTTTTCTCTTCTCCTTTTCTTTCCTCCCTAACTCAGAGAAAACAAGGTTAACCTTCCTCATTTTCTGAGCTGTTCATCTGTTCTTCCACTTACTGCCCACCTGAACAAGAAACTCTGGGAATGAGAGAAGAGTGCTCTTAAGGATTAAGTGAAACATCATTTCTATCTACTGAGACTATTTGGAAAGCAGCCCTTGTGTGCCCCTGTTGAAAGCCCTCTGTCCCCTGCCAGTTAAAACGGCAACTTCTGTGGCCTGGGTTTGTCACCTTACTCCTCTGCTAGCAGAGCAGCAAAACTTCTTTCTCCCTTTTCTCAAAGCCTCATTATTGGATCGACCCTGGGGACAGGAGCCAAGCTTTCAGTATCAAACCTGACCCCTCAGGTGGAACCTAGAGTGGCTGCCATTCTGGACGTCTTGGGCAGCTTGGTGCTCCACGTGAGCGCTTCTTGAGAGCTGACCACTGGAGATTTGGGACATGGTTAGATTTCCCTCATGTTGAACAGGAGGGGCTGTTCCTGTAGGTGAAGGGAGGGACTGAGAGACTGCCCCACCAGCTGCCAAGGATGCTTCTGCTTTGGGAATCTCCTGCTTTCTCTCCCTAAATGGGTGAGGGTGTGTTCTGGTCCTGCATCTGGTGTATTTGAGAAAAAGAAAACTAAGTGCCATAAGATGATGACACCTTGGCTGCTTGGTAAGTCTCCCAGTGTATATGCTAAGATCCTCCATCCATGCATGTGGTTTTCCTCCAAGTTAACACTTGGCTCCCCCTCTTGGGGACATCTGTGTCACCACTGTTGTATGAATCCTGGTTCAGTGGGACTCAGGAACATGGGGGTATAATGGCTGTCTGATCTGTTCCCCACCCCCACCACGTGGGTTTGAACTGAGGGCCTTCCACAGGGTAGGCTACTAGGCAAGAGCTCTATCACTGAACTGTATCCCCAGCCCTCTGATGTTTTTAAAAGTTTCTCATAGGTTTATCGGTCTCGGATTCATTCTTGATATTTGTTACTGGCCTTTTAAGACATGGGCAACACTGTGTCAGTTGGTGCCAGCAGTCTCTTGGGAAAGATCTTTGTTAAAGGGATGACACATAGTCTTTGACTAAGTAACAAGGTGGTGTTTTTACCTTAGCACAGTCTGGTCCATGAATGATTTGAAAGGTGAGGAAAGGCGGCCACTCTATGACCTTCTGAATTATTTTACAATTGTGATATGATGCAGTTGGAGTTGGTTTGTCAGAGGTCAGATAAATAAAGATTTTATATGTGCAGGCACTAATACAGTTACATGATAAGGAGTCTAAAGAGCCAGGAAGTAAGTTGATGGTGCAAAAAGAGGCACCCCCTCCAGTGTGCAAAGATAGCAGAGCATTGGGAGAAAAACTGGTCGAGGGAGATTCAGCTCTTTCAACCCAGTGCTGCAGCTGTGCTGCCTGTTGTCCTACCTCCAGCTCTCACCTCAGTCCCAGGGGCTGCAGATCATTGCACCAAGAGCAAAGGGTCACTGAGGGTTGGGGATGCTGCTCAGGCTAAAAAAAAAAAAAAATCATGAAATGCTCTCTGGGCCCTAAAAATATTTTGGCAAGTGGAGGAGGGGGAACCCCTTCCAGCCTGCCTCTGGCTCCAGCAGACTCTCCTCTGCCCTCATAGAACATGGAGGCAGCTGTCAATGAGAGGTAAGGATCTGGGGATAGGAATGGTCTCCCTTTTTAAAACCCAACAGGATACTTCATTGGGCCAGGAAAGCACCTGTTGCTAAGGCCAGACACGTCCCACTAGAGCAATACCTCACAGACATAAATGCACAGGTAGACCAACAATCACATGAGAGAGACAACCACACCTGGCAGTGGTTGGAAGACCGATGCCTGAAACACAAAACCCACAGTGGCTTCGGTCAGACTTTGAGGCTCTGGGGCAAAAGTAGGAGTCAAAAGCAGCAGGGACTGCCACTGCTTCTGCTGGAGCAACAGAGGAGGCTTCCATCCAAACAAAGAGGCGTCACTTCTGTGGGAGCCCGGCTGTGGCTTCCGCATCCAGGATCCAGAGACCCCTGGCCCCTGACTGTAGCCTGAGGCCACAGCAGGGGAGAAACAAAGCTATGTATAATCTAGAGAGCTCAATTTACAGGAAAAAATGGAATAAAATAAATCATACTTTTAAAATAAAGATGATAAAATTCTGTCAACAAACCCACCTTCAATGGCATAAGGTGTGATCAACTGCTCTGTACATACAGGTAACCCCAGAAATAGGCTGAAATTGAGTCCTTACATCATTGTAAAACCCTACCTGGTATCTTGGGGAAGAGCATGAATGTGACTATAGCAGGAAAAAACTAGATTAAAACTGTAAGACAGTTAAATGTGGACTGCTGTGCATGAATTGTGCTTCTTTCAGGTCCCCACCAAGTTTCAAATCCCCTATCCGTTCTTTTTTTTCCCAGAAAGAAGCAGCTTCGAGATGGCATTGCCCATTTTTCCATAAAAATGGAGGGTACAAATTAATAGAGGGGAAAATGTAAGTGGGGTCTACTTCACATAAAGGGGTCCACATCATGATTTGATTATAAACCTTGCTGCCAAACCACTGGCATCTTACTTTCAAGCTGCCATTATTTTTTTCATTTTTTAATTTTGTTCTCTTCTCCCCCCTTAGCTGCTAGGAAAATGAGATGGACATTCTTCATTTCCTAAATGGAGTTTTCTGTCCTCCACTTATTACCCACCTGAACAAGAAACTCCAGACCCGGAAATGGGAAACAGCTCTCTTCAGGAGAGAGTTCATGAATTCCAACTACTGATAATATCTGGAAAACAGTCCTTGCACTCCCCTGTTTAAACCTCCCTGTTCCCCATGGCAACTAGAGCTGCAGCCTGGGTGGCAGGAGCCCCTCGCCTTACTCCTTTACTGGAAAAGCAATACAACTTTCCTGTTTCTCAAAGCCCTGACCTCATTATTTGATTGATATCAAGGACAGGGACTGAATTTTCAGTATCACCTTTACCTGGGGCAGTAAGATGAGTAAATGTGGATTAGTAGAGGTGATAGCAGGGTAGCAGGGAACCTTAAAATCTTGGGATGTTTAGTTAAAGTAGATGGGAAGCCACTTATTTCGACAGAGAGAAGCTTTGTGATAATACAACATGAAGATAAGTCAGTGACAACTGAGGGGAAAAAACAGAAAAGAATACCATGACTGGAAAACCTATTGGATAGCCACGCCCACCACAAAATGGGGATCAGAGAAATGCAAATCAAAACTACTCTAAGATCATCTCACTCCAGTCAGAATGGCAGCTAATAGCTGAAGACAAACAATAATGAGTATTGGGGAGGATGTGGGGAAAAGGGTACACTCACACATTGCTGGTGGGACTGCAAGTTGGTGCAGCCAATAGGAAAGCAGTATGGAGATTCCTTGGAAAACTGGGAATGGAACCACCATTTGACCCAGCTATTCCTCTCCTTGGAAGATACCCAAAGGACTTAAAAACAGCATACTACAGGGACACAGCCACATCAATGTTTATGGCAGCACGATTCACAATAGCTAAACTATGGAGCCAACCTAGATGCCTTTCAGTGGATGAATGGATTAAAAAAAGTGGCATATATACACAGTGGAATTTTACTCAGCAATAAAAGAGGAAAAAAATTATGGCATTTTCAGGTAAATGGATGGAGTTGGAGAAGATAATGCTAAGTGAAGTTAGCCAATCCCCCCAAAAAACAAATGCTGAATATTTTGTCTGATATAAGGAGGCTGATTCTTAGTGGGGTACGGAGGGGAGCATGAGGGAATTAGATGAATTTTAGATAGGGAAGAGGGGAAGGAGGGAACGGGAGGAGGTAGGGGATTAGCAAAGATGGTGGAATGTGATGGATATCATTATTCAAAGTACATGTATGAAGACTTGAATTGGGTGTCAACCTACTTTATATACAAACAGAGATGTGAAAAATTGTGGTATATATGTGTAATAAGAACTGTAATGCAAAAAAAGTACATGTATAAAGACATGAATTGGCGTGAACATACTTTATATACAAAGATATGACAAAATTGTGCTCTATATGTGTAATAAGAATTGGAATGCATTCCAAAGTTGTATATTAAAAAAATAAAATCAATTAAATAAATAAATAAAGCCTTGAAAACAAGGCTAATGATATTTCCCTTCAACCTAGAAACAGCTGTGTGGCCATATTAAAAACTCAGGACAAACCAGGAAACCAGTCTTCAGGGGCATCAGGCCTGCTGGTGACTTGGTGTTACTTTACAGACTCTGAAACTGTGAGAAACTGTGTAAGGTGCTCTGTAAGGCACCCGACTTTGGTATTGTTGCAGCAGCCTGAGCTGAGACACTGTGTTCTCTTCACCTGCCTCTGAGGCTGCATTTCTGTCATTTAGTCCTGCTCCATGTACTCCAATGTGCCTGTGCTCAGAGCCCAGTCAGTCTTCCCAATTGTTCCATAACAGATCTGCATGGGAATCCTGTGTAGGGACTCCCACTGCAAACCGTCTTTGGATGATTTATGGAAGATCAAGATTGGAGAGGATAGCTAGAGAGGAACTAAGGCAGAGGGTATGGGGTGTACTCGGAGTACGGAAGGGGACAAATCACACCTTTAAGAACAGAACCTCTGGAACTTCATTGTAATATCTCTATTTTCTGAACACCTATCCACATTTGTACATTCTTTGGCCTCTAGTTCTAATTAATATCTAAATCAGGCTGGGAATTGGAGGTCTTGGGGAAGGAGGGGGACTCCAATTGTCCCCATAGGCCATGTCTCCTATAGCAATCATCTTCCAGTTGGAAAACAAGTGGATCTTAGAGAATTGGAACTTATATGTGGGTGAATCATGAAAAAGATGCAAGAAAACTGAGAGTTTAAAAAAAAAGGTATTGTGTCCACTGACAACTAAAAAAAAAAAAAAATGTTAAAAAAACTCTGCCATGTGTGGTGGTACAGGCCTGAAATTCTAAGTACTCAGGAGGCTGTGGTAGGGAGATCACAAGTTCCAGGTCAGGCTATGCAATTTAGCAAGACCTTGTCTCAAAATAAAAGATAACAAGGGCTTGGAATATAGCTCAGTAGGAGAGCATCCTGGGTTCAATCTCCAGTGCCAAAACAAAACAAAACAAAACAAATACTACACCTAGAAGACTACTTTTTCTAGATTCACCATGTGTCAGAAGGATTGAAGGATAAAAGGAAGACCCAGCCTCTGCCACACAGCAGCAATGCACTGGGTTAAGGCATGAGCTCCACTGCGGCTTTACTGTGACCTGTTCCAGTGTCTTTGGGCAATTGATTTTAAAACCCTGTGGCTTAGTATTATTGTTTGTTAAGTTATGAACATATGATCTATCATAAATAATCCATGCCCTAGTGTGTATCATTGCAAAATCATAATAAACATGTAGCTGATATACTAATAAAGTTGTTAATAATTATTTGTAATAAATGTGATGGTAATAATGAATTTATTTATCTTTATAGGATTGATATCAAACAGAGTATGCTGTACAGTAGGTGATCAGTAAATATATATTTGTAGGTTATATTGGTTATTATTGAATGAGTTACAACCTTCAAATTCTTGCCATACAATAGTTCAGCTCTTTGCCCACTTTCCTACCTAGTAAAAAGTTTTAAAAGAAAGCTAATCAATTTCAAACAAGGAAAATTCTTGGAAAGATGAAATGTGGAACAAAGTGTTTTAATTCAGATAAGGATTTTTGGTGCTGAAGGAAGGTGGAGTATATAGCAGGAGTGCATTATGAAGAGATAAAGGTGTTTAGTTGGCAGCAATTGTCTGCTGAATCCAATTCACGTATTTGCAGACCTTGGTGTAGACACCGGGTTTGCCCTTCAGAGCACAGCCATATCCCCAGGACACAACACCCTGGAGTTCACCATTGCAGACCACGGGGCCACCAGAGTCACCCTGGAGTAGAAGGAGAAGCAGAATTCTGGTTATATACACATGGGAGAATGGGCTCCCGGATAATCCTCCATAATATAGGGGCTATTTTCAGGGGCTGCTGATCTCCCAGGAAGCACCTTCTCTCCCCATGAAGACTCCACCCTCACTCTTCTATCTATATCCCTATTCTTCTTCCTCCTTCTTTACTGCCTGCTCCTTGTCTTTCTTTGTGGATCCATTGCTCCAAGAACATGTGGGCACTGGAAGTATAAACAAGTTTGACGCACAGAGTGTTCCCTTTTCTAGCATCACAGGGTTTCAGATAGATTGAATCAAGCCAGAAGAAGCCATCCGGCACTGGGAACATTGGCATCCCAGCAGCCTGCTCCTCTCACAGGGTCCACGGCAGATACACCTCCTCAGAAGAGTGCCGGAAAAGCAGCGAACACCTACTTTTGTGTATCCTTTTACTCTGAACACCAACCTTCATTATCACAAACAGAAAATGTATAACTTATCTCAAAGCTTTCTTCATATATCATGACCGATTTTGAGTGGACAGTTTTACAATCCTCTGAGTTTCAGAGAAGGAGAAACATGGTGGAGAAGAGAGACTGATCTGGATGAAGCAGGAGCAGGAGACACTCACCTGGCAGGAGTCCTTTCCCCCCTCCAGGAAGCCCAGGCAGAACATGTTGCTAGTGATCTGTCCTGGGTAGGCATTGCGGCAAGAAGTGTCAGAGAGCACAGGGGCGTTCAGACACTGCAGGAGGGAGGGATACTTGGCTGTGGAATGCAAGAGTGAAAATGGAAGAAGATTACACACTGTAAATTTCTTTGCCACTGTCTCTTCTCATACTTTTTCCCCCCCAATATTCCAAAGACTTGTAATTTGAGTGACTTTTTCTCTGGCATCAGAGGCCACAGACCTCAAGTGCAGAGCGTGTTTGCTCAAGCAGGTGTATACTTCAGGCAGCACAGAACCTATAGCCTCTGTTCCCATTATCTCCTCTATCTCTGGCTCTCTGAACATCACTAATCACACTTCAGATAAATGTCTTGACATTTTATAGTTGTTTTTATCTTGTCCATGTTCTCAGAAAAAGGAATCTTCCGTATTTTATGTAATACATTGTAAGGCTGCATGCATCCTATCCTCTTCAACCTTGCCTTGAATCAAAATCCATACTATGTACTCCCAACATGTCTTTAACTCTTCTGTCCTCAACCCTGGTGCTGGTGCTCCAACACTTACTTCCACTGCTCAAAGTGTTGCCCCAGCCAGACACAAGGCACTGAGTCCCAGCAGATGGACAGGATCTCGGCAGGGAGATAGCAGACACTCGAGAGTTGATGGTGGCGGGGGAGCTCAGTTTGATCAGCATGATGTCGTTATCCTGGGTGTTCTTATTATAGCTGGGGTGCTGGATGATCTTGGCTGCCTGAATGAACTGCTCACCCCCCTCGACGACGTCAATGTTGTGTTCTCCCAGACGCACCTGTATCCGGCTGGATTCAAGGATTCAAAGTGTTCAGCTTGAGCTTCTCCCTCTTATTTCAACCCCCAAATGATGACCATGAACACAAACAGCATTCTCATCAAGCATTTGACCCCACGGGTAATTGTGTACCGAAGGCAGCATTATGTACCACCCCACACGGTGCAGGTTAGAGAGGTCCCTAGGCCAGTGTCATCCCAACTAGCGCCTCACAGTCCCCCATCACTTTAGAACCGTGAGGGACAGGCACGAGACGAATGGGCCCAAAGAAGGATGGTACTGAAAAGGGAATCCTCCTCTGTTTGGTATTATCAAGTATCATAGGAAGATGAGGCAGGAGTCACGATAAGGCAGGATACAATGACAGCAGGATGTGCTTATTTTATGCTGTACTCGAAATGTGGTGCTTTCATCACCCCCAGGTGCCATAGCTTCCTTGGGCTGTGATGGTGAGGACCATGTGCTCATTCATTATGCTTCACCAGCCACTGTGTCCCCTCCACTTCTTTACCATCATTTAGAAACATACCAGGAAACCCTAGGATACCACTCCATGTAAAAGCCCTTTAACACATTGTATAATTCTGAGTGAATAATCAGCTCTCTGGGTCTGAATGCTTTGTTCATCAGGTATAACTAGTCAATCTATTTGTGCTTCCCTGGGATAGAGGATAAACTGATATTAGGAATGTAACACAGGTCACTTACGACTTGTAGCAGTGAGCCGCAGAGACCACCCACTGGGAACTGATGAGGGAGCCACCACAGATGTGGTAGCCAACATTCAGCGACACCTGGTAGGGCAGGGAGTTCTTCCCACAGGTGTAGCCCCCAACAATCTTGTCATCGTCATCGTTAGTGGGAAAAGCAACTGACAAGGGAAAGTTAAAGTCTGTTAAAAATATCCATCTTGCAATTTCTACTCCACCGCAAAGATTTTGCAAACCAACCAGAAAAGAGATGACAATGTTCTCCTATCTGTCATGATTAGGAAAGTGTATTATATGGGATTTTTTTTAAAATTTATTTTTCATACTCTAACATACCCTTCTTACATCACTATTAAAAAACATCTAGTAGCTGAGCCTGGTGGTGCATACCTGTAACCTCAGCGACTCAGGAGGCTGAGGCTTGAGGATTGTGAATTCAAAGCCAGACTCAGCAAAAGTGGGGTGCAAAGCAACTCAGTGAGACCCTGTCTCTAAGTAAAAAAGCAAAATAAGGCTGAGGATGTGGCTCAGTGGTCGAGTGGCTCTGAATTTAATGCCTCCCCAATTGCTAGGTTTGTATTGTGTGATTCACTTGTGATAAATATGTTCTTACATGTGTGCCTTACACACACACACACACACACACACACACACACACACACACACACACACACATACAGTCACACCCTCCAAACACTCATGAAGAGGTTTTTAACACAATAAATGCCTGACCACTACTATTGAGGATATGAGAACTGTTTTTACACAGAACCCTGCTTTGTACCCATGCAAATAAGAAGAAAACATTGCTATAATCTTGCTGGTGTGCATTCGTGGTGTTTAATGGGGTGTTTCTGATGCATAGCTTTCTCTGTAAAGAAGCAGAATGCAGGCTTTTAGGAGCCATCCTGAGATGAACCTGGCCTGGAAGGAAATGTCCACTTGTTTGTATCTTTATTCACTTGTTTTCTGTCTTTAGTCTATCCATAAATCACTTTCCACAAGTTCTCCACTATCCCATTTATCTTTACAATGTCTATCAACGTATTCAGCACCGACATGGCCCACTGATCTGTCAAGATTTCTCACAGCTTCAAAATTCTGTTGTTCTATCACAGGAGTCCTGTTTTCTCAGTTGAAAATAAGTTTATAATAGAATGTTCCAGGCATATATACAGGTGTATTGGATTTATACCTGTTCTATTTGGGTAGAGTAATTGAGTTTAATTAATATCAAAATAGTTTAATTACTATCAAAATAGAAGTAGTCATCTCTATTTTCTCTCAGTTTAATAACATATGACTTTATACCTGAGATGACATTAGGAAACCTGTCATAAAATCAAATCAAAGGTTTTATTCTGAAATGATATACCTTTGCTGTTAGATGTTGGGTATAAATAGCTCTTTAGTATACAGCTGACCCAACCTCTGATGTTCACAGCCTTTTCAAGAAGCACGGATTAGTTTCAGATGTTAACTCCAAATTCTTAGAGGTCAAGACGAGCACTCTTTTCACGTAGACTCTCCTTTCCCTTTCTCTCCTCCTTCACAGAATTTGCCTGGAAGTTCAGGACAAGTTTGGCCTGCCTATGCCTTCTGCTCTGAGCCCCTCATAACCTCGATGACCCTCCTCAGACAAGTATCTCATTATCCTAAACCCCTGTGCCTGACCCTCCTGTTTTGACATTTCACCCTTCCCAGAGTACAGAGCCTGCATCCAGCATTCATGGTTGTTTTCCTGAGCACAAGGCAATCTCACACAGAGGATCAACACCTGCTGATTGTTCATTAAAAAGACTCACCAGCAGCTCCCAGGAGAGCAAGGAGAATGAAGGTCTTCATGGCTGCTCACTGAGTCTGGACTGGGAATGGGATGGAGGCTTTCCACCCACAGGTATTTATACCTACAGTTTGTCATTGACACCCATGGCCACAGGAGCCAGGAAAGTGATTTCACTGGAAACTCACATATCTAAATTTAGATTCACTTCTGAGGCACATGAAAGGTGATTTTGCACCAAACTTAAACATCAAAAATTTTCCATTTTTCCCAAAGGTTATGGGAATGGAGGTCACAAACTCACCTGCTGGAGCCTGTTCCCCATAACAGGTAAACATGTTAGAATAAGGTCACGGGGAGAGCTCCAGGTTTCTGCATTCCCACAGAAAAATCTTAGGTCCTTGGTTGTCTCAAGTGTGAACGTTTGTAGTAAGGAATATCTGGAATCCTGCACCCAAGGTGTGTAATTAACATTGGCTCTTGCACACTTAGATAGTTGTCTTTTTTTTTTTTTTCCTGCTGAAGATTGAATGCAGGTACTTGGGAATATTAGGCAAGCATTTAACATGGGGCTATGTCCCCAGTCCTTACTTAGTCTTATATTAGTTCTGATCTTGTATATTCATGGTAATTATTCATATTCATTTTGAGGATTTAATGTTTGTGTGGACT
Source organism: Ictidomys tridecemlineatus (assembly GCF_052094955.1). Lineage (NCBI taxonomy): Eukaryota > Metazoa > Chordata > Mammalia > Rodentia > Sciuridae > Ictidomys > Ictidomys tridecemlineatus. Next base: position 219,208,642 of record NC_135478.1, read on the forward strand.
CTCTCTTGTCCAGTGAGGAGGTCCACGGAACAGGGTAGAGGACAGTGTGGCTGTGGACCTCCGGGGACCAAGCTGGAAGCAGGTCTGATTTTACTGTGTAGTTACCATGTATATATACTCAGGCAGTAGCTAAGCAGACTATAGGCAGCCACCAATACAATTTCTGGCCAACTGCCCTTGTAGCGACCAATCGAGTGGGCTCATGCTCAGGGTGCTGTGTCTATGGGGTAAGCGGCCTGTTGCTCACACACCTCCCACGAGTGGAGTGGATTGCCTCTCAGGCGCCCTTAATGTATGCCATGTATGCAGTACTCCATGCACCTGGCCCCACAAATGTTATGCTGAGAATAGGAAAATTTTGATAAATTAAAAATGGTAGAAAAAATGAAAAACCTGAAACTTGCTGTATGTCCAAGATACAGCGCTACCCCCAAATGTGAAGATTGGTTTCAATCAGGGAACAAAAAACATTAAAAGGAAAATTCTAGAAATAAGAGTTCACAAATTTAAAAAAAAATTATTATATTGCTGTATCTGTTTTATTTTATTAATAGATATTAGTGTTAAACATACACTATGCCTCATTCATAAATTAAGCTCTTAGATATAGGTATAGAAAAAATTACATATAGGATTTGGTACTAAATTAAGCTCTATCTTAGATATATAGGTATAGAAAAATATAACCTATAGGATTTGGTACTATCTGCAGGTTTAGGCATCCCCTGAAGACTTGAAATGTTTTCCTCATGGATAAGGGGGAACTTTCTACAGGTATCTATTGTCAACCCCACTTATTCCCTCTGATGGGAAAGGTATCAAAGGTATGGAGACTTAACCAACACCACACAGCAAGCACCTTACAGGATCAGCGTTCCAACCCTGCAATGTGCTTTCAGACGCTCTCTTACCAAGGTGATGGGGAGCTCTTGGTAGACGAGGATGGATGTGAAGTGCATGGAGAGTTTCCGATGTCTCAGGCATTGGGGACAAAGTGTCCATGCATCGACTCTTTCAGTCCTCATGATATCAAAAGCTCTGTCCCTGTCCCCCAGGACAGGGCATTGAGAAAAAAAGAAAAAGAACTTTTATTGCTTTGCTGGCCAAAGAGAAAGCCAAAAGGCTCATGGCACTGAGGCTGCATTCTAAGTGCCAGGGAGATGGAGGGCTTTAACAAGGGGAACGCAGGGCTGGCTTCCCAATTGTACCTGCAGACGGGATTAATATTCAACTTTTCCCATTTCCAGGTCTGGAGTTTCTTTGTTCAGGTGGGAAAAAAAAAAAAGGAAGGACAGATAACTCCACTTAACACAGGACAAACGTTCATCTCTTTTCCCCTGAAGTGAAGGAGAAAAGGAAAGAAAAGGAAAGAAAAAAATCAGTTTTAAAATAAGCTGCCAGTGGTTGAGCAACAAGGTTTAGATTCCAACATAAAGTGGGCCCCTGTTACATGAAAGGGACCCCTGTGACACTCACAGATAACGCTATAAAGAGGTAACCACCTGAGGTTGGGGGTAACTGTTGTGCTATAATTTTCACCATTTAGAAGACTGTGGGGAGAGGCTTAGAGAAATCAAATGTTTTTGCAAAGTCTCATAGTTATTATGTCAATCCAGGCTTCAAGTGCCAGGAAACTCATTTCAGTATTCATGTTCTCAGCTATGATGCCATAGACCTAATAAGGGCTACAATCTGAGCTCTATCAAATTGAGGGCTAAAGCAAATTCTGGAAAATCCATGGATAGGTTCTTGGAGCTGGAATTATAAGAAACTTAATGACATGGCACAAGTATCTAGAGTGAGTGAATTTCAAGAAGGAACTTCTCACTAGACACAACTGTCAGATTCCACATCTCTACAATAAATCTGAAATCTCCAGCCAAGATATTATTTCTACTCAAGCAAATTATCACTCTGGATGCTGTTTTTTTTTTTTTTTACTGTTTGGGTGAGATTTATTTTCATTCGAAATTTTGTAGCTTTGAAGACAACTTAGTCAAAGAAGGAGATTCTCAATTGGGACATTCTTGACATTTGGGGTCAGACTCTATACATATTCGATTTATAGCAACCTTCATATAAAGCTTTGATAACAAATTAAGATTTCATCTGTGAATTTTATTATAAATGTATATGTAAAATCACCATGGATGATCGGTATAATATTAGAGGTCATATAATAGCAGCAGGTTATTTTTTGTGAAGGAATTTTTGTGCCTCAATATGAAAAGACTAAAGCACAGTTGTCTTGTTCTACAAAAGTTTGAACTTGTGAAAAAAAAATGGAGAAACAAAGGAATCTTTGAAACCCTAAATCCCTACTGGGATCTGGAAATACCAATAGTCTATGTAGGATTGAAAAAGATGGTGTGTGACTGGGATATTTGGAACAAATGAGTATCTCTAATACTGAAGGCTTTGGAATTTGTATCCTTTTAAAGAGTTTGACTTTCTAAATTGAGTTTTAAAAGTAAGACTAAAATAATACTAACACAATAAATATTTTTATTTTAAAATCCATTTAAAATACTAGTTACTTTGTGTGCACATCTGAAATTCCAGTGACTTGGGAGACTGATGTAGGAGGATTGAAAATTTAAGGTCTGCCTGAGCTACTTAGGGATACCCTGTCTCAAAATAAAAATTAAAAATGGCTGGAGATGTAGCTCAATGATGGAACAACTTGGGTTCAATTCCCAGTAATGCAATAAAAATTTAAATAAAAAAAGAAAGAAATTTTAAAATGGGTTGGAAATGTAGAGCAGTGTTAGAAAACTTCTGGGTTCTATTCAAAGTACTGCAAAGAAAAAAAAGTACTAGTGATTTGCCATAAAATATGCTCATATTTTCCATTTAAATAATGAGTTATGTAAGATTTCCAGGGGAAGAAAGGCTTGAGCTTGTCTTATTAAAGCAAATTTTCTTAGATAAACTGTTCTTGAGCACATATTGAGGTTACTGCTTGATTATGGGAGAACTAACAACTAGATTATGGAGTGTACCCAGTTGAAATAAAGTAAGTTTTTCCCAGCTGATACACTCTAAAATAAAAAAAATAAATGTATTTTCATAGGTAGCTAAGCTTCTAAGTAGAGATAGCACTTCATTTTAAAAAGTTATAATGTTATAACCATGAGGTTAACAGTTACAGTTTATCTTCCTCAAGTTTCCATTATCTGTACTATAATTAGACACAGCAAGTATAAAACCTTGTCCCTATGCAGTTACCCTCTACCTCAGATGGCTACCTCTTTACATGTCCTTATATCTGCCATAGAGATGCCATGCTTCCCTGGATCTCATTTAATCATGCATTAGAAATATATTTATAGCTACATGTATGAATTGATCTCCTCTGACTCTTTATAGTGACTATTTTAAACAGAAGTACATTTTGATAGGGCCTTGATAAATCTTTTTTGGTTTTACATTAGAAGGAGGTCCATGCTTTCCAAGCACCCGACACTTTATCTAGTTTCTTTTTCTTTACAACTAACACATAGATCAGCATTATATTCTATTTGTTCTTTGTCTAATTACCAATCAGAATATATTTGATTGGGCAGGGTTTGCAATATTTGTTTCACTATTACATCCTTGGTGCATAAAACAGACTCAGGAATACCACATACCCTCAATAAGGTACTTGACAAGTACTACTTATTGGATAAATTAGGAGAATGCTTACATTTTCTCCACTGAAGATAATGTCATATATATTTAGTCAATCCTGTATCAATGGCTGTTTGGGTTGTTTCTGGGCTAGCTATGTAAAGCATTCATGAACATAGATGACTACTCTAATAGAAATTGCTTTTGCTTCTTGACATCTGCTCCTTCTCTTGGCAACAGTTCTATCATCATTTAGTTAACTAAATTTAAAAAGCTGGTGCCTCAACTCTGTTGGGGGACCTCATATTCAAGAAGCCACATATCAGAGATATTTTTAAAATATGGCATCTGTACTGAATAGGTACAGTTTTATCTTTCTTATCATTATTCCTTATGCAATAAGGCATTAGAATTCAATCATGAATTAGAAATATATTTATAGCTACACGTATGGGCCATCATTAAGTTTAAATGAAAAACAACTGTTCACATAGTGTTTCCATTACTTATTAGGTATGGAATTAGGGACCATAATTACTATAGGTAGACTTTAAAGTTTATAGAAGAACATTCGCAGGTTATATGCAAATACCTCCCCAGTTTATGCAAAGGACTTGAGTATATGCAGATTTTAGTGTCCATGGGGAGTCCTTGAAGTAACTCCTCATGGCTACCAAGGGAAGAGAGAATGTCATCCTTTTTGCACAATGAGAACTCTACCCCTTACTCTGGGGCTCTGTCATATAGCTTAATTATAAAGTAATCAGCATAATTTGATTTGATTACTGGTCCAGCAGTGTGTAATGACTGCTTTAAGTTAAGGAGACACTATGAAGTGTCCTCTGTAGACTTCCAGGAAGGAGGACTTCAAATAAAATTTCTGGGAACAACTTTGTCTCTTTTCCTAGTTGCATAGATGCTAAAGCTGACAGCAATGAAAGCAGAAGGCAGAGATGGAAATAAAGTGATGACATCTTTTAAGTTGCTGAATCCAGCCATCCTTGAAGCCCTCCTACTCCTAGGCTTCCCTTTGTGAATTTTTATAGATGTTTTCAGGTGAATAACATTGAACCGCCTGCCTCCTAAGTGTCATGTTCATGTTTATGCAGTTTTGGTATTTATATGTATATTTGAATAAGGTGAATTTCTAAAGCCCAAGTTACTATGAGAAAGTGCATAAATAATTTATGTTCTAACAGAAATTCACAAACTGTGAAGAGTTAGTCATTAAATAAGAGACTGAAAAGGACAAGGAGATGTATTGCAAGGTGCTACCGAATGCTGTCAAGAACAAATGATTTGTCTGGCCTTGCTGCACCTTTCTTGGCCTGCCCAGAGGTCTCAGCATTTATGGACCTCACTTCCCTTGTCTGGGCTCTGAACCTCCCCTTTACCAGAGTAAGGTGAGTAAGAGTGTCTTGGTGGTAGTGACGGCAGGGAACAGGGGCATCTTGATGTCATTTATTTCTAAGGAGATTCCCGAGATGTGTAGTTAAGGTAGATCTGAACCTATTTATGTAAACAGACAAAAGTTATATATAAAAACAGCTCAGGTCATACACAGTCATAAAAGTAATTCAGCTAGAAAAAAGAAGAGAAAATGTTAGTTTGATAGTTTGACCAAATATTTGAGAGACTTGAATGCAAGATTAAGGGACTTTGATCTCATCCTTAGGGCAGTAATGAGGCCATATTAAGAACTCAGAACTCTGTCCTTAAATGTCATCCAGAGTTTAAAAACAAAACACAGAGAGTAAGTCATGACCACATGTATCATCCTATACTCTCCCTCCTGAGATATCTATTATGAACTGCATGTTGTGTCTCTGTAAAATTCCTACACCGACCCCATCCTCCGAGGAGTTGCTAACACAGGATAGAAACTTTGGGCCATCATTAAGTTTAAATGAAGTCCTTTGGATGGTGCCTAATGATGAGGCCAGTGTGTTTTCAGCCAGATGGACTCTTTTGTCTTCCATCAGAAGAATCAGATAAAGGCACAACTAGAGGAAAAGACACTTTATTGGGCCTTTTTCTCCAGTAGATGGGGACACAGGACTGGCTGACAGAGTGTTGACCTGGCTTTCTTTGTTAAGGATGAATTGCTGTAGCTGTGAGGAGAACCCCTACATGGGAAATGGTGAAGAACACAAATCATGGCAAGAACAAATTGAAGGGGTCTTGGGAACTTGTTGTTTTCATAGCTGTATCCTTTGCGTTGTTTGTCCTTGGAGAGTCATGGTAAGAGCATCCTGGCCCTAATGACACACCTGGTTTCTGTAGCTAATAAGGCTATTTGAGGGTAGAGGGGTGCTACGGTTTGGATGTGAGGTGTCCCCCAAAAGCTCATGTATGAGACAATGTAAGAAGGTTTAGAGGAATAATGATTGGGTTATGAGATCCAAAAAAAATCCCCTGGTGGGATTAATTGAATGGTAACTGAAGACATGTAGAGTGTGGCTGGAGGAGGTTCATCGGGGGTGTGACTTTGGGCTATATATTTTGTATCTGGGGGTGGTTATATATTTTGTTTTTCTTTCTGCTTCCTGATCATCATATGAGCTGCTTCCCTCTGCCACACTCTTCAGCCATGATGTTCTGCCTCACCTGGAACCTGAGGAATGGAGCCAATTGGCTATGGATTGAGACCTCTGAAACCGTGAGCCCCCAAATAAACTTTTCCTCCTCTAAAATTGTTCTTGTCAGGCCTTTTGGTCACAGCAGTGAGAAAGTTGACTAAAACAATGGGTAAGGCACACACCAGGGTTTTGGTGGCAAAGCTATCTGTGAGTTAAGATCCCTTTGTACAATTTTGTTTTTCAGGGTGGTACTGACTGAGGCTACTGTTAAGAAGAGAAAGAGAACAGAGATGGCCCTCTTGGACACAATGATTGGAGACATAATGATAGGAGAAAGCCGGTCCTCCCCAACACCGGGCCTGCCGGTGCTTTGGTGGCCATTACTTAACCAGCCTTCAGAAATGAAAGAGAAATAAATATGTGTTGTTTAAGGCACTCAGCTCTGGTATTGTCCCAGGAACCTGAGTTGAGACACTGTGCTTCTTCACTTGTCTCTGAGGCTGTGTTTCCCCCATTTACTTCTGCTGCATGAATTCCAAAATGCCTGTGCTCAGAACCCAGTATGTCCCATACCAGATCTGCAAAGGAATACTGGGTAGGAGTTTCCACTGCAAACCTTCTCTGTATGATCCATGGGAAGATGAAGATTAGAGGAGAGAGCTAGAGAGGAGCTAAGGTAGAGTGTGAGGAGGGGTGCACTATCAGGGAGAGCAAGAGTTCAGATCACACCTCTAGCGCCGAGACCTTTATGACCTCAGGGCAATGCATCAATTTTCTGTAAACTTCTCTGCATTGGAAGGTATTTTACTGTATCTCTTTTTGCAAAGTTTAGATGAATTGAGTAGTAAAGGGAGAGAGAACATCTGTCTATCTCAGAAATAGTGATATGCACTGGGCTGTAAGATAATTTTACTATAAATCATTTCAGTGACTTAGGGAAAATCATTTTAACCCTCCACATTATAGAATGGCGACTGTTATATGTTATAAATACATGATATAATGTAAATGATGCATGATCAAATGTGTATCAGATCAAAATCTTATAAGAGACTTTGATATGTTAATAAGGTACATACTTATTGTCTTGCAAAGAATGTGGTGGTTAAGATTAACATTTTCCACCTTAATATTCTCAAGGGAATACAGAGAATTTATATTTATATTCACCAGGCTTTATGAATCCCTAAATAACCTTTTAAATTCTTTTCATATGACAGTCTAATGCTCTGTCCACCTTCAAAATAGTAACAAGGTTCAAGAGAAAGTTCTTGAATACCAAGAAAACACCATCCTTTGATGTATGTGGTGCAGAACAAAATAATTTGTTTAGATTCTTCATACAACAAATGCTTGCCCACCAATACTGAGGATATAAAATATCTTTTTTACTCATAAACTTGCTCTCAGGCATGCAAATTGGTTGGAAGTTTTTCAATAATCTTGCTGGTATGTGTTATTGTGGTATGTAGTATTGGTGTCGCACAACTAGTGTCTTCATAAGATAACACCAAGAAACTCTGGGAAGCCACAGGAAAGTATTTTGGCTTGGAGTTATCTGTTTCATACTTTTGTTCTACCAATTTCTCTCATTGCTTCTAGCCTAAAATTCTGATTAAATCATTTCAGTCCATAATAAGATTTTCCTGTTCAACCTTTAAATTTATACCAATTTTCTTTTCAACCTTTTGAGTGTATTAATCATTGTGAAACATTGTCCACTGAATTCTCAAGATTTCTTGCATCTCAAAAAGTAGGTGATTATATACATTATGAGCCCTATTTTCCAATATATGTTTTTCCAATATATGATTTTAGGAAGAAAATTTCCAGGCATTTAGATAGATATAAAACTTTATGTATGTTCAATTTTAGAAAATTTAATATTAAATTTACTATCATAAGATTACGAGAATTATAATAGAAATAGTTACTTCTCTTTGTTTCCATGATTTAATAATGTGTGATTTTGTACCAAAGAGACTTCATTAGGAAAGTTGTTACAGAAGCAAGTCAATGGATTTTGTCCTTGAGGAAAAAGAAATTATCTTTGCCAGTTAAGGCCACTTGGTAAAAAATGAGCTCTTATTACCTTGATATGTGGTGGTCTCCAAAAGCTCATATATGGGATATAGCAAGAACACACAGAAAGTGATTGGAATATGAGAGCTATAACCTACACAGTGGATTAATGCACTGATATGGATTAACTGGGTAGTAACTGTAGGCAGGTAGGATGTGACTAAAAGAGATGGGTCACTGTGGGCCTGCTTTGGGTTTTTATTTTATTCCTGGTGAGCAGAGCTCTCTTTCTGCTTTCTTATTGCCACATCCTGAACTACTTTGAGCTACGTTCCTCCACCATGCCCTTCTTACATGATATTCTGATACATTTGAGATGACAGCAATAGAGTCCTCCATCTATGGACTGAGTCCACCCAAATAAACTTTCCTCTTCTACATTATTCTTATCAGTTCTTTTGTTCACAGTAATAGAAAAGTTGACTGAAACAGAATTCATTGCTGGAGAAGTGGGGTTGTTGTGCCGAACCTGACCCTGTCAACAGTCTGAAGCTATTGGAACTTTTTGGAGTTTATGGGAGGAATTTTAGAAATTTTGATGCGAAGTTTAGAATGTTGTAATTGTTGCTTAATGAGTGATTGTAGTTGGAGCTCAGAAGACCAGAATACCAATATGACTCTGTACAGTAAAGATTGGGCTCACAAGGTTTCAGAGGGGAAGTAGGGCTCTATTGGAAATTGGACCAGAGGCCATTCATGATATGTTCTGGCAAATACATTGTCTCCATTTTGCTCATGTCCTGAGACTTTCTGTGAAACTGAATTTAAAGGCAATGGGCTGACTAATTAAACTGGCAGAAGAAATTTCAAGGCAGCGGCATAGATAATCCTGGCAGCTTTTAGACAAATTTACTGTGATAATTAGGAGCATAAATCAGAGCAGAAAAATTTGAAAAGCTAACAGTGTGTCCACAAAACTCTGAGTAAAACAGGGACAAAGGAAGATTTGCTTATTAAAGAGATTATTGCCAGTAAAGAACTACATTGAACTTTACCCAGAAACAATAGGAAAGATGGATGGAAGACATCTCAGAAATTGGCAAGACCACACACTTCTCAGTATTAGTGGTGTGAAAGTAAAAATTTATTTGAGAAAGGGCCATGGGTGTACCCTGCTTATACATGGCAGGGGGGCAAGGAAGTTCTGTCACCATGCTCAGACACCCAGGCACTCAGAGGCTGCTGCAGCCATGGTCCCAGGAGGCTTGGCTACTGCTCAAGATGGTGGCAGACCTTGGTAGCAACCATATGGTTCCTGTTCTGCAGGAATGAAAGATACTGGAATTAGGGAGTCATGGAGGCTTCCACTGTGATGTCAAAGGACGGTCTGGAGGCCAGGCAAAGTGTAGCAGGGTTGGAGTCCCATTGGGCTGTCCCTGAGAGGGTGATAAATAAAGAAGTGAGAAGGAAGCCAAAACTACAGTGGAGACACCTGACATTACTGGATGATAGTATTGTGGAATGTCTGCTGAGGAAAGCTGAAGCACTGAGCAGAGAAAAGCCAAGAGAGATTCCATGTGGGCTGCAACCAGTCGGACCAAAGGGGAGGAGCTATGCAAGACCTTTGGAGAGAACATCATGGTGTCATTTGTCCCTGATGCTGGATGTGGAGCTACAGGACTTCTTTGCCTAGCTTGATTTTGGTCTTGCTTTGGTCCCATCTCTTCTTTCTATACCCCTATTTCTCCCTTGTGGAGTGAAAATGTTTACTTTGTACAATTATATATTGGATATATGTAACTTGCTTTTGATTTTTACAAAGGCTTATGCCAAGAATTTATCTCGAGTCTCAGGAGACTTTAGACTTGGATTCTGGAACTGCATAAGACTATAGGGTCTCTTATTTTGCTTTGTGAGGTGAATATGAGTTATGGGGGGCCAGGGGTGAAATATTAGGTTTTGGATATGTGGTGTCCCCCAAAAGTCCATGTGTGGGATAATGTAAGAACATTTAGAGATGAAATGATTGAATTATGAGAGTCATAACCCAATTAGTGAATTAATCCACTGATATAGATTAACTGGATTTAACTATAGGCAGGTAGGGGGGTGCCTTGAGGAGATGGGGCACTGAGGGTGTGGCTTTGGGGTTTGTATTTTGTTCTTAGTGAGTAGAACTCTCTCTCCACTTCCTTTTGCCTTGTCCTGAGCTACTTTCCTCCACCATGCCCTTCTGCCGTGATATTCTGCCTCACTTTGGGCACAGTTCAATGGAGTTGGACATCTACGGACTGAGACCTCGGAAACCGTGAGCCTCAAACTTATCCTCCTCTGCATTATTTTTGACATGTTTTTGGTCATAGCAACAGAAAAGCTGACTGAAACAACAGTCTTTTAGTCTTTTAGTATTCAGGACATCCAGGCTTTGATGTCTAAAGCCCCTTCAAGTAGCACAGATTAATTTATTTATTAACTCAAATTCTTAGAGAGGTCAGGGTTAGGGATAGTAAAAAATATTGGATCGTGAGAACTGTGGCCATTTCAGTGGATTAATCCATTTTATAAATTAATAATTCAAACGTGTGATGGTAATTGTTGGAAGCTGGAAATGGCTGGAGGAAGTAGCTCACTAGGGTTGTGCCTTTGGGGACTTTGATATTTTGTCTCTGGACTTTCCCTCTCCCTCTCTTTCTCTGCTTCTCAGCAGCCACGAGCTGAGTGGCTTTCGTTGGCCATGCTCTGGGGCAATGGAGTCACAATACCACGAAATGAGACTTCTGAAACTGTGAACCAAACTAAACTTTCCCTTCTTTAAGTAATTCTTGTCAGGTATTTTCATCACAGAGACAAAAGCTGACTAACAAGGAAATTGGTACCCAGAAGTAGGCTCATTACTGTGAGTAACATGACCAGGGGTTCCAAAGCCTTTGGAACTGGCATGAGGTAGGAGTTTGAAAAATTTGGAAATGCAAGCTTGAGAAACCTTAAAAGTTCTAAGTAGAGGTTAATGGGCATCTGGTAGTATCTCAGGACGGAATGCTGATGGGAATGTGAATAGTAAAGGTTGAGCTTACAAGTTTACAGATGGGATTTAAAAAACCCTCTATTTGGAATTAAAATGCAGGCCATTTCTATTACATCTTGGCAAAGAATTTGTCTCATTTTGTCTGTGTACTGAGGCATATATTTCCATTGTATTGGGTACATAAGTAATTTAGAAAGTATTTCAGCTTTACCAGAGGATGTACAGATACTACCCTCTTTCATAAAAAGGACCCAAGTAACTACAGATTTGGCATCCATGCAGAGTCCTGGGACAGTTCCTCACAGTTCACAAGGGATGAAAGTATGGAGTGGGTTAGGCTCAGACTTGCAGAATTAAAAGTACACTTTTTTAAAAAAAATTATGCATGTCATGTAACTTAGTAGTAAAAAGAATTAGCATACTTCCATTTACTTACTGGTTAACGGCAAGTAGTGACTGCTTTCAATGAAGAAGCAACTATAAAATGTTTACTGGGGGCTTCTTAGGAAAAATTAGTATTAACATAAATGTTCTGAGGAAAACTTTATCCGTTTCCATTGATTTATAGACAAGAGAGAGTCTAGACCAAAGAGCCATTTGTGATCCCACTGTTTTAAACTTAGGCTAAAGGTGACAGTGATGAAAGCAGAGGACAGAGGCAGAAATAAGGTGATGACACTTTTTAATGGAAGCATCCTTGAATCACTCCCACTCCTAGGTTTCCGTTTGTGCATTTTTAAAGACATTATGACCTGGGCCCTCTCGCAACTCCATTCCTTCTCAGAGTCAGGTATGATTTCACACACTTTTGCACATGTGTATACTTGAGTAGGCTCTAAGGGATAGTTTGTCATGAAAAAGATCGTAAAAAAAAAACGTATACTTTAATAGAAATTTATAAATTGTGAAGATAGATTTTAAAGGAGAGACTGAAAATGGACAGGAAGACGTATTGAAAAGGGGCTACTGGATGGCATTAAGATCTGTCTGCCCCTGCCACATTTTCTGTGGACTTGCCTCATGTCTCCTCTTTAACGAACATCAATTCTCCTGTCACCTGAGGCATAAGGAGAGTAAATGTGAACAGGTGGTAGAGATGGGAGATAAAGGGAGACATCAAACTCACTTGTTCCTGAGAGAATACTGAAATGTTTAGTTACTATAGATCTGAAGAGACTTGTTTAGATAAAAGTTTTGTTAACAATCAGTGTAGAACACACACAAAGATAAACATAATTCAGGGAAAACTAAGAAGGTAAAAACATAAAAGTTTAGTTATGAACAAATACTCAAAAGCCTTGAATGCAACTGAGGATATTTCCCTTCAGCCTAGAGACAGGTGTAGGCCATATTAAGAACACAGGGATTTTATTTCCCAGTACGTCATCCAGAGTTACAAAAGGCTAGAGTGTGGGTCGTGAGCACAGGTTTCTTCCTGTAGTCCCCTTTCCTGAAATGCCAAGTACAGACTGTACAGTTGTCTCCCTGAAGTCCTTATGTTGAAGCCTTAATCTCTCATGAAATTTTATCAGAAGGGAAGACTTGGAGAGGTTTAGATGAGATCCAGAGGATGAAGCCACCAGGAGGGGATTCATTATAAGAAGGGGAAGAGACTAGAGCTCGCCCTCTTGGCCACAGCGGGGACACAATGACAGGAGGCAGTTGGTACATAGCAAACAAGGAGGCCAGCGCTCCCCAGACATCAGGCCTGCTGGTGGCTTGGCTGTTCCTCACCAGACTCTGTGTGTGCTGTGTGAGCACCTGACTGGTGTTGTTACCACAGCCTGAGCTGAGACCCGGGTCTCCACCTGTCTCTAAGGCTGCATTGCCCTCATCTAGTCCTGCTCCGTCTACTCCACTCTGCCTGTGCTCAGAGCCCAGTGTGTCTTTCCACAGGCTCATAACAGAGCTGCATGGGAATCCCGTGTAGGGGCTTTCACTGCAAACCTTCTCTGGATGCCACGGGAGATGAAGTTTAGAGGGGACAGATGGAGGGGAAACTAAGGCAGAGTCTGTGGGGTGTCCTCTCAGGGAGGCTGAAGGGCACAGATCACATCTCGAGGGTCTAGACCTTTGGAACCGCAGGGTAATGACTCTATTTTCTGCAAATGTATCTACAGTCTTTGGCCTCTAGTTCTAATTAGTACCTAAACTGCACTTGGTGGGGGGGACTTGGGGTCTCCAGGATATTGCTACATGCCTGCTGTAGCAATAATTTTCCAGAAAGATATTGAAGAACTAGAACATATTTGTAGGTGAACATGCAACAGGGGTCCCCTTCAGGGCTGTGGATATAACCCATGCTGCACTGCCCCAGCAGCTTATTTTAAAACTGACTTTTTTTTTTAATTTCTTCTTTTCCCTCTACCCTTCTCTAACCAGGGGAAAATAAAATTACCCTTCTTCCTATAAAACTGAGTTATCTTTCCCTTGACTCATCAACCACAGGAACAAAGGCATCCATACTTGGAAACTAAGAAGCCACTATTTCTTAAGTCTACCGATGAATTATGACTCTCAAAGAGGCACAGCAGGAGTGTAGACTTTGTGTCCTGTCTTGAAAGCCCAACTCCCCACTGGGTGCGGTGCTGCAGGCCTGTAATTTCAGTGGTTCAGGAGGCTGAGGCAGGAGGATCCCATGTTCAAAGTCAGCCTCAGCAAAAGTAAGGCCCTAAGCAACTCAGTGAGATCCCGTCTCTAAATAAAATACAAAATAGGGCTGGGGATGTGGCTGGTCAAGTGCCACTAAATTCAATCCCTGGTACAAGAAAAAAAAAACAAGAAAGAAAGAAAAGCAAAGCCCACCTTCTCCTGGAGGTTAGAATCACATCTTCTGAGATAGGAGTCCACTGAGTATTCTTTTTGCAAAGCAATAAGGCAAAGTTATTGAAAACTGTAGCTCATATATTTGGGTTTTTTTTTCCTTTGTCTCAAAACCTTGCCCTCAAAACTGCATCAGCATCTGGGACTCGGACCAAGCTTTTGATACCAAATTCTGGAAAATAGTGACGTAATATCGTTTTTTTCTGGTGGACAGGCCTGTAATCCCATTCATTAGACAGACTCAAGAGAATTACAAGATTGAGGCCAGATCAGAAATTTAGGCATAACCTGACTAAAACATTAAAAGGACTTGGGATCAGTGTGAAGTGATCTGGATTCAAAGTTTATATTCAGTCAAAAAGAAAATCTAAATCTAGAACTTCCTGAATGAAAGGAAGAGAAAACACCTGTCACAGAAGTATAACTGTATTGGGAACAAGGACAGCAGGGGCTTCATTGTAGTTATCCATGGACTATTTCAATGATTTTGGCGGCTGAGTTCTTTATTTGTTGTTTTAGATATATATGTCAGTAGAGTGTATTTGGACATATTTTATTATACATACATGGGGTGCCACCCATTGCAATTTTGAACTCATTCTTGAGGCTGAATGTGATATGGAGTTACACTGGTCACGTGTTCATATATGAGCATAGAAAAGTTACGTCTGACTCATTCTACTGTCTCCTATTCCCATCTCCCCTACCTTTCCTTCATTCCCTTTATCTAATCCACTTCCATTCCCTACCTTCTCTTGTTATGGGTTAGCATCCACTTATTAGAGAGAATGTTCAACCTATGGCTTTTTGGAACTTGCTTACCTGACTCAGCATGATAGTCTTCAGTTCCACCCATTTACCAGCAAAAGCCATAATTTTATTCTTCTTTAGAGATGAGTAATATTCCATTGTGCACACACACACACACAAAAACACAAAAACTCATGTATATATGCACACACACACTCATCACTTTTTCTTTATCCATTCATCTGTTGAAGCACATCTAGGTTGGTTCCATATCTTGACTATTGTGAATTAAGGTGCTATAAACATTGATGTGGCTGTGTCACTGTAGTATGCTAATTTTAAGTACTTTGAGTATAAATTGAGGAGTGGGATAACTGGGTTAAATGGTGATTCCATTTTCTAAGGAATCTCCATACTGCTTTACAGAGTAGTTGCACCAATTTGCAGTCCCACCAGCAGTGTATGAGTGAACCTTTCCCCCCACATTCTTGTCAACATTTATTGTTACTTTTATTCTTGATAATTGTCATACTCACTGGAGTGAGATGGAATCTCAGTGCACTTTTAATTTGCATTTCTCTAACCATTAGAGATGTTGAACATTTTTATAAGTTTGTTTATGATTCATATTTATTCTTCTGTGCAGTGCCTGTTCAGTTCCTTTACCTATTTCTTGATTGGGTTATTTGTTTTTTTGGATTTTTTTGATTTTATTTTTGGGTATTAAGTTTTTTATATGTGTTCTTTTTATATCCTGGAGATTAATGCTCTATCTGAGGTGGAAGTGGTAAAGATTTTCTCCCATTATATAGATTCTCTGTTCACGTTCTTTATTTTTTCCTCTGCTGTGAAGAAACTTTATAGTGTGATGTCATTCCATTTATTGATTTTTTAATTTTATTTCTTGTGCTTTAGGAGTCTTATTGAGGAAGTCTGTTCCTGAGCCGATTCAATGGAGAGTTGAACCTACTTTTTCTTCCAGTATTCACAGAGTCTGGTCTAACACCAAGGTTCTTGATCCACTTTGAGTTGTGTTTTGAGTTGTGGTGAGAGATAGGGGTTTAATTTTAATCTACTACCTATGGATTTCCAGTTTTCCAGCCCTATTTGTTGAAGAGGCTATCTTTTCTCCAATGTATGTTTATGGTGTCTTTGTCTAGTATGAGATGACTGTATTTATGTGGGTATATCTCTGTGTCCTTTATTCTGTTCAATTGGTCTTCAATTCTATTTTGGTGCTAATACCATGTTATTTTTGTTACTATTACTCTGTAGAATAATTTTTAGTTATGCCTCCTGCATTACTTTTCTCTTGGCAACTGATTTTTATTCTTTGTAATCTAGTGTCATTATCTATTGTTAGGTTATGAACACATGATCTATCATAAACAATACATGACCAAATGTGTCCTAAGGCAAAATCATTGCAAAATGTAGCTCATATATTAATAAAGTTTCTACTATATGCGATAAATGTGGTGGTAATAATGAATTTATTTGCCTTTATATACACCAATGTTGAACATAGAGCATGCTCTAGAGTAGGCAATCAATAAGTTTATATTTAGTTATATTGATTATTGTTGAATGACTAAACAACCTTCAAATTCTCTCCATACAATAGTTCAGCTCTCTTTCCTACCTAGCAACATGTTTTAAGAGAAAGTTAATTAGCTCCAAGCAAAGAGTACTCTTGGAAAGATTCGATGCAGAACAAAGTATTTTTATTTAGAGAAGGATTTGGGCTGTTACAGGAAGGTAAAGTTGATAGCAGGACTGCAATTGTCTGCTGAATCCAATTCATGAACTTGCAGACCTTGGTGTAGACACCGGGTTTGCCCTTCAGAGCACAGCCAGAGCCCCAGGACACAAGCCCCTGGAGTTTGCCACTGCAGACCACGGGGCCACCAGCGTCACCCTGGGGTGGAAGGAGAAACAGTGAGACCATGGGTTATGTACACATGGGAGAATGGGTTCCTGGATAATCCTCTACATTACAGGGGCTATTCTCAGGGACCACTGATCCTCCACGAAGCACCTTCTCTCCCCCCGTAAACCCCACCCTCACTCTTCTTTCTATATCCCTATTGTTCTTCCTCCTTTCTTACTGCCCCTCCTATTTCCTAGTGGACCCCTTGGGACAAGAACGTGTGAGGATTAGAGACACTAAAGAATTCCAGAGTTTTCCCTTTTCTAGCCTCACACAATGAAGGGCATGTGTCACAGGATCTGCAGGACACTGGGAACGCTGCCGTCCCAGCAGCTGTGCTCCTCTCACAGGTCCCACTGCACAATACCCTTCTCAGGAGAGTGCATAAGTACATCAGATACCTTCTGTGGTCTATCTGTTTACCCTGAACACTAACCTTCCTTATCACAAACAGAAAATGTGTGACCTATCTCAAAGCTTTCTTCATACATCATGATGGATTGAATGGACAGTTTTACAGTTCTTTGTGTTGCACAGAAGGAGAAATATGGTGGAGAAGAGAGACCAATCTGGATGGAGGAGGAGTAAAAACCTCACCTGGCAGGAGTCCTTTCCTAGAGGATGGCCTCCAGGAAGCCCAGGCAGAACATGTTGCTAGCGATCCTGCCGGGTGGGCATCGTGGCAAGCAGTGTCAGGGAGCACAGGGGCATCCAAAAACTGCAGAAGGGAATGTCATCAGCCTGCTGTGCAAAGAGGAAATGGAAGAAAATTATTACCCACAGCAATCATGTAAATTTTTTGACACGTTCTGTCTCCTGCTCTTTCACTCAATTTTGCAATGAGTGAAATTTGGGTGATTTTTTTTATCCAGGAAATTTCCCAACTGAAAAATGAAAGAGCCCTTCTTTCTCTGATATCAGCATTAGTGACCACAGATCAGAAGTGCAGAGATGATTTCTCAAGCAGTTGCATACTTCAGGCAGCACAGAACCGTTTAGCCTATGTTCCTTTACTTCCTGTTTCTGGATCTCTGTACATCACCAATCACCCTTCAGTTCTATGACCTGTCTCTTTATAATAAGCTCATTTTTTTTAATTTTTGTGAATCCTTCATGGTCTCAGCAAAGGAATCTTCCTCACTTCAGTTATTATTTTCTAACACTGTAATACTGAAAGCTACCCTCTAGCAACCATCCCTTCAATGAATGTGCCATTCACTTCCACTGTTCTCAAACCTGTTACTTGTGTTCCTGGTAACACTTCCAAAGCTCAGGGTGTTTTCCCAGCTGGACACGAGACACTGAGTTCCAGCAGAGAGAGGATCTTGGCAAAGACAGTGGACACTCAAGAGCTGATGGTGGCCAGTGAGATCATTTTAATCAGCATGATGTCTGATGTCGAATTCCAAGTTTACTTCATTGTAGTTGGAGTGTAGGATGAACTTGGCTGCATCAACGAATTGCTTAACTTTCTCAATGACATGAGTGTCATGTTCTCCCCGATGCACCTTTATTCATCAGAAGCTAAGGTGGAAAGTGTTCTAAGTTTCCAACTTGAGGCTTTCTCCCTTCCCCCAGGCCCCAATTATTCATAAGCAGAACTCTATTCTCTTCCAGCATGCTGTCATGCAAGTAGTTATACAGTTAGGGAAGCATTTCAGCTCCCAAACATGGTGCAGATTAGAGGATCTCCAAAGAAGAATCAGTGCTATTAGAGACTCACAGCACACCACCTTGTGAGAACAGTAAATAGGAATGTGAAGCAAATGACCCTATAAAGCAACTGGAGATGAAAAGAGAGATTGATTGGTACTTAAAAGACTGTGAATGAAGGACACTTATGGATTGTAGAAATGAGCTGCAGACCCCACCCACTGGGTGTGGTAGACAACCTTCAGCAACACCTGGTAGGGCAGGGAATTCTTCTCACAAGTGTAACCCCCTGTGATCTTGTCATCATTATCATCAGTGGGGAAAGCAACGGACAAGGAAAAGTTGGGAATTCTCTGTTAAATAGATCCACATTAGAATCCCTATTCATCCTTGACAATTTTGCAAATTCCAGAAAAAAAGAGATTACTAAATTCTCTTATCTCATATAAGGAGGAAACAGCAATTTTAAATATTTTTGAAAAAATATTATTCCATACCTTTAACACATACCTTCCTTCTATCACTATTAAGAAGCATCCAAATTTTTGAAAAACACTTTAAATTTGATCAATGTATTTATTGTGTGCTTACATATGTACTACTCGTTCACATAAATACATGGGCATATATGAACAAACTCAAATAAAACCCCAAACATACAAAGGTTGGAGACTCTCTATACCATAAATGCCTTATGACCAATGCAAGGATATAAAAAGAAGGTCATTTTAGCACAACACCCTGCTCTGCAGACATGAAATATGTTGAAAGCTTTTCAATAATCCTGCTGGTATGAGCATGTGGTGGTATGTGGTGTTGGTGGTGCAGGGCTGCTGTCTTCATATGGTAACCGAAAGGAAGCCTTTTGGAACCCCTGGAGAATATTCTGGACTAGCAGAAAATGTCTTGTTTTGTGCTTTTGTTTTTACCAGTTTCTTTCATTGGTTCTAGTAAAAAGTTTTGTTTAAATCATTTTCAGTCCAAAGATTTCCCTGCTCAACCTTTATAAACTTATACCAATTATTTCCCTACATTGTTTTGAGTGCATTTGGCATTGTGAAGTATGGCCTACTGATTATATCAAGATTTCTTACAGCTTCAACAGTTGCTGATTGTATTATATGAGCACTGTTTTTCCCATATTTTAAAATAATTTAAGGGGGAAATCAGACATTTAAGCAGATGTATTAAATTTATACCTATCCAATTTGGTTAAATGTATTAATATTCTAATACTGTAAAAAAATACTAGTATGAAAATAGAAATTGTCATTTCTCTGTGTTTCCAAGATTTAATGACCTGTGAGTTTGTAACAGAGAAATATCATTAGTAAAGACATCACAAAAACAAGCCAGTGATTTTTGTCTTTGTAAAACACTATCTTTGATATTTAAGACCCTTGGTAAATAGCCCTTTAGTGTTCAGGATACACAGGTGTTCAAAGTGCCTTCAAAGAGCACAAAGTAATTTAAAGTATTAACTCTAATTCTTTGGTTGAAGAAAGAACTTCTTTCATGTAGATGATCTTTTCCTTTTCTCTTATCATACAACTAACCCAGGATTTTAGAACAAATATGTCTCTATGCCTTCTATTTGGAATGACTCCTGGTCACCATGATCTTCCTTACACAAGTGAGCTGTAGTTTTCTCAGACCTTTGTAGTAGACCCTCTTGTTTTGACATTTTAAGCTTCTTGGGTATAGAGCCCATATTCACTGTTTGTCACTGTTTCCCAGGTATATCATGAAAACTTACACTGAGGGTTGACACCTGCTGACTGATCATAAAAATACCCCCCAGCGTCTCCCAGGAGAGTAAGGAAGATGAAGGTCTTCATGACTGCTCACTGGATCTGGATTGTAGAATCAAATGAAGATTTTTCATCCACAGGTATTTGAACCTACAGAGTTGTCATTGACACCGTGGCCACAGGTACCAGGAAAGTGATTTCACTGGAAACTCAAAAATCTAAATTTATATGAGATTCTATGATCTATGGAAGATGACTTAGCACAAAATTTAAACACCAACATTTTTTCATTTTTCTAGAAGTTTATAGGAAAGAAGTCACAGACCCACCTGGTGGGAATTGTTGCTCACAACAGGGAAAAAAATAACTGGGAGTGAGGTCATAGGTCATAGGGCAGAGCTAAGGGTTTTTGCATTCCCAGACAAAATCTTAGGTTCTTGGTTGTCTCAAGTGTGAATATTTGTTCTGAGGAAAATCTGGAACCTGCACAATTGGTATTTAATTGACATTGGGTCGTGTGTGTGTGTGTGTGTGTGTGTGTGTGTGTGTGTATAATTGGTCTCATGGTAGTTCTGATTTTGTAAATCCAGATTAACTTTGCATTATTAACAACTTGTCCTCCTGAGAAATGAAAAGTTATTCTTTTTGAAATTTCATTGATAAAAGGAGATAATATGAATGATCATCTATAGCTTATTATGTATCAGAGATACAGTAGTCCCCCTTTATGGTGGTCTCATTTTTCCATAGTTTCAGTTACCCACAGTCAAGTAAGTCCCAAAACTATCAAATGAAAAGTTCTAGAAATAAGTAATACACAATTTTAAAATAGCTATTAAGGGGTATTATCATGCACATTCTATTTTATTATTGGTTATTTTTTACTAATCTCTTACTGTGCCTAATTTATAAATTAAACTTCATCATATGTGTATGTGTATAGGGAAAATGTTACATATAGAATTTGGTATTATTTGCAGTTTTGAGCATCCAGCAGGACTTGTGATGTACTCTGTTAGATAAGCCAGGATGACTCTATTCTAAATACTTTGCCTGTGTTGATGCAGTATTCTCACAACAACATAGACCAGACCTCCTATTTCCCTGATGGAAAATCTAAGGCAACACCATCATAGGGGACTGGCCAAAAGCACACAGGAAGCACTTGGAAGAATCGAGATTCCAACAAGGGAAATCCAGCTTCAGACTCTGTGCTCCTACCCAGGAAATATCAAATTCTTGGTGTATGAGAGTGTAAGTGGAGTGTGTGGAGTATTTCCCACGTGACAGGCTCTGTGGAAGAGGGGTCTATGCATCGACTCAGTCCTCACAGGCCACACTATAAATGTTGTGTGATAATTTTCATCATTTAAGAGTTGGTGGGGGTGCTTAGAGAACTCAATTTTTTTTCAAAGTTATGCATTTATAAAATGGTTGTTCAGAGTCATGCAGCCCTACTTCAAGGTCCATGTCCTTAACTGTGGTAAGGGGCACATATAATAAAGGATATCATCTGAATTTTGTCATACTCAGGGCTAACTTGAAGAAGTATATGGAATTGGGGAAAACACAAGAAATTGGTTCTTGGAGCAGGAACTTTCAGAATTCATTAGGAATGATGCAAGTACCCAGAACGAGTGAATCTCAAGGAGAAGGGAGGTCTAACTGGATGCATCATCCAGAATTCATACCTACACAATTAATCTCAAATAGCATAACACAACATTATTTCAGCAAATTATCACCCCTGCTGTTGTTTCTGGTTTTTTTAAATTTGTTTGATTTTCATTTGAAATTTTTCTGCTGTGAAGACAGTTTAGTCAAAGGCAGAGTTTCTCAATCTTGCCATTAATGACTTTTGGGGCCAGATGATTCTTTCTTTGGGGCAAATGTCTTGTTTGTTGTAAGATGTTTATCCGCAACTCTCACCACTAGATGCAAATGGCACTATCTTCTTCCTGCTGTTGTAACAACCAAAAATGTGTACATATATAGCCAATGTCCCCTGAGAGGCAGAATCATCCTCATTTGAGAAACACAGTTCTAAGGGGTGAAAATGGGCAGAAAGCTTTTTTATTCATAGAGAACACCTTGAGCTTTGGACAACATAAGTGGGCACATAGTACCTAGTGAGTAATGGCAGCTAAGGCAAGGAGCTGCCATCAATTGATCCCAAGGATAAAAAATACTAAGGAGTAAGCAAAGGAATACTGTCTATAAAAAGAAGGAGGGATTTTCTCATCCTGTTCCATTAACTTTCACTGGTGACCTCTCATCCTACAAGGTATTGGAAGTTGTCTGATTCTATGCCATCCCCAAAACCTCCCTTGAGCCCTATCAGAGATTTTAGAAATATGTAGGAAAAACACATCTCAGAGCAGAACTTTTGATAATGATTTGTTCTTACACTGTTATGTCCTGGAGTACTCCCTCTGTGCTCTAATCTGGATTTTTAGTACTGTGATTTCTTCCAGGAGGGAAAGAGTGAGGTTGCCTGATAGTGGGTATAGGTGGAGCAGTTAGCTAGGATAATTGCAATTTCCCCCAAGATAAAGGAAAGTGCTTCCCATCTGGTTGGTGTGATAGGTCTTTAGCATCTAAAGCAGCCTTAGGCACAGGGGTAAAACATGAGTGACAGTTTCCAAATATGAGTTATCCCCAAACCATTCTCACAGTGTTTTACACATGATCCACTTAGCACAGTACCTATCACGTTGTTATATTTTGATCTTTACATGGACTTTTGTTTTTTCAATTACTGTCAAACATCACAGAATGATTCACAGTGTCTCAGAAGCACAGGGTATCTTATAGGTCTAAGAACCTATACAGTTTGTAAGGAAAACTTTTTAGGTTTATTTATCCACTTTAAATAAATGAAAGATGTACATTCATATATACAGAGACACCTCATGCTGAGCCTGTACTCACCCATATTTTTGAATCTTTAGGATCAACAAATGGCCACCCCCTGCCTTAGCTGCCATTACTCAGCTTTATTGGTTTTTAGACTTTACTTTTTTTCTTCTTAATAACATTGACTTTTGTCTGTTGGCAACTTTTTATCTAATATACATTAAAATGAATACATAATTTTAAAATAAAAATGGTCATCTTCAAATTATGTAAAGTCACGTTGCAGACTAACAGTGATGAATATACTACATTTTGGGAAACGTGGTGATAGCAGAGGGGCTCAGAGAAGCAAATGTGGGAAAGGCCCAAGATCATGGATGGTGGTCACTGGGGTGTTGTCAGAGTCAGTTCCTCAGTGGAAGGGAATGGATGGAGCAGAGTAGGTCAGGATATTCAGTGGTATAATTAGAATGTTCTACTGAAGAGGTCTGGTGAGTAGGGGCTCAGCATGAGGTGTCTCTGTATGTATGAATGTGCATCTGTCATTTACTTAAAGTTTATAAATAAACCTGAAAGAGTTTTCCTTACGTACTGTGTAGGTTCTTAGACCTATAAGATACTCTGTACTTCCGAGACACTGTGAATCATTCTGTGATGCTTGATAGTGTAGAATTGAATTCAAAGTTCCCAGACTTGATAAATAATGTATTCTTTTCTCACTTTATGTAACATTTCTGTTCTCTGTGGCACCAAGGAATTCTCAATTGCAGATAGCACTGATCACACCACCATTTGGAGGGGTTGCCTCCAAATAAGAGCCATGAGCCACGGGGAATGTTCCTTTCCCTTCTGCCAACAGAGTGCCTTGGTGTCTGTACTTCATTTTCTCATTTCAAACACATGGTGGCCCAGAGGCCGGTGCCTATATTTAATTAGTCTGTATTGATCCCTTTCTTTCCCATACATGTGACTTAGTGACCTTGGAAGACTATTTAATCTTATGCCTAAATTGGGAGCTGGCTGAGCTCCAGCAAATATAGTGGCATTTATTTTTATAGGAACATGAGACAGCAACCTCTGAAGGCAATTTCATTCTCTTTTCATCTAAAGATGCTGTTTCTTCATTTTTCTTAGCTTCTCCAGCCACTTTCCTGGCTAATACATCTCAAGCCACTGGGGTTATGCTGGCTTTTAATCACTCTAGTGAGTAGAGAAAATTTCAATAAAACTCCTTTCATTGAAAACAGATGTCCCAAGATGCTTAAAATATGATGTGAGCAGTCAAAGTAACCAATGTGTGAAAGAAGCAAGGTACAAACTAAATACTTCCTAAATACTCTTGATGCTAACCTGAGGGTTTACTTGACATCAACAACAGAAAGTCATATCAGGTGAATAGGATGCTCTTTCTTGGGAAAGGAAAAGAACAGGTCTCAGAACCTACTCAAGAATGCTATAGGTTTGGGGTGCATTTCTACTCTAGGTACATGTGACTCTCTTCATAAAATTGTTTGCAGAAAAACTTTTCTATAAGGATTATGAAAGTCATTGTCTAAAAGCTAAAGCAAATGCTTTAGGCATGCCAGGTGATACAGTCTCTGTTCCAACTATTCTGCCATTGCACGTGAATGCAGCTATAAAGGCTATGGAAATGAATGCATGTGGCTGTGTTTAAAGAAACTTTATTTATTAAAATAGACTGAA
Organism: Ictidomys tridecemlineatus; assembly: GCF_052094955.1. Taxonomy (NCBI): domain Eukaryota; kingdom Metazoa; phylum Chordata; class Mammalia; order Rodentia; family Sciuridae; genus Ictidomys; species Ictidomys tridecemlineatus. The sequence continues at coordinate 219,233,347 of NC_135478.1, forward strand.
GACCAGATTTTTTTTTCCCAAGCTTGTTTCACAAGTTTGTTGACTGTGCTATAGAGAGTAGGAGAAAAACCAATTAAATGTCTTATATCCAGACTTAAAATTGCATGGTGATTCAGTTTTAATGACCCAAGATGACTTGAAATAAAATTAGTATAAACATTAGTATAAAATAAAGATAAACATCTTCTTTTTTACTTCAAATAGTTGTTTAGAAATAAAGAATGAGAACAAGATTGAGGACGTAAGAGTGGGGAGATAAGAGTGATGGAGACCAGCATAAGAGAAAGTTTGACAGAAACAGAGTATGCACATTAAAGTACAAGAAACAAAATATTGAGAAAGGACATTTAAATTTGGTGCCCAGCTTCTGGACTTTATTCCATTACCAATATATTTTTTTCTTCTCTGGAAAATATCCCCATGAATAAAATGGACACCACAGAGAATAATGGGCAAATAAGTCACATTAACACAATATTTGATCCGCATTTAATAGTTTTGTTAGGGTGCTCTCATGGTTTGGATCTGGAATGTTCCCCAAAAGCTCATGTGTTGAAAGTATGGTCCTCAATGCAGCAAGAGTCAGAAGTGTAGCTTTTAGACAATGACTTTCATGAGGATTTTGACCTCATCAGTGGATTAATTCACCTGATGGATTAACCCATAGATAGCTAAATGGGCTCCTGGGAGGTGGGACCTACTTGGAGGAAGTAGGTCACTGAAAGTGAATTTGTGCCAGGAAGTGTTTATCTTCTCCCCAGCACTTCTCTCTTTCTCTCTGTACTTTTTGGCTACCACGAACTGAGCAGCTTTCCTCTGCTACGCTCTTCCCTCCGTAATGTTTCCACCTGGAGTCAGCCAACGTGTGCTGAATTCTCTGAAATCATGAGCCACGATAAAGCTTTCCTCCTCAAAGTCGTTCTTGTCAGGGACTCTGGTCACAACACGCAAAGTTGACGAACACAGATGGCAACAGAACGATGTCTGTTAAAACTCTATGTGCTCACTTTAAATCACTCTGTCTCCTGTTTGTGGCCAGATCCAACTCAGTCCCACAAGATTAGACAGCAAAGAGGACCTAACAAAAAATGGATTAGATTTTATTGTAGAAGTAGACAGATGTGCGTATCAGAAATCCACACTTGTCAAAACAAGAGGTACAAATGCCATCATAAAAGAACTTGAAAACATGCCACTTCTAAACATGTTGAGTTAGGGACTTATGGATAAAAAGAATCCCATTAAATTGGAAGGAAATAAGATTAAGAAGAGAAACAGATGGAGACTGAAAAGTGAGGTTGAAGGTCAAAATAGAGCATCAGAAGTGGAAAAGATAAAAATAGGGAAAGAACATATAATACACACTTCATATTCATTTCATTTTGATGATTCTAGGGATTAAACCTAAGGTGTCTTGGTGTCTTATACATTAAGCATGTGCTTCACCACTAAGGTACACCCTCAATTCCATATTGATTTTTAATGACAATTTTCTATTGAAAATATTTATGTCTCCAAAATAATGTTGAACACATAGTAGGAACTTAGGAAACATATTTTTTTCATTAATGTCTTCTAGATTCATCATTCCAACTCCTTTCAATAGACTCACCTTAATTTTATGGGATGAATTTTCTTATATCATAATAAATTGATACCCAAAGAGAAATATTACTTAGTTAAGAAATATTCTTCTAGTCTGATTTGGAAACTCCTATTGGGAAGTAGAAAAAGAAAACTTACAGGTATTTTGATTTCTGCTCTAGAAAGAATGTGTACACCCGGTGAGACACAAAGTAGTGAGAAAACCATTCACAAATATGGTGGCCTCTGGAGCCCTGAAGTCACTGTCATTCTGCTACTCGACTCCTCTTGAGTGATAGAAATCAGACTAGAAATATTTAGCAAATTCAGTAGAGAACACAGATTCACTGACAGCAAATCATATCAGACTAATTTCATTCTTTTTTTCTTTCTGGTGAGCTTATCAGGATCAGGAATTAGCAGAAAATCTGGAACCTCAAAGACCTTTCTTCAGTAAAGGGCTAGGTAATATTCCCATGGTATTTTTGCAATTAAGGGATTGAAAAATGCTCATTATGTAACACTTTAAAGAAGATGCCCATTTGGTTAACACATGTCCCCTTATGTGCTGCTCAGAGCCCATGTAAGGTGCAGTGAGGAAACCTGACAGCTCTAGGAATTAAGAGAATAAATGCCACAGATAACTGAATCGAGGTACACAAAAACATCCTTCAAAATTAAAACATGGCTGGCTTATAATCCTAGCTCTCCAATCATGTGGTCTCATTTATACAGTATCAGGCTCAGCATTCACCCGTGAATTAGATTTAATGCCATTCCTAATAAGTGGACTCCAAGGACACTGAGGCCAATGATGTAGCATGAACTGGTCACCATCTTGACACAGAGTCATCTGTTTGTCAGGCTTCTCAGCCTTTGCAACGGTCCCTACAACAAAGTCCTCATTTAACACCATCTCCAGTTCTCATTTTTTTTTATGTTAAAATCCATATGTTATCTCAATTCCTTAGACACAGCATGGAGTCTCTTGTTCTTACTGGTCTGTGTAACCAAATTGTCAACCTCTGAGCTCAACATAGTGCCTTCCTCCATTTCCTCTGAGGTTGACAGTTATCTCCCTGGGCTTCCTCCATTTCTCTGATCTAGAATCCCCGCTTTGTGTCCGTCAGCTTGCTTCCAACTGCCTACTCCTGAGGCCTGTGGAGAGTATGTTTCAGCTGCCATGATACACAGAGAAAGCCAGAAATGGACTCTGTCTCTAGGAGTACAAGCTGCCTGGTGAGAGTAGTGAGGATCTTCTCACTGAGGGATAGTTAAGGAGACCTTGGCCTAGAGAAAAGATTCCCAAGGGGTGTGATAACTAGTGCCAACTATCTGGAGCACTGCTATGCTAGGAAACACAGAATTATGCCTCAAGTTTCCAGATGAGAGGACAGGAACCAAGAAAGAGCATACCAGTGTAACAAAACTTTCTAGCAATGGATGGCAACCTGTCTGAGTAGAAGTAAGGACCTCCTCTATCTTGTGGCTGTTCTAAGGGAAGATTTTGATATTCTCTGACAGATTTTGTTTTATCTTGGCCTTTATCAACCAAAGCATTTACTTCTTTTCACACAAACAAGCATATTTTGATACTTGAGATACTACGAAACAAACTATCTGTAGCTTTCAGCTGTAAAGATTGAAGGAACATTAGGGTGGCAGCTTGTACTAACACCTTACTTGTAGCAAGCTGAGTGAGACAAAGCTCTCAGAGGAAGGGAGATCTTCCCTGGGCCAGAGGTCTCTAATATGAAGTGCATATGGTCTGAAAGAAAGTGGTGGTTAGAAATGCAGAGGACTTTTGAATATTGGTAGAGCCCAATAGCATGTAGTTTTAAAAAGCTCCTTGGAATGATTTGGATTTAGGTGGTTTGGGGACTCCATTTGGTGAACCATTACTCTAACTCTTTTCCTTGAAAGCTAGACTAACCTTGAAGGATGAGCAAGAGTTTTAGTGAAACAATTTTATTTCCTCCTTTACCTGAGAAATATGATCCCATTCAAACGGGTGACTGGGGGTCCCATGCCCTGGAACGGAACCCTGGGAGGGTGGAAATTCCCCAGTTGGCCATCTTGGTGTCCTGGACCCATCACTTAGTTGCAGACTTTGGGATTAGACAAAGTCTGCAACTTTACCTTTGAGGGCACAGACCCTACCCAGGAAAGAATGCCTCAAAGTGCTGCTTTGCAGACCACAGGGCCACCTGATTCATCCTGAGGGCAGAGAAGAGATTATCAGAAGTATGCCCACCTCCTCAGTAGATGCAGAGGCCAGGGAAAGGATGTTTCAAGTACATCTTCCAGGCCACCTTCCTACCCAGGCAGCTCATGCTGCTGTTGATTGGACTGGGTAGGCTTTGGGGCAGGTGCTGTTGGAGAGTACAGGTACTTCCAGACACGGCAGGGAACTTGGATCCAGGCTCCCCCCTCCACACACTCTCTGTACACCACATTCTTGAACAAAGTCGTGACAATAATTGTTATCTATAGACACTAACATCCACCTGTGCAGTGCCCTTTCTCCAATCTCCTCAAGGGTCAGGATCCCTGAAGGGCAGCAATAAGCCAATATAGACTGATTACTCTATATAAAACATGCTTACAATGAGAAGTGTTTGAGATTTAATATTATCAGATTTTGGAATACTCTCATATACATAATGATCTATCTCAGGGATGAGACTCAAGTGGACACATGCAATTCATCTACATTTTATACACATCTTATATACTTAGCCTGAAAGTAATTTTATACGGTATTTTCATGTGTGTCTGCATTTTGGCTGTGACCTCTTACATGGGGTCAGGTGTGTAGTTTTCCACTGTGGCATGTTGGTGTTCAAAAAGTTTTGGAATTTGGAGCAATTCAGATTTTAGAGTTTTGACTTTGGGGTGGTCAACCTGTAGAAATAATAGTAACAACATTGACATTTCTTGAGCACTTGATTCTCAAAGCTCCTTCCATATGCTATCTCCTTTAATGCTTAAACTCAACTTATGACCTGGGAATTATGATTATGATATTCTGATTATCATCCCCCTGTTATAGAGGTGGAAACCAAATTAAGTAATTCCCAATAAATTCCTCCAAAATCGTTGAGTTGTCTAAACCCAGGCATTCTGTCAGAACAACCCTCAAACTCAGCTGTCCCTTAGTTTCACTGCTGCTGTCCTTCTGACCCCTCAGACATTCATGTTCCCATGTTCCAGTACTCCATGCTGTTTCAGGTGGAGTGGAAACACCACAAATTTTGTTCTTGGTCTCTCACCTACACGGGAGACCATGGAAACTGGCAATTAAGTCTCTATATCACTCTCTCTTACTTCAAAATTGGAGGGAAAAAAGGCTTACGAGTTCATGATGGAAATGGAAAGTTCATGGCAATTTTCTAAATGCACTCAGAGTGATGCAGAAGAAGAGGGAATGGTCCCCAGGACCCCAGTCTAGTCACCTTTCCTGTGGTCAAGACCTCTGGCAAATAGATGCAGCATGAGGTTTGGATCTTCATCTGAGAGGCCTCTCATGGCCTTCTTGGTTTAGTAAGTATTTACTTCCAGACACTGAGAGCCCTGCTAAACAGAACTCTGCATCTCTTGAAGAATTAAATATTTCCAATACAAGCGATGAAAAGAATTCTTTTTTCAATGTACACATTCTCTTACTTGGATTTCCTTAGCATTTAGAATCTATCCCCCCTCCCCCCGTCACCGCAATGCCATCTTCTCCCTGAGCTTTCTTTGGGTGCAGCTTCTACCTAAGCACATCTGCCCAAGCTCCTCCAGGTAACTTGATTGGTCACAGCTTCCTGTTTCCTGCCCGTGCAAAGCAAATTCACTCGTAGTTCAGTCACACTTGAATGTGGAAGTCACCTTTAACTTCTCCATTCACTTTACTCAAATACCAAGTCTTGGAGATTTTGTTGGTCTCAAAGATCCTGGGCTCATCTGTCAAGTCACCCACCTGTGCCTTAGTTCTGGACCACATTCTCTCCTGACAGTGGAACAGTGCTATGAGCACCTTCTTGTTTCTGGACACATTCTCCTTCAATCCACCCTCTACACTCAAGCACGCTTTCTAAAGTAGACACAGGCATGTATTTGTCTTGCTTAAAATCCTTAGGTGGCTCCACATCCACATCAGCACGGCTGTAAGTCCCAGGGCACAGCACTGAGGTTTATGCTCCTGGACATTGCCTGTGGTTTTATACCACTGCCCACCCCGCCCCCTCCCATGCCATGCACCTCACCTGGTCCTCAGTCCTCAAGTCTCTAACCTGCATTCTCCAGTTAAAACTAGGCCTTCCTGAGGTTTCCCATAATCCTATACTTTTATTACATTTACTCCCATTCATATTGTGCCTGTGACTATCTGCTTAATGCTGCTAGTTCCAAGGGCACAAAAGTTTCCTATTTGCTAAATATTATGCCTCAAAATCAATAAGAACCAGGGACAGTGATTCCTCAGTAAATGCTTGCTGAATGAATGGGCTTACTTTCTTCCCTTTTTGCTGGTGAACTGCTAGTGAACTCTTACTCATCCATTAAAGTTCATCCTAAATTATCATTCTTAGAATGACATTTACCTGGGTCAACCCCTAACTCCACCCCCATGGCTCCCTAATTTGTGACATGCCCGAACTCTTCTGTTCCTTGTTAGAATCCCATATGTTGCTAGTATAGCTTTTGACTTTTGTTCATAGTTTTGATTTATTTGTCTACTTCTTCAACTTGAGTATAAGCTCCCAGAGCAAATGTTTTCATGTTTAACTCCCCATTCTGAAACACTGTCTTTGACAGATGTTCCTTGCACCCCTGGACATTCGAGCCTCATCTACAACCTTCCCATCAAAGGTCATCCAGGCTTTGTGCTGGAGACCACAATGCCTTCTTAATCATCCAGATGGAAAATGCTTCCTGATGATGAATGAGGAAACTGTCTCCTTGGATCCCATAACCATTTGTTCTTAGTCCTACCCTTAGAGGACTCAGGGTCAGAGAAGCACTGGTAAAAAGAAGTGGTGAGCAGGGACCAGAGCCAACAGAGGATTGTGGGTTCAAAATTATTTGAGTGATTCAAGAGAAGTCAAAATTTCAACCATGCAGAGACGTTTTTGTCTCTTTCTATGGCAATTACAAACCTCAAAATGCATCCTTAAAGTTGCTTCACGCTACTGAAAAATGGCATGCTAAATAGTATTAATTGATGCTAGATACTGACCTCTTCATGGATAATCTGGCAGAAAAGTTCTTAGAAATGACAAGTTGGTACTGGACTGGTTAGAATAACAATCTAAACTATGACTTAAATTCATTTCCTCCAGACAGACTTCACCAACTGTTGTAGTTCTCAAATGATTATTGTTTTTCTTCCCTCATGGTACTGGGTATTGATCATTGTTTTTCTACATGAACTTTCCATGCTGATGAAAACAGTGTCTATCCATTATTTTACAATTAGTCAAAAATCATAGAGTAATTTTTTTGTTTGTTTGTTTGCAGTACTGGGATTGAACTCAGGGACACTCTACCACTAGTGTCTCATTAAATGAGACTGGCCTTGAACTTGGGATCTTCCTGCATCAGTCTCCTCAGTAGCTGGGATTACAGTCCTGCATCACCAAGCCTGATTCATAGTGATTTTTAAAAATTTGTTTCATCTCAGTATTGGCTCCATCCCCATATACAACATTTACAAATGATCAAAACAAAGCTATATACCCTATAACTTTTTTAAAAATTACTGTTTTGCTTCTTCCTTTTTCATAGTACCCATTATAATAAGGGTCCTTTATAGATTCACAGTCAGTGGACATTTGGTGGCTAGAACATAGCTTGGGATGGGCCCTTGAGGAACCTAGACTTCAGTGCAGATCTTCCAATGCTGAGAAGAAACCATCTGGTTGTGATTCTGAGGCCTGAGGTCCTAGCAAGACGTGTGAGTGGTGATTAGTGTGTTTGCACACCTGGGAATACTGGAAGGCATCTCCCAGCTCCCACTTTCAAGGTAGGAAATGGTGAAGAACAGGTAGTAGGAACAAAAGCTTGTGACCAGGAACAGCTGCTGTTTCCAGCAAGGAGATGCACTCTTGAGGTGCTATGCAAATACTGGCAGGTGAAGAGGGGGATTGTGCTAGGGAGGAGGAAAAAAGAAATGAAGGTCCAATCTGTGACCTTTGAAGGTCAAATCCAGAGAAAAGACAAAGATGCAAAAATAATGTGTTAGGATGAAAGGGAAGCCAGAGAAAATCTAGGGCTTCTAGAATAAAGAACCTGACATTGTTTCCTGGAAAACAGGTTGAAAAAAGAATTGAGAGATACAAGGGCTCAGAGAGCCCAAGTGAGTTAGATGTATGTCCAATGGTCACAGCTGCACTCTAAACACTGGGAAGATGGGTCTCGTGCATGTGGGGGCAGACAGATCTTGAGTCCTTCCCTTCCCATCACCATCCCGGGTGCCTCAAATTATGCAACAAGCATACAGTGAAGGGAAATTCCTTTGTGGTCAGAGGACTAAACAAATGTATTTATTTGTTTCTATGTAGAAAGGAGGCCCAGGCCCAGTGGAAGGTGATAGACACCAAGCCAAGTGAGGAGACAATCCAGATGGAGTAGGGTGTTGGAATCCAAGTGGGGTTTGAAAGCAGCCTTGTGCACGCTGCAGAAGCCTCAGAAGATTGAGAAGGGCATCCCTGTGTGAAGTGTCGGAAACTGTATTGAGGTGCTCTCCCCAGCACAGGGAGTTATAAATTCAGCAGAGTGAGGAGGGTGGAAAGTACTACAGATGATTATTTACAAGTGAGGAGAGTAATCAAATATATAAGCCTATTAAGGACAGCAGAAGCCAAGCTTCTTGGCATTACATGAGGGAGTTGCAAATATGGAAAGGGAGAATGTTAGAATAAGCCTTATTATACTGGATTGGAACTGTCGTGTAAACTGGTTTCTCAATATGGATGGATATGGGATTAGAGACACACGCACATGTGTGTACATTTGTATGTGCATGTACAAGTGCATATTCCATAGCTCTGACCACAGTGATAACTTGGGAGTGGTGTTACCCCAGAATCACAGATCTAGTACCCATCTCCTGTTTTTCTGAATACCTTTTCTACTAAAAGGAACCAGATGTTTTTGGAAGAAGATCAGATACCAGCACTGAAAGCCTAGAATATCTTAATGTGCCCTAAAGCAAGGGAAGAGGATCTAAGAAGGGAGGTGATTCCTTTGCTCCTATACCTCCTCTGCACAATGCCTGACCCACTTTGAAAAGTTATCAAACTGTTGAAAGGTTATTTAAACTCCCATTTAAATGAAAATTAACACAGCAAGTTGAGCTCATGCCAGACACATTAACTTTCATTAGTTACATTTCAGCCTTAAATCCTGAGACCATGCTCCTGAATTTTGCAAAGCCATCAATACAAATAAGCCAATGCCAACAAAGCCTCATTAGAAACACAATTTTTAATGGTCAAACTTATATTTTACAGGTGGTCTCTTACTATGTCCTATGCCACCTAACTGTTCCTTCATTCATTAAATAAGCACATATTAAATGCCTATACCATATGGAGTATTGTGATGGGTTGGGGGAATCCTGGACCCCGTGGAACAGCAGACTAGTGGACATCTGGAGAGAAGTTTACCCAGATTAACTCACAATGCTTTAGAATTGGTCAGAGGGTGACAGATAATTATTTCAGCCTTTTCCCATATCTAGGTTTCATGAATGAGAAAATGAGAATGTGAGTAGATGAAATGATTCAGGCACTTAAAAGCCAATTATATTTAAGCTTTCCATAGCATGCATTTTATAACCTTACAGATTGGACATTATCTGAAAATATGTCTCACTGCTCCTCCAAGTCTATGAATATTTTGAGGATATCATTCCCATTATTCACAGATGCCTGTTGAACAAGTTAAAATAGCCTCTATACCTGTGAGAGTCTGTTTTACTCATGTCTCTTCCTGGTCCTGGAGCAATGCCTGACATAGCACATGCTCAACAAATACTTACTGAATAAGTTTTTAAAAAGAACATCCAATGTTCACATGGTGATGGTCCCTACTGCTTTACCAGTAGGTGATAGTTAGAGTTGCTAAATGCCTCCTTGGACTATGGATTGCCCTGCCTTAAATGTCCCTGCTCTACCCCTTTGTCCATACCTCTGTGCTCCTCATGGGCACTATCAGAGGCCTAGAGTGACATGGAGATGAGGGCAATGTGCTCTGTGACCTCTAGGTGGCACTGTGCCCTCGCTGAAACTCCTGAGGTGGGTGGGAGAGAGCCTGGGGAGAAGGGAGGGAAGGGAGGAAGCAGGACTCTGGCATCAGGGTTTGCTCCTTGTTCTGGTTGGGAGAGAGCAGGAGCCCAACGTGAAGACATTAAAGTCCCTCCTGCACTGGACTTCACCAGCCTGCATGGCATTGTCTCTGCAGTCCCTTTAGCTCAGTGCCGTGGGCCTTTTGTTGGTCTTGGGCTGTAGGAATAAGCTCCAGGTCTAGAATGGGGAGATGCTCCCTGGGGCGGGGGCTGCAGCTTCTTCCTCTGGGATCCCCTCAGCATGCACTGAGGGGGGCTACCTAGTAATGAGCATTGAATAACTGTGTTAAAAGGAGGCACAGCTGGCTCTAGGGCAGGATCCATGCACCGGGCAAGGCAGTGTCTGAATTAATCAGGACGAGGGAGAACAAGCTCCAGGGGGCTTTTCCTGGGTCTGTGGGAAGCAGTGAAGGGCACCCATCCCAAGGGAGGGAATCTGTGCAGGAAGCAGGAAGAAGACAGAGATGCCTAGTTCCGCCTTGTGGGGTGGCAGTGGCTACAGCAACTTCCTCAGCAACCTCTGGAAGCACCTGGGAGGGGTCTCTTGGGCCCTTCCCAGGCATGCGCAGTCCTGCCAAGCATGAAGGGCAAAGCAGTGTGAGCTGTAGCAACTCACAGGAGTAGGGACTTCCAAGCAAACCCTCCTGCAGGTGGGGACCCTGAGGGGAGACCCAGGCCCCATCCTGTGATGTTACAGTGGACTCCAGGCTCCTCTGCTGTGTGGTCCTGGGAGCAGGTGAGTTCTGGACACAGTGGGGCATTACTGTCTTAGCTCTTGTAGCTTATTCAGGGAACTTTTTCATATAATGGTCTCTGGCTTAGCCGAGATTTGGTTTCTTATTGCTCTAAGTCCTGTGAACCCCGGAAGTACCCAGATACCAAAACACCTGATGACAATGATGGAGAATTAAAGGACCCTGAAATGTGAACAGTGTCAGGGACACATTCCTCTGGTATAGACAGAATGCTAAGAAAGGTCCAGAACTCATGTTTTCCTACACCTATAAAGAACTCCTTCAAAATGAGCCTGTTCCAGGTCACTTCACATGTGACAATCTAGACAGCCCTCACTTATTCCTCCACAATGGATGACCTGGAGATAAAGGATTCAGCTGTGTACCTCTGTGCCAGCAGCTGAGATAGCCCTGCAGAGTGACTGCCTCCCCATGCACAAAAGCCTGCACAGGAGGTTGTGGGGACATTGTGTCCACCTGAGCCCTGAGACTAGTTGGGTATCCCCAGGTCTCAGAAACCTCAGACCTCACTGGATCACCTGCATGAGGGTTCTCTGTCCTGTAGAGGGCACTGCAGGGATGATAAGTGCCAATTCACTGGATATGGCAATGCTATATTCACATCCAGACCTCAGCAGTCTGTGGTCTGGCTTCGACTTGAACAAGATGCCTGCCTTGCAGGACAAAGACTCAAGTTTAAGTTGCTTCAAGTATCTCCCAGTTGACTTGTGTCACACCCCAAAAACTGGAAAACTCTTGTCAGTCACTTAACACAGGCTGCACCAATCTTCCTTTTTTAAATATATAATTTTATTTTATTGATTGATTTGTTTGTGGTACTGAAGATTGAACCCAGTGCCTCACGTGTGCTAGTCAAGCGCTCTACCACTGAGCTACAGCCCAGTCCACCAATCTTCATTCTAATATGCATCATTTTTTTTAAAACTTCTATTTTGGTCCTCATCCTAACTCCAAATACACTTGTACCTTTTTCTTTTTCTTTCTTTCTTTTCTTTTCTTTTCTTTCTTTCTTTCTTTCTTTCTTTCTTTCTTTCTTTCTTTCTTTCTTCCTTCCTTCCTTCCTTCCTTCCTTCCTTTCTTTCTTTATTTCTTTCTTTCTTTCATTCATTCTTTCTTCCTTTTTGATACTGAGAACTCAACCCAAGGCATTTTACCACTGTGCTATTATCCAAGGCCTTTTAATTTTTATTTTTTTATTTAAAAGACAGAATCACTAAGTTGCTGAGTCTGGCCTTGAACTCACAGTCTTCTTTCCCAGTCTCCTGCGTTGCTGGGATTAAAGGCACTGACTTTTTCCACAATACCCCATATCTTCCCCAAGTGGCTCTGTCAGTTCCTGTCACCAAAGAGAATAATTTCCCAGTCTGTTTGCATCCTTCACAGGTCTCTGATTCTCTCCCTTGCAGAACATTCAGGTTCAGGGTTGTCTTCCCTCTTTCACTGCGACTTTAGCACTTTCACTCTTGATTCTTTTCCCTCTGTCTTTTAATCCTAGTACTAAATTATGTTGTTCTTTACTAGAGTCTGGGACCCTGGATAATATTGCTCACAATAGATAATGACAAAGGGAAGTCTCCCCCCTCGTCTTGTGTGTGATGCTGGGAATTGAACCCAGGGCTTCTTTACAGCTAGACAGATGCTCTACTACTGAGCTACATCCCCAGGCTTTTTTATTCTGAGGCAGTGTCTTCTTAAGTCACCAGATCAGCCTTGAACTTTCGATTCTCCTGCCTCAGTCCCTAAAATAGCTGGGATTATAGGTGTGCACCTTCACACCCTGCTCTATGACAGGAAAATTTCTTGACATTTCCACACTAGACTTTACAGTTGGGGTAATTTTAGCTGAGCTCCACATTCTTCACAGTAATGCCCTCTGCCCTGCACCCACCCTGGGAACAGAGTCCCTCTCTCTGGCATGGCTGATGTGGATCACCTGCAGGAGGGATCTCTGTCCTGTAGAGGGCACTGAAGGGGTGACAGGTGTGGACCAGAGACACTTTAAAATCCCTGCCAGACCTGCTCTGTGGAACCACAGGGATCAGCCTGCTCCTCTTCAGTTTCTGATGACCTGGGCCAAGAGAGGATCTTCCTTCTGTGGCCCTACTATGGATACCTGGCTCTTTTGTTGGACAATTTTTAATCTCCTGAAAGCAGGTGGAGTCATAAGACTCTAGGAAATTGTCATCTCAGACTTCCCCAAGACGGTCCTAAACCATTCTCTTAATGTTTTTTCTCTTCCCACAGTACATATGGAATCTGGAGTCGTACAGATCCCCAGCCATCAAGTCACAAAAATGGGACAGATGGTGATCCTGAGATGTGACCCCATTTTTGGTCACTCATTCTTCTATTGGTTCCAACAAATCTTGGAGCAGAGGCTGGAGTTTCTGGTTTCCTTCTATAATGGTAAAACCTTGGAGAAATCTGAAATATTGAAGGATCGATTCTCAGTTGAAAAGCCTGATAAATCCTACTTCACCCTGAAGATCCATCTCACAAAGCTGGAGGACTCAGCCATGTACCTCTGTGCGAGCAGTTTAACCACAGCCTTGCAAACACACCTCCAGCCCGTGCACAAACACTTATGTGTCTTCCTCTCTCCCAGCTACCAGCCCAAGAGGAGGAAGTCTGGTTGTGTCTGTTGTTGCAGCTGTCCCCAAATAGATGAATATCTGAAATTAAATTACCAAGATAGATATGTCTGGCAGGAATGTCTAAAAGCCATGGGGTGTACAGATTTTCTTCCAAAGATGCTCCAGAGTGTGACTCTGGGCTACAAACATTAGTTGCTCTGGAAGTCCAAATGAAATATGTCTTCTCTTTATTCTGTATTGTTGGATTTTTGTTTGCTTGTTTTAGTTTTTAGGGAAAATATTTTAACCCTCAAAATGAAGAAATGGTTACTGAGTAGGGACTCAGGTATTTACATTGTAGCATAGAGGGACAGTGGAAATCTTCAGATGAACAAGAAGATCAGTACAGGACCTAAAGATAGGTGAGTCTTGGCCAGATTGTAGTCAAGATCAGAAGTACTTGATGACCCCGTCAATCTGCATTTGGTGCAATGATTTTAGCTCACATGAGAATAAGTAACTGTGAGGTTCAATATTAGGTAATCACTTCAAGGTTAACAGAGGTCTGCACCAGTAAGAGAATCACTAGTGTAAAGCTGGGCCTCACAAGAACATACTCTGCAGCAAGGTCAAGCGGAATCTATAGGCACAGGCAGAAGTGAATTTGTCACTTTTGTCTGGACATTGGGCCAGCCAGATTAACTTCCTGCATTTCAAGTAATATCCAGCGGTCTTAAAAAACTGGATCAGAGAAGGTGGAAGGATGACTTCAAAAGGAAAAGAAAGGATTTACTCATGATAAACCAGAATGAGTTCAAGCAATGCATGAAACAAACAAGTGTGAACAGATCATATCAGTCATAAACACCTGAATTCATTGATTCCCTTACACTCCTGTCACCTCCATCACCATTTGAAATGGTGGATTCATGACCGTGGAATTTATTTTTTTCTTCTCTAATGTACTCCATAACACAGAAACATCTGGCTTCAAAAAATGATAGGGTGATTTATTGAAGGTTTATCTATGGTGCCGGCTCAGAGACAGCATCATGGGGCTGAGTGCTATTCCCCTGCACAGCAAATACATTGACTCTATGGCTGGGATCTGATGTGTTATGCCCAATGCATGAATCCAGAAGCCAAGGGTGGAAGTAAGATCATCACCCTGCACATATCACTCTGGTGACCAGTTGCAGTTGCACATTTGTATCTCCTTGTCCCTGTGTTTTGTTTTGTTTTATTTTGGGGGTGTCTGACAGATAAGAGATCCTTATTTGTGAGGGAAGAGGGGAGAAAGGGATGGATTCTTCTACCACAGGACATAATAAGGATTCCACTGAACCTAAACTATGACTATGGTCATTTTGGTCTCCTCTTACTTGGAAATCAGAAGGGTAAGTGCTGAGAAAGATTGAGGGAAATCTGAAATTGGTGGTGAAAGGAGATGATGGATAGCTTCTATGGCTTGATAGACTAGTGGAAGTGGTGCAACTGATCTACAGCTTATTTTCCTAAATCTGTATTTGTACAGATTGCAGCTGACTGCTACCTTGAAGATCTGATTGTTTGGACTTAGTATAAGAACTGACTGTGCCAGATGCCTCTATGTACCACCTCATATCCTCTTGGCCTCACCTTTGATTCCAGCCACAGCCATGACGAACATTTTCAGATAGACATTGACCCAATCTACAATCATTGCCCCTCATTTTAAGAGTGTGCCAAATGTTCTTATTCCATTGCTATGGCAACAAACATCGTAGGGCTTCATGGAAATTATGCATGTTCAACTCAGAAATGTGAGGAATATAATCCCCTACAGAGCAATCCTCAGCCATTGAGGAGTGAGGATTGATAGATAAAAGGTTTTGAATTAGTCTCAGTCTCCCTAGAGGGTCCAAAATTGATCATTTTTTCTATGGTAAAGGCCCAATTAATGCTTTCCTTTGTCTTTTTATCCTTTTTCTTTTTGTGATTTGCTCTGGGTGTTTTTATCTGACTGACTTACTAGGTTATCCATTCTTTTTAGAAGATTTCTACATATGTACATTGAATTCTTAATTTTAGGTATTTTGTATATTGCAGTTCTAGAATTCTTATTTAAATCTTGACTATAGTTTCCAGTTGTCTGCTAAAACTCTCCCTTTTTTATATACTATTTTGAATATATGAATATCAATTATTTTAAAACAAGTTTCTGATAACTCCAATATCTGAATTTGAATCTTTCTTTTGTCTGTTTTCTATTCTTGGTTTATATACATATTACCTTTTTTTTCTCACATGCTTTTTTTGTATATATAAAAATCTAAGGAGATAACTTGAGGCTCTGAATGATTTCATATTATTCCAGAAAGGAGCAAGTTTTTTACTTCCACTACAAAATTTTAACAGGAGTAAGTCACATTAGTTTATTTGATAATCTAGATGGACTGAAGTGGGGCTTCAGCCTTTGTGATGGTATAGACGTTGAATTTTCAAACTTAATATCTGGAGAATTTTTAATAGCTTTATTGAGTAAAATTGACAAAACATAACATTTACTTACTCCAAGTATACAATTCAGTGAGTTTCAGTAGATCTTGGAGTTGTATAATTCTCAACATGACCCAGTTCGAAAATATTTTCAGCCCCCTGAAAAATTCATCAGTGCTCATTTTCAGTAAATGCCTGCTCCTACCCCTACTCCTAAGGCCTGGGGTCTTTACCAAATGTCCTCTTATTCAGCAATCAGTGAACATAAGACCAGAAAGGTAATGGACACTCCTCTAAGCATCTCACTTTCTCAGTTTCCTCTTTCTTTGGCTACTTGGCTGATGATATTACATTGGAAAATTTTCATCTGATTTAAGGTTAAAGTGATTTGTTAGATTCATCTTTTCTCCTCCAAATGTTGGTCTTTTGAGTTCTTATTTCCTCTGTAGCTCTAAATGGCTTCTAATAACCTTTTATGTTTTGATAAAATTTTCTAGTTGTTTCTGGTGTGAATACTGTTATGTAACAATCCAACCTACTACCCCTGCGAGCTAGTTTTTGTATTTTTGAAAGATGAAGTACACTTGAAAATGCTTATCTTTTGGGTGAAAATAGCCCAAGTAAAGGGAGGAGTAAGGGCACCTGTCACTTTTTCTATTAACCTCATGTCTAATCTCATATCTTATACTCTTTCCTTCAAAATTTTGGTTCTATTGACGTCAGAGATATCTTCCATGTCACTCTACATGAGGAAGGAGAACTTCTCCAAAATGTAGAACTAATTAATTTCTATCTTTTTGAATTGTTACTCTGTCAGTATTTGTCAACAGAGGCTCATTTGATATATGAGATGGAACACTTCTGTTTTGAATGAGGGCTTCCTAAACATTGAATCAAATTTGGGAACTGTTCAAAAATTTTGAACACCTCAATACATATACAAATTTCTCCCAAAAAATGTATGGTGTACACAATCTTTGGTTGAGAACGACTAAAAAATGTCATTCTTTGCCGAATCAGTGAGTCTAAAATTTTCTGCCAAAATCATTAATACTGAGAAACTATTCAATAGTCCTGTAACTTAGTCCCCATCCCTGGGTTTATTAACGCCAGGTGCTGAGGTCCCTTGGCAGTGCCTCTGGCACCTGAACCTTATCTCTTGGTATGGATCTCACTGCATGCTTGTCCACCTCACTGGCTAAGGGACACAGAAAGTCCTGATCAGAATTGTGTTTTCCTGGGGTGAAGGCTATTTCTCTTCTCCTCTGGAAGTTTCTGCTAAAGGCTGAGAATCCTCAAAGACAATGAAATCACGATTCCAACAGTCCTTCAGGAGCCTTTTCCTTCCTGATGTTTGGAACCCTGACCTTGGGCACCTCATGCCTGCCTTACTCACACAGGGGCACCAGGTTCTTCAGAAGGGGGCCTGTTGAGAAACAGGTCTGGTGTGAGAAGGGCAGGGACTGATCATCACCCTCTTCCCTCCCAGGAGGTCCCTGTTTCTAAGACATCTGCCACCATGCTGCCCTTGTTCAACAGCAGAAAGATGGAGTCCTAGTGCTTTAGAACCTGGGACCACAAGGAGGAGCTGTGACTCTGTTGAGATCCAGGAAACTCTGAGCAAGGACTAAGAGAAGGCTCTGGATGAGAGAGAGTTAAGAGGAAGTTTGGGTTTCTACATCTGGGGAAATGTGGTCTGCAGGAGCTGAGGTCAGTGCTGTGGTGTGGGCTGTTATACACCAGGCTACGCCTTTTGCAGTGATGTACAGGTGTTGCTGTCCCTGTCAACAGCCTGGAATGTCATATTGTTGCATAGGAGCTTCCTGAGAGGAGAGTTTGAGCTGAGGAGGTTGGGAGAGTTAGGCAGGTGCAGGTGGGGGACCTGTTTCTAAGGGAGGTAAGAGAGGATCTGGGGTCTGTCTCAGCTCAGCTCAGTCAAGGCCAAACAAACCTCGTGGTGATGTCAGCTCCTGGTCCTAGCAATGATCTTGACCGTCTAAGGTTCTTAGGGAGCCTGCAGAGATAATAATAACTGGAGGAAAGCTGTTCATCAGGCCTAAGCATACATATAACCTCCCTCTTCCTTCCAGACTATCAGGGAATTAAACTAGAAAAGTCTTTACTCTTCTACATCTGATGGATGGTCCTATGTGATCTCAAAGAGAACTGTTCAAACAGGTGTTGTTTCTAGAATGGAAGATTTTGCATATAAACATAACAGCAACGTGCTGTTCCCAAACTTTGGCAAATGACCAAATTATAAGAAGGGTTTTTAGATGTTGGAAAGACAGAATCATGACAATGTGCCTCTGTGTGACATTCAGTCCACTTCTCATTAGTTCTAGTTCTCTTGCTTTCTGCCTCATTCCCACTGGTCCTAAGCTCTCCACCTTTTGGAAAACTAAACTTTGTCCTTGATAAGTTATTTCATGTTTCTTTCCTTGTTTGCTTTGTCAGTTGAGGTATGGCTCTTGTCAGGGGTCCCTGCATCAGTGGTCCTGACTCCTGTTCTGTACAGGAATCCCCTTCTCCAGTTCAGCCATCCCAATCAGAAAAAAAGGTGCAAAGAATCATTTATTTGCTTTCTTGCATACTATGGGCTGTTCTTGAGAGATAATAAAAATTATGTTCTCTAATTTTTAGTTAGACATTAATTTCTAGTAATATGTACTTTTAAATTATTTAAAACAATAATCAGAACTGGCATTACCTCATGTGCAAATGAGTTTCTTAATAACAGTTTTATATTAGCTTCTTTTCTAGAGACTGTCCACCTGATTTGGTCATGAACATTTGCATAAAATAGCAAGATAAGTAATTATTTGAAACCTACACTTTAAGAATGTTTGCTTCTTTATATGGCTATAAGCTCCATCTTATATTGACTCTTGTCAATAAAGTGATCTCTTCTCTCACTCCTTTCCTTTCTTTCTTCCTGTCTCAGTCCTTCCTGCTTCCCTTCTCTCCTTTTTGGAAAGTCTTCACGTGTACTCTGTGTGGTGCATGATGGTAGGTGCTGGGGACGCTGGATAAATAAGCCTGTACATACGTGTGCATCTGGTAATGTCCATAGTTTTGGAGCTGGACAGAGTGTTGAAAATTATTGATTTGGGACCATTGCTTTATAGATGAGTAGAAGAAATACAGTATAAAATATTTAAATGTAAAAACTGGGTTACATTTCTGACTTTCATGTAACATGTACTTTATATCCTAATCCCACAGGTAATCTGTGCATTTTTTTTTTGCTCCTGTTATAGTATAAAACATCCCAAGAGTGCAAACATTGTCCTTCCCATGACTTGGACAAATAAAATATGCTGAAAATTTTCAAAAGGGGAAAATCCCTGGTGCTGTGTCTGTGCCCAGCAAACACAACTGAACCACCTGGGGATTTCACCTGTATTTGGTAATTTTACCAGAATGTAAGTAAGCACATGTGTGTGTGTGTGTTTGTGTGTGTGTGTGTGTGTGTGTGCGTGTGTGTGTGTGTGTGTGTGTGTGTGTGTGTGAGAGAGAGAGAGAGAGAGAGAGAGAGAGAGAGAGAGAGAGAGAGAGAATGAATCAGATGACTTTTTGATGGTGGTTGCCGACCCTGGTCCACTGACAGAGATTACCAAATGTTAACACTGAACATATCCATCACTAGCAAGTGCTGTGGCCATACTAAGCCCTTGAGGCTGGGGGCAGAGCCACATAGGATGAGAAAGGTGGGAGCTATTGGAAGTGATAGGAAAGGTGGCTCTTAATCGTGGAGATTAATATTGTGGAAGACATTTTGGTTTTCATGAGTATGGTAGGGGATACTATTGGCATCAGGTGGGCATAGGCCAGTGATGCTACTGAACACAATGCAGGGCACAGGGCTGCCTCTCAACTAAGGATCATCCAATGCAATGTGTAAATAATGCTGAGGTTGACCAATGCTGGGCAGGCTCTGAGTGGATACTATGTATCCAAAAGGAAGGGGGATCTGTAGACAATTCAAGGATAGAGAAATTGTTCCTTGTAGATCTCCCCAATTTCCATGCTGTGTGTGTCCCTAACTTTGTTCCCAACACATGGTGACTTCTTGATCTCTGGAAGCCTGCTAAGACCAGAGCATTGGAAAGCCCTGTCTCTCATGAGAACATCACAGGGACCAGTCCTGCAGCTCAGTCCCATCAAGGTCACCTAAGAGTGTTCACCAGACAGTCAGCACATTCCTGCATCTTAAATGGCTGCAGCTGGTGTTTGGGGAGAACTGAAGTCAATCTCCTGCCCAAGCCTGAAGTGGCCAGGGGGGCACTGGGCATAAAAGACATTCAAGGGAGCCAAGGGGTAAGTGGGATCACGCAGCATTAGTGTGAGAAGGAAGAAAAGACCCAGGAGGGAAAACCAGACTTGCTCTGAGAGGAGGCCTAAAGAGGAGAGGAAAGGAACACAGGCAACTTCTGGGCCAGGGAAGGGGTAGGGGCAGAGTGTACTGGAGGCTGCACACCCACCCCATTCACACCTACTCCAGAAATCCCAAACACACTGGCGAACGAACGGAGCTGGATCAGGACATGAATAAGGAGGAAACTGTGATCACAAACCCTAGAAAAGGAAGAATAGCACAGCTGTGATGTCACCAGCAGAGCTTGTGGCAGAGCCTTGGGGGTGCAGCTGCTCTGACTCTGCAGGCTAGAATCCTGAGCTGCAGCCTAGCCTGGCCTGCCTCCTACCATGGGATCCAGGCTGCTCTGCTGTGTGGCCCTCTGCCTCCTGGGAGCAGGTGAGTCTCCCAGTCCAGGTGGCGTGGCCCTGTTAGAAACTCTGCTTGAGTCTTCTCCATGCCTGGAGCTGCAGCTTTCTCCTGGGATTCTCCTGAATTCTGCTTCTTTCTTTCACAGGCCCCTTGCACTCAGGTGTTTCCCAGAATCCAAAATATCTCCTCGCACAGGCTGGAAAAAAGCAGTCCTTTAAATGTGAGCAAAATCTGGGCCATGATACAATGTACTGGTATAAGCAGGATTCCAAGCAATCACTGAAGATGATGTTTCACTACTATAATAAGGAAATGATTGCAAATGAAACGGTTTCAGGTCGCTTCTCACCTGAATCTCCAGACAAAGATCATTTAAACCTTCATGTCAATTCCCTGGAGCCAGAGGATTCTGCCTTGTATCTCTGTGCCAGCAGCCAAGGCACAGCCCTTCAGAGTCACCAGCTGCCTGTGCACAAACCAGCAGGAAGCTGTGGTGACAATGAGTTCCCTGTGCCTGAGGCTCTGCTCTCCATTCCTGTGGGCCCCGTGGAGTGTCAGTGTGCAGCAGCCTCCAGGGTGAATGGTGGGCAGCTGACTTCTCCACATACAGAGCCCTGCAGAATCCCTCTGGTCAGCTGAGCAAGGACTCCACTAGCATCACCTGCCCATCCAAATCCACCAAAGATTGGCGACTGAAGATCTTGACATGGAGCAGCTGTTCCTTGTCCTCTTCTGCTGTGCATATGGCCACATCTTGTCCATTATGTTGTCCATGGAGACACAAATTTTAAAAATGTTTGATGAGCACAAGACTGAAAAGAGGCCAAGGTTAATCTTCCCATGATCAACAGAAATTTAATGAGTTCCTCATTTAGCAAAAAAAAAAAAAACCATACATATGTAAATATCTATAGATAAATATAAAATATGTAATATGATACATAATAAATAAATAAATAGATGAATATATATATGTTTTATATGTTTAAATTTATATAAATATATATTTGTATTTTGTGGGGTAGGGAGGAACATGTCCAACCTTAGCAATAGGTGAACTAGAAATTAAGGGTGGCAGAGAAGTGAATCCAAGCTGCTTGTGCTTTGGACACTGCAGCCCTTCTGGAAAATGTGTCATAGCACCCTATTCCCATTAAGCAGCAAGAGGATGATAGGATCCTGGGAACTTGGGAAGGACTGGGGCACAAATCTCTTGGCAGCAGTTACCACTGGTCCCATCTGACAGGAAAAGGCATGATCAGATTTGCATTTGGGTGAAGAACAGGGGCAGCAGTGTGGAATAGATGGCTGATAGATTTTAGGGGAACTGAACATCTAGGAAACTTCTCAAATATTCTACCTGAAAGATTATAACACATGTTATGTGAGGCACTGTGGAAGATGGATGATAGGGACTCTGGATTATGTTATATTCTCCTAAACAATTTTATTCTACTAGATTGATTGTAGGGTTTTCAGATTTGCCCTCTCATTGGACAGCCCTAGCTTGGGGTCATTACTTCTCAAGCATGGTCTTTTTGGAGTCCAGTGCAATTCAGTCCAGTGCCAAGGTTATGTCTCCTGAAATCTCTACTCAGCTCTCCTGCCTTCCAGAACTTGTTCTTTGCCTAGCCTTCTGGGATCTTGCTCTCTGAATACACAATATGTGAATGGCACCAAAAAAAATGAGATTTCCTTATACATATTCTTGGGCTCCTTTTCAATTCTCTGTACTCTAAATTATGAGTTCTGGGTTCCAAGGGACTGTCCATGGACTCCAAGCTTATTCCTTAAGGCTATAGTAAGAACCTTCCTCCTGGGCTTAGGCTGAATTTTGTCTTTTCCCCTTTGGATACCAGCATTAGCCAGATACCAAGACACCTCAACATGGGAACAATGCATAGATGTCCCTGGAATGTAAACACCTCTGGGATATAACGCCAAGAATTTTTACAAGCAGATGATAAGAAACCCCTGAGCTCAGATTTCCCCATGATTATAAGGAACTGGTGGAAACTAGACTGTGCCCAGGCACTTGTCACCTGAGTGCCTGACAGCTCTTGCTTATTCATTCCCTTGGCCTCCCTGGACCCCGGGACTCAGCCATGAGTGCCAGTAGCTGAGACACAGCCCTGCAGAGTCACCCTGTCACTGTACCCAAACCTGTGGGGATAGACTAGAAGCTGTGGGGGCAACTAAAGGCTTTGAATATTTCCTGTTGGAACCCAAACAGAAACTGCAAACCATAAAAGCCTCTGGCAATTCCACCAATTTGGCAGCTCTATATTCTACAGCATCTGGAGCAGGGAGGTTTCTTGCACTCCTGAGGCTCTATCAACTTATGCAAAGATGAACACTTTTAGGTCTAGTGTCCAATGCATTTTCTAACATGAAATAAAAGAAGCCTGCCATAAAGTGGTTCATTTGACTTAAGAGTTCACAGGGGTCCTGTAAATAAACAAAATAATAAAAAAAAATTCAGACAAAATTCAGACTGGGCCACCTCAATCATGCCCTACACAGAACCAGAGGGCAAGGTCCTGTCTTTCCAGATGTTCTGCTTTCTACACTCAGGGATTGCCCCATCTGAGTCTCTTTTTTTTTTTTCCAAATTAATTTTATTTTTATTTTAGAGACAGGGTCTCACTGAGTTGCTTAACACCTTAATTTTGCTCAGTCTGGCTTTGAACTCACAATCCTCCTGCCTGGGCTTCCAGATTACAGGCATGTGCCACCACGCTTGACTTCAGCCATGCTATTTAACCCCAGCCACACACTTCAGGATGCTCAGGCGCTGCCTTGGAGCATCTGTTTCCACAATGCTACTCAAGTCTCTGCTCTTCTGGGGTGTCCTTGAGTCAGTGGGTGTACCACAGGCTGAGATGCCACTGAATTTCCTCCTGGGACTGCTGAGCCCCACAGCCCCAGCTGGTTGAGGCCTCAGTCTGCCCAACCCTGCCATGGACAGCAGCCTCCTCTGCTGGGTGATGTTTGGTCTCCTGGGCACAGGTGAGTCCTGGGAGGGCGTGGGCAATTCCCCTCTTACCTTTACCTGAGGGCAATCCCAAACTCGCCCTTCATTCTCTCCTTGTCCTCTGCCTCCTCCACAGCACATATGGAGCCTGGAGTCAGACAAGCCCCCAGGCACGCTGTCACAGAGGCAGGACAGGATGTGGCTCTGAGTTGTGACCCTGTTGCTGGTCAGGCTTCTCTCTATTGGTTCCGACAGACTCCAGGAAAGGGACTGGAGTTCCTGGGTTCTTTCTATAACAAGCTGCCTGCAGGGAAGGCCGACTTTTTCAAGGATCGATTCTCAGCTGAGAG
Source organism: Ictidomys tridecemlineatus (assembly GCF_052094955.1). Taxonomy (NCBI): domain Eukaryota; kingdom Metazoa; phylum Chordata; class Mammalia; order Rodentia; family Sciuridae; genus Ictidomys; species Ictidomys tridecemlineatus. The sequence goes on from NC_135478.1 coordinate 219,257,122, forward strand.
GCCTGAGGGATCCTTGTCCACCCTGAAGATCCAGCCCAAACAGCTGGGGGACTTGGCCACCTATCTCTGCAGCAGCCCCTCAGAGACACTCCCTGCCCTTGCAGAAACTCCAGGGCTTCTGCCCCAGCTCTCAGCAGCCCTTCCTGCCTCAGGAGGGTGGGCACTGGGTGGGACTGCAGGGGTCCAGTATAAGTCAAACTCAGTTCTAAGAGGAGAGTAGATAGAAATGGGGGCGTTAGGTCTAGGGTATTTGGGGATGCTTCTGGACATCAGAGAAGTTGACTGAGGACCCAAGAGTGGAACAGATACAGCCACAGGAGGGAGTCTGTGAACCTCTCCAGGGAGCTCTGCATCCTCTTGAGTCTTGGGTATTTTTTTTCATAGTTTGCAAAATATACTTTCTATATTTGAGTAGAAACAAGCCTTCCAGAGAGGAGATGGATTTTTATGTCGAGCCTCACTGGAAACTTTCTAGAAGATGGAGGATCTGAACAATAAAGTCTAAGTTCTGGTAAGGAGGAATGTTCCGGCCCCTAAGCACCCTGTACCCAGGTCAGGGAGGTTTCTTTGGGGACCAGGGCTACCTGTGTGTGTGGGGGACATGGTGCTCTAGGCCAGTTGATGCTTCATATTGTTTTTTTTTTTTTATCTACTAGTTCATTCTGGCTAATGCTCTTAGTGAATGGCCTTCCACCTCTCTTAGCTGATTGGATGGCACCAGCTGCTAGAGATAGTCAGAGGCAGCTCCTTGCAGGGCTCTGTGTCCTTCCCTTACAGAACAGCCCAATTAGTTCTCCACTAATTGGAGACTGGCACGTTCACCTATGCCAGCCTCAGCCACACAGCACAGGGATCTCTCTGCAGAAACCACCAGGCTGTGATCCATCCCCAGCATCTCCTCCTCAACCCCCGGTTTCCCATCCAGCTTTCTTCAAGGTTCCCTTGATTCTGCCCTTTGGGGAGAACTGTTCTCCCTTTTCTCTATGAAGAGGCAGGGTGTCACTGAGTACAGCTCTCATTGTACCTCAGTAGTTTTTCTCTGCTCCTTCCCTTGCCCCATGCTCTTCTTTCTTCTGGGTTCTGATTGCAACCTCACCTCATACCACTGACCATGCCCATCCCCTGTTATGCTGCCTTCTCGTGTTTGGCCTCAGGGATTGGATAACTGTTGCCTTGATTCTATTATTGGTCCTATACAGATGACAGGTCCTATCTTAGAGTATTGTTGTAAGAATTTGGATATATAGAAAAACAGATAGATATTCATAATGCCAAATCCATGCTAAGTTTGCATAAATGTTCTTAAGATGAACATCAACAAGTTCTCAAGAAAGTGGAGGGGAAAGAAACCTGAATTTGGGTAGACTCCAAATTGAGTTGAAGAAGATCCTTATCTGAGTTAAGGTGGACTCCTTATGTTAGGAGCTGACCTTTCCATAGACACCGGATAGTATGCCCCCCTTTCATGATTACATTTCAAAGAGTTGGTTTGCATGTCTTTGATAAAGACAAACCTGGGTATTAAATGTGGCAGTTTAGTTTAGGGTTATTTAAATTTTAAAAGGACTCACACATTTCAAAGTCACAAAGAATTTAGAAATACAAGACTTCTAAAGTAAATACTGTAAGAAAAAGGAAGATGGGATAGACTGGAGATACTGGGAAGACTTGAAGATGTAAGGGGAAGGGGTAAGAGGGAAATGGGGAAAAGCTATGCTCTGCATCATATGAGTCCCAGGCAGGATTCCCAAAGTCTTCACCAAAGTGCTAAATTCACCATATTTGGTGTGTTGGGTTTTCTGAGCTAATCAAGGACAGTCTTAGCTTTCTAGCCAGGTCATGACTGGGTTGGAGGAGACCAGGGGAACATAAACATCCATAGGAATGACCAGAAATCTTGGGAAAGGCTGTGGGATTGTATTGTTTGTGGTCTAGGATATCTCCTGTAGACCTTAAAAAAAGAGAGAGAACTTCACAAGTATTTTCTGGATCAAAAACTTATTTTTGACACAAATGAAAAAAGCTAAGAGAGAAACTGATGATAGGAGCCATTATTTTGTGAAATTAATAATACATATTTGTTTATTCTGGAACAAAACTCTCAGTGTTTACACCAAGCATTGCCTTCTCTTAGTGAATCCAATAACATTTTCTCCATAACAAAACCCCTAGATGTTATAATGCCCTATATGTGAGGTGTGCTAAGTCTGATCTGCTATGAATTAACCTTACATAGTCTAGGTGTGGGACATCTTTTTCACTCTCATTTACATTGAGTATCTTCATAAAGTATATTTATCATGTTTTTGAAAATTTTTAGTTCTTCTAGTTCAATAATTTGCATGTCGTAGCCACCTATATTGAGCAGTTGGCCATTGTCTTGTTCCATTTGGGCGACCACAACAAAATACCACAACCAGGCAGGTTATGAGCAACTCACATTTATTTCTCATAGTCTGGAGCCTGGAAGCCCATGGCCAAGGCACTGCTGATTCAATATGTCATGAGAGCCTGACCTCTGGTTCACAGATGACAGTTTGTGACTGTGTCCTCCCATGGTAGGAGGAATACCTGGCTCTGTCTTTATAAGGGAGACCATCCCAATCAGGAGAGTTCTGCCTTCATGAGCTCATCACCTCCCAAAGGCCAACGCAGGGACCATGGCCAGCATGTGTCTGGGGGCACAGATATTCAGCCACCGCAGTTACTTGTCTTCTCAAGTCCTTGCTTAGGGGTATCAACTCCTCTACTACTGATTTCTGGAATGAAAATGCCAGATTGTCTTCATGCAAGGAGGTTCTCAGGCAAGAGCAGGACTTAAATGACCTCCACCATTTGGGTTTCTGGGTGCCATTCTAAGCTCACCCCTCATCCCCTCATGCTCCGGCCCAACTAGCTTCAGTTCCCAAGAATCCCATGGTTTTGTTTGTATCTGGTTTTCATATGTTTTCTTCTGGCCTCCTCAGCTGCATCTGGGGAAATTGCCAGAAAATGATGCTAATTTGCAAATTTATAATGAGTCAGAAAAAGGCTTTTATTTCACATCTTTGGGATATTATCGGCTCCTTCTCTCATCTCAAATATTATGATTTTTATTTACCTTTGGGTATGATGAATCTCTAAAGGAAATTTAAAGACTGCTATGTTTAAGAGGCCAGTGGAAACCTGATTTATATTCTATAAATTCTACCTAATTGAATCCAAAATTTGCTAGATATTAAAACGAAAAAAAATGTTGATGTGATTTAAACTGGTAAGTTATACTTCTTGATTTTGCGTAAGAATGTTCACTTAGCCACCATCATAAATTCTATCAGACATATCAGATTCTATTATGAGAGAATTTAATGAGTTCTTTGTGCACAAAGCTTATAAAAAATCATTAAGGTAATCTGGGCTTGAGAGAATTGTATGTGGTTTGTAGTCATAGAGTCTCACTTGGGGTGGAGCTTAACTAATCCAGGTGGCATCTGGTAAGAGGGGTTGGTTCCTAACCACTGCTGTAGTGACCACACCTGGCTGGGCGAGCTCACTCAGGGAAATGATTTCAGTTGTAACTCTTGGGATTTTTCAATTATATATATAGAAAGTTGAGAAATAGACTGTATCTGGACAGCTATATCCTTTCCTTATAAGTCATTGTTTAAATTTGAGTAGGGAGCAAGTCAAGAGTATTTCCAGAAATTTGGGTTGGAATTGAGCTAATTAAAAAATAATATGTGTAAGATAATGAATTAAAAATTAAATCCTTCTAAACTTCTGTTTTCCCAGTTCCCCGTTTCACTCTTTAACCACATTGATCTGAGCAGGGCTGTCCTTCCTATTATACTATGCTTAGAGGATTAGAATTGTTCTTTTGGTTCTTGTGCATGAAATGAAACCATGGGGTAATTTAATAGTTGATCTGCAAACATATTAGTCACACATGGGGAAATGGGAATTGGATAGTGTCATCTAATTGAAGCCAGAAGCAGATTTCTAAAAGAGAGAGAGAGAGAGAGAGAGAGAGAGAGAGAGAGAGAGAGAGAGAGAGAGAGAGGGCAAATAAACTAATCACCCAGCAATGAGGGAAAGGTGATTAATCATTTTTTTCATTATCAGGTGAGTTGATTAGGAGGTACTTGATACACTGAGAGGTCTCTAGAAAGCTGGATAGGGTCAGCAAAGGAAAAAGAAAAACTTATAAGTGAAGTTAGCCAATCCCCCCAAAACCAAATGCCGAATGTTTTCTTTGATATAAGGAGGCTGATTCATAGTGGGATAGGGAGCGGGAACATAGGAGGAAGACGAACTCTAGTCAGGGCAGAGGGGTTGGAGGGGAAGGGAGGTGGCATGGGGTTATTAATGATGGTGGAATGAAAAAACAAACAGGGCTGGGCATGGCTCAAGCGGTAGCGTGCTCGCCTGGCATGCGTGCGATCCTCAGCACCACATACAAACAAAGATGTTGTGTCCGCCGAGAACTAAAAAATAAATATTAAAAATTCTCTCTCTCTCTCTCTCTCTCTCTCTCTCTCTCTCTCTCTCTCTCTCTCTCTCCTCTCTCTTTAAAAACAAAATTTTTAAAAAAAGTTTGTAATGTATTCTATGCAGTCATGTAAACAAACCTAAGACTGAAAGTATTTTAATAAAATTAATATCTGAGTTAAAAAGAAAAGATTTTATCTCTTGAATAAAATGTGATCATATTAAAAAAAAAAAGCTTAAGTTAGTTTTAATCATCCAAAAATCCTCAGAGGCTCTTCTAGGGAGGGAGACAGGCTGTCTCTGTATATCTCTCCCAATATCACCTCTACCTCAGCTCAATCAGATTTTCTCAAATTAAGAAAAAAAATTCTCCATTACCCTTTTAATTGTTACAAAGCAAAAATTCACCTTAACAAAGATAAATCCCAAATTTGTTAGGATTTGTGTGTGGTTTGGTGTGTGGTGTGTGTGTGTGTGTGTGTGTGTAGGAAAACTTTGCACTGGGCAAGATGGTAAAATAGTTCCTTATTTAAATGCATTTACATCCATGAGCCATGTCTGGAAAGGCTGTATGTCAACATGGACTGACAGCAAAATACCAACCACCAATTGCCTGAAGCAACACATTTAGTTCTCATAATTCTGGAGGCTGAAGTCTGAGGTCAGGTGCCACCATGGTTGGGGTATGGAAAGGACACTCTTCCTGGGTTCCCAACAGCCACTTTCTTGCTGTGTCCTCACAGGACAGACAGCAAGAGCTTCCAGTCTTTTCTTTCAAGGACATTATTCTTATTGTACTGAGGCTCCACCCTGGTGAGTACATTTGACATTTTTACCTTCATAAAGGCCCTCGCTTCAAAAGTAGCCACCTTGTGGTTGAACTTCAACATATGAATTTTGGGGGAACTTGATACATTCCAACCCTAACTAAGGAAAATCTTGGTTGCTGTGCAATGAACCATATGTTTTTCCCTGTGCATGGGGGACTACGGCACCCTGGGGCTTCAGGACTTCAGGTGGATGGAAGTCCACAGAGCAGCCACTAGGGACATGGGGGCTTAGGGAGCAGTCTTGTTTGATGCTGTCATCTCTTAGAATGTTTGGTGCCATATCTATGAATTTGCAGATGAGCTGCCCCAGCTGGGAGCCATGAATGTGGGCCCAGCATTACTTAGAGAGTCTCTCTGAGGTTGAAGGAGAGGTTGGAGGGTTTGGTGCTGCACTGGGACAGCCTGAAAGCCCTGCATAAGGACAGGCAGAAGAACAACAGCCTCCAAGGAGAAGGAAGGAGCTGTGGGATTGTCACATGGCCTGTGCCTGGCCCACGCTAGAGCAGCCCAGTAGCCTTGAAGCCAGGTGAGAGCCTTCGCAAGATGGAAGCCAGCCTCCTGGATCAGCTGAGCCCCGTTTATGTCAAGGGAGTCGAGGTGAATGGCAATCTGCAGAGACCATGACATGGGAGCAGTGACATCCAGAGAAGTGGTGTCTAGAACTCCAGCGTTCAAAGGACAAGAGCCCTGAGCAGGAGGAGCATGTGCTCAGCTCTGTCCCACCCTGCCATGGGCTGCAGGCTCCTCTGCTGTGTGGCCATTTCCTTCCTGGGAACAGGAGAGTCCTACAGACAAGGAGAACATCCTCACTCTGAACTTGCCGACCTGGAGTCCTCCACTTTCCCCTGCGGATGTGGCCCAGGCTGTCTCCTGGGCTCATTCTCCATCCACTTTTCCACACGCCCAGTGGAGTCCAGAGTCACCCAGATTCCAAAATACCTAATCAAAACATGAGGACAGCAAGTGACACTGAAGTGTTCCCTGTCTCTGGGCACACCAGTGTGTACTAGTACCTACAGATGCTGGGCCAGGGCCCCCAGTTCTTGTTTGAAAGCATTTACAGACATCAAAAGAAAATGTCGCTGACCAGTTCTCCACTCAGCAGTTCTGTGACTGTGGCTCAGAGATGAGCTTGGCTGCCTTGGATCTTGGAGACTCAGTGCTCTATCTCTGTGCCAGCAGCATGGTCCAGGCCTACAGAGTCACCAGCATTCTGTGCACAAACCTCCTGCCCAGACAGGAGCACCTACAGTATGCATCTGTGAGATCCCAGGGAGTGCACGGGGAAAAATGTGGTTTTAGGCCTCTGGATAGTGTAGCATGGGGCTTTCCTGCCATTTGGGGGAGCCGATCAAGGCCAAGAGATGCTTTCCAGAGGGCAAGTTCAGTAAGTTCACTGTAATGTCCCTCTTGACTGGATGCTGCATAGCTTAGGGCAGAGGAGGAATCTGTGATCGAATTGCTGGCTCTCACTTTCATAGCAATACATTTCATCTTGCAATCTGCTTTGTTTGGCAGTATTGTGGTGTACAGAGCAAAATCACGGAGGTCTGCTTCATGTAACTGAGGAAGAAAGTGAGTGTGAGGAAAGTCCAGGAGAAGGAAAGTGATAAAAATGGTTGACATACGAAGATCTGCAAAGTGACTTAAAGTGGTGTCCTCTGCAGCATGAGCTCTCTTGTCACTCTCCGGAAGTCCTCCATACATGGGAAATATAAAGCAAGCCTTGTAGCTACTAGTGTCACCTGGCAGGCCGTCCCAGTTGGGGACTTGGCCAAGTAGCTAATTGTGAGGATCCTGCAGCTGATGACACTGTCTTCCTTCTTCACCTCTGCCCCCCTTGCCCCCTCAGCACACAGTCATGTGCTTCCCAAACACAGCAGAGGTCATGTCCACTGGGGTCATCGAGGACAAGGATTGTCCAGTTTCCCCAGATCTATTCTGCTCCCCAGGGATGGTGCTCTGCCTCCAGGCTGCCCAGGTACCTTCTGTGTCCAAAAGTCTCTTCTCCACACTGTGAACACTCAGCAGGCTTTAGCATCCTATGTCTCTGCTCCATCTTTCCATGTCTGGGAGGACCCCTTCTCCCACCCATGGGTGCCGCTCACCTGATTCTCTTCCTTCCCACTCTGATGTCCCCAGCACTAGGCTGTAGTGTTGCTGTCTTGACTTTCCTTTCCAAGGAAAAGCCACATTTTATAGCTGGCCCTGTTTATGTTTATTAAATTAAAAAAATGCCACTCCATCATTACCTTGAAGGTTTATTTATTATGATTTTCCCATCAATGAATGCAATGAACTGTCTTTTACGGTTACCTTGATTTTCTAAACAACATCTGAAAGGTCCTGAGCAATTATGTTGTCACAGTCAACACTGAAGCCCATCCTGTGAAGTCCCAAACTATGTCTAAAAGAAAATTTGCAAGTGTTTTTCTGCAAAAGAGAAAATCATATGATATTTCTCCCAGTATCATGACCCTATAACAAAGGAATTCCCACTACAATACCCTTCTCTCCAGCCCCGCCTTAGGGACTTAGTGCAGCTTGAAACATCAGACTTCTCAGAAGTTAACTCTACAGTGACAGAGAAAGCTGGGTGTACTCAGGAAGGAAATCTATCTCTCTTGACATCTAGGACACTGTGTGTGAGTGCTATGCACGAATGTGAGTTTGCCTTGTGTGTCTCTGTGGGTACACATGTGTGTTTTCTTGTGGGGATTCTTCCACCCTCACACAGTTTATCTCTGGTGGCATTTACTAAGAGGTGCCAGGTCACTGGCAAGAGCTCATAGCTCTTCAAAGTAGTGACAGCAAATTCATACCCAACCAAGTCAGCCTTAAATATAGCTGATAAAGTTGCCTATTTCAATATTATATAAGCCTGGGAATATATGTTTAATATATAGAAATCATCTTTATAAATTACACTATTTAACTAGGTTATGATTAAATAAAAAATCAAATGTAAAAAGTCACCTGTCTGATTAATGAAGTGAGCCATGGAATACAGGCTTCCCACATGGATCTTCTTGAGGTGGTGTTACTCTGCTTGCCTCTTTCATTTTAGCATACTGACTGCACTGGTATAATATTAGTTCCTTTTTAACCATAAAGTGGGTTCATACAATTTATTTGCCCCCACAGGCTTTGAAATCCTCCACTTGGACTTGAAGATCAACACCAAATTGTCCATATGGGAAAGCAGCAGAAGGGGTGTGGATGAGAGGGGACACCGGGTGGGATCTGTTCTGCTGATTTAGTCAATCATGACATGAGCTCAGAAGGTGGAGTCCATGATACTGTGGGCCAAGGGCCACGTGGGGGCACTGTGGCTCCACAGTGCTGCAGGGTCCCTGGGAGGCCTTGGAAGATGGCCCAGGAGAGCAGAGCTGAAGGGATGCTGGCTGCTGCTCATAACAGGGAGGTAGTTGGAACTCCTGGAGTGGGTCCTGGACACACAGCTAAACACAGTCTTGTAACTGTCCAGGGGAGGAAGGGCTGCCTTGAGACTCTGCAGACACAAAGAAAGGGTTTTCTCTGCTCGCACTGGGGCAGTGGACAGAGAAGGCTAGAGACGCCAGGACAGGGAATCAGAGTCAGGCCAAGAGCTCACTGCAGAGATGGAACTAGCATGGGAGGAAGTAGGACGTGGACCTGGCCCAGGAGGGGGGTGCTCAAACTGACCCTCCTTCAGATCAGGGGCTGTGCATGGCAGGAAGGGTGCTTTGGGTACAGCCTGAGTCTTGTCATTGGGTGCAGTGGGCCAGGTGGCCTGCAGGGAGGGACATGTCAGAGCATGACACATGATGCTGATGGGAGACTAGAACTTCAGAAGCTTTGAATGCTCAGCCTGGAAGGCCCACCACTCAACTAGGAGACCCTGGGTTCCTGATGCTGCCATGGGCTCCAGGCTTCTCTGCTGGGTGGCCCTAACTCTGCTGGGAACAGGTGAGTCCCGGGTACGGCAGGTGAGTGCTAGGTACAACTTCTGCTCTGTGTTCATCATTCCTGGAGCACATGTCAGTCCAGGATGGCTCAGTGGGACCCTTGCTCCTGGGCTCTGCTCTTAGCTCCATCTCCTCCCACAGGCCCAGTGGACTCTGGAGTCACTCTGGAGACTCTGGGTGGGCTTCTGTCTCCTAGGAACAGGTGAGTCCTCAGAACACCAAGCAGTTTCTGTGTGTGTGTGTGTGTGTGCACATGTGTGTGTGTGTGCACATGTGTGTATTCAAAAGAGAACTAAAATTCAGTGTGTGTGTGTGGGGGGGCGGGTGTGTGTTGACTAATATTTTCCTGATTCTTTTCCCATCTTCTGTCTCCACAGACCACGCCCATTCTGGATTCCCTAGTGCCCTAGGCACAGAGTCACAAGGAGAGGACAGAATGTAGTTCTCAGGTGTGACCCAATTTCTGGACACAGTGGCCTTTACTGGTACAGGCAGACCCCGGGGCAAGGCCCAGCGTTCCTGATGTCTTTCCTGAATGAACGTGCAGCAGACAAGTCAGGGATGCCCAGGGAGCGGTTCTCTGCTGAGAGGCCACAGGGATCCTTCTCCACTCTGGAGATCAGCTCACAGTGCGGGGGACTCAGCTGTGTACCTCTGTGCCAGCAGCTCAGCCACAGTGTGGCACAGGCTCCTCCTTCCTGATCACATACCCCTGTACTCAGCCCTCCTCAAGTTCTCAGAAGCCCTGCAGGAGGCAGGGGCCAGTCTCTTCCCCATGGAAGGGAAGGAAGGCATCTGTACCTTCAGGGGTTCTTCCAACAGGAGGAGGTCAGGAAATGACCTTGAATCACTAGGATGGATAATGTTGGGGAGAGAAAATTGTGGCTAATTGCTTTCTGGTGTTTCTCAGCTTCAGTCAAGGTTCAACAACTGACTTTGAACACCAGAGCTTAGTCTCAGGGACAGTGACAACTACACAATTTCAGTACATTATTGATAAATTCCTATGCTGAGTGTCTAACTCAGACCTCTCTAAACCCAGGAGTGAGCCAACAGAACAAAGCCATGTTAAGCCATTGGCAACACCAGCCTTAAAAAGAGGAACTTGAATCCTCAGTAAGAATTGTCATCCTCAATTACCCAGAAGGCACTGTCCCCACAGGCATGCCCACTAACCCATGCCCATTCAGTGCCATTCTATTTCTTTCAGTTTAATTCTCTTCTTCTTCAGTCTAACTTTCTTTCAAAATAGAACCAAAATTCAGCTGTATTTCATAAAACATAACCCCAGTTGAGAAGGTGTCAAAGGGAAGTGATTCAAAGACACAATCAGCAGTAGCATCCACCAAGGGGGACTCCTGGAGGTTTTCAAAGTGGTTATAACAATTTACACTCCCAGCAGGGGCACAAGAGTTTCAGTTGTTGCTCTGGGGCTTTCTCCCTCCCTTTCTGTAGATTATTTTTCCAGTCTTTTGACTCTGTGTTACTCACCTGATTTTTCTTAGTAGTTTAGTTGTAAATACTAACAGGGTGCAGTTAAATAATTCAAATACATCGTATAGTGATCACAAGAGTTGGCATTTATATCTCATTAAACATTTTATAATTATTTTAAAAAATTTTTTTAGTTGTCAGTGAACCTTTATTTTATTTATTTACATGCAGTGCTGAGAATTGAACCCAGTGCCTCGCACATGTTAGGCAAGTGCTGGATCACTGAGTTACAACTCCAGCCCCACATTTTAAAATTTTAACTCTGTGTTACTATGCTAACTGTATATGTTCATGGGATTGTGTTAATTCGCTTTTCATTGCTATGATCAAAATGCATGGCACAAACATCGTAGAGGAGGAGAACTTATCTTGGACTTGCAGTTTAGAGGTTCAGTCCATGGTCAACTGATTACGTTTCTCTGGACCTGAGTGAGTCAGAATATTATGGCAGAAGTGTGTGGTAGAGGAGAGCTGCTCAGCTCATGGAAGATGGGAAGCAGAGAGTTACAGAAGATCCAGGGACAGAATATAATACCCCAAAGCAAACTCCCACTGACTTACTTCCTCCAGGCATGCCCCACCTGCTTGTGGTTACCACCCAGTAATCCATTCAAATTATTAATCCTTCAAATAGAGTGATCTAGTGACACAGTCTAATCATTTCACCTCTGAACATTCCTTCATTGCCTAACACAAGGGTATTTTGGAGCTATCTCACATCCAAAAGATAACTGGGCTGGTGTATATGTCTATTTATGGTGTATATTTTGATAAGTATAAGGTCTTAAGCCATAATCTTTTCATATTTACCTATTTCTTATAATCACTTTGTATTTTGGTCATCACTTCGTATTAAGATTAGGAAATTGTTGCCTACTTTCAAATGATATTGTCTTATTTTTCATCCTAAAGTCTTTAAATTGTCAGTCCTTTAATTGAAATCTGTAATCCAGCTTCAATTAATTCTTCATATGTGAAGAAGGGATCAGGTTATATTTTTCCACATAGTTATCCAGTGGTTAGTCCCTTGTTCAGCAATGTGGCTTATTAAAGGATAATACTTTGCTCACTTTCCTGTAATAATACTTTTGTCACAAATCAGTCATTATGTATGTGCTGGTCTGCTTTCTGGGTATCTGTTATATTTGTCTGCCTATTTAGTTATTGCACTAATAGCACAATGTTGCATTTATTTGTTCATTTATTCTCAGTGGTTCTAGATGACTATTACTTTTTAAATTTTTCATATATATTCTAGAATTGGCGTACTAAAGTCTTCAAGAAAAACATGTTCACTGATTATTTTTTTTCTTTTAAAATATTTTTCTAAGTGAATAAATAACCTCATAGAACAAAGCTAATATATTAACAACAATACTGAGATACCTATTACCCAAATGTATAAAATATACAACATTTGGCATCTAATCAAAGATTCTGGAGCACCTTGTGGTGACATGTCTGTAATCACAATGGCTCAGGAGGCTGAGGCCGGAGGATGGTGAGTTCAAATCCAGCTTCACCAACTTGAAGAGGCCTTAAAAAACTTAGCAAGACCCTGTCTCTAAATAAAATATTTTAAAAGCTAGGATTTGGTTAAGTGCCCTGGATTCAATCCCAAATATGGAAAAAAAGAGATTCTAGTCACACAAAGAAGGAGCAAATATGATCTTTAATGGGGAGAAAAATCAATCAATAGAAACCAACCCAACAGTGACAAACTGGCAGAATAAATAATTAATCACTAAAAGTACCCAAAAAGAAGATTAAAAAAAACAGTCTTTCCAACAAGGCTCAAGGCTTTGTGGTAATGGAGAAAAAAAAAGATCCAAATCAAGCAGTAAAAATAAATGTCAGTGATGAAAAATACCTTGGAGGAATGAACAGCAGATTAGACATCACAGAAGGACAGAGAATGGATTAGGAGATACAACAATAAGAAATTCAAAATGAAAGACAAAATAAATAAGGGTATAAGAAGTGAGCTGGGAATAACTTGAAGTAGCCTAGTATGCAATAGGAGATCCCAAATGTCCATAGTTTAATTTGAAATGTGTGAATGGATGATTTCCTATCTACCAAAACAATTCTAACACAGCACAAGTCTTGCAATATATGTTGAAATTTAAATCAATGATATAAAGAAAGGAAGAGGGCTAATGACTATATGCCATTCCATTGTAAGGTTTTCCTAACCCATGTGCAGTCACTGGAGGACAGACTGTTGAGACAGAGATGTACACTGCAAACTCAGGAATGAGCACTAACATGGTCATTAATGACATTAATGACAACGCCCAGAGTTAGAGCTAATGAGCCAGAAAACAAGAAGTAAATTATGTAAATGCTCAATTAATACACAATATAAAATAAAAAGAACAAAGAAGGGATAGGAAACAAATACAAGATGGCAGACAGGAATTTAACCAAATAAACAATCCCATCAAATCTAAATAGTCTCAATGCTCTAAATAAAAGCATCAACTGTCACTTTGAACAAAACAGCAAAACAACAACAACAACAACAAAAAAAAAAAAACTGTCAAACTATGTCTCCTACCAGGAAGGTAAAGCATTCTTTGACTCCAGTGGGACTACATTAGAACTCAATTACACAAATAACTGTGTCTGGAAAAATCCCAAATATTTCAAAATTAAACAACATTTAAAAAAAATGTTCCTAGGGCAAAAATAAATCAAAAGTAGAAAGTGTGTTATACTGGATAAAAATGAAAATGTCTTGAAGATGGTAGGGTGCCACAAAAGCAGAAATAAGGGAAACTGAGGAAGAGGTAATAATTTCTTATCCCTCTGAGATGAGCATTCCTCTGACATCAAAGTCAGAGGTACTAAACAAGTAAAAAAAAATGTGAAATAGCCATATTCAACACAGTTTCAATTATTCATTCAAAGTGACAGTGTGTTGAGTACAACAATATATAAAAAGGATAAAATGTCACCGCCAAGTGGCATGACTTTAATAATGCACTGATTTACATTCAACTAAAGAAGAAAAAAAATAAAGAAAGATAGCCATATAATCCCATCTATAGATGTTCAGGAAGCATTCATTTAAATTCAATATCTATTCTGAAAAAACAAAAACTATAACAAACTCTCCATAATACAAAACTTCCTTCACTAAATAAAGGAAATTTATGTAAAATGTATGGTTAAAGAGAATAGTTTTACAGGTAGACTGTAGTAAGTCACAGATGCATATGTTAGTCCCTAATTAATCACTAAAAGTACCCAAAAAGAAGATTAAAAAAAACAGTCTTTCCAACAAACAGTACTGGACAGACTGCATCTTGACATGCAGATATAATGAACCTCAGCTCTTATCTCATTCTGGAGGACAGACACAGGCAAACTATGACTCGGGACAAAATATGACCTGTGCTTGCTTTCACATGGCCCACAGGCACACAGTGATTGTTTTACAATTTAAATTGTTGAAAACATTTTAAAAGTAATATGGTGTGACCTATGAAAATTATGCAAAATACCAATTTCAATACCAATAAAGGTTTACTGGAAAAAGGCCACAATTATTCCTTTATATTGTGCGTTTGCTTTTGCACTATAATGAAAATTGAGTAGTCAGTAGCCAAGACTCCATGGTGCACAACACATAAAATATGAGCCTCCACAGAAGGTTGCTGATCCTCACCATAAATAAAAGTTAATATCAGGTGTTTCAAAGTCCTCAGTGATGAGAGAACTCGGGCCTAAAGGTTCTGGAAGAAAGTTTCTCTTGTTTTCCTACTGATCATGGGTCGGCCAAAATTCCTAACAGAGGCAGAAAATGGGCTAGCCCTCAGGATTACTTTATTCTTTACCAAAATCAAAATGATATTCTTCAAAAGAGATCATTTAGTACATATCTGTGTATACTTAATAGTTATGAGTTATTTGCACATCTATATCTACACAAAATGGACAAATTATAGAGGTAATATAAAGAATTCCTACACATCAATCATAAAGAAAAATATCAACTCAATCTTAAGAAAAACAAAGTTAAAGAGATTGGAACAGAATATTCAAACTTGTTCCTGGGGCTGGTTGGCTTATGTCCCAGCTGCTTAGGGGCTCACTGGGCATAGAAGTCCACTGTCACCCTCCAGGAACTGCCTGGGTTTGCCCAAGTCCCTTCCACTCCCAGAGAAATTGGCATCTAATGAGTGGAGGGTTCTCCCTTCTTACAACACTGATTGGTAAGATTTAGAATTTTATTCAATTTCTCAGAAAAATAAAGGAATTTGCTTTATTCTCTCTCACTCCTAGATGACGGCAGAGACCATAGCAGGTTAATCTCAAATCTGTGATTGCTCTGCTGGGTCCTGCAGTTCCTGAGGCTTCATTAAAAAGCCACAGCCTACTTAGCATGCCTACAGCTGCATCTGAAACACTGCACAGTGGCCACTAGAGGGCACTGTGGGTCCACTGACTGAGCTGCAGCCAGTGCTTCTGGGAGAGGGATGGCTCAGGGGTCTTTGCTGGGAGACTGCATTAGAGATAACATCTGATGAGCCAGCACAGGTGAATCCTGTTCTCCACACTCCCATGATGTGCTTGTGAATGACTCAGGGTAGGGAACCATGAACTGCACCTTGGTGAATCAAGACTCTCTGGGAGCCCCTTTGACAGGGGATATGGTTGGACTCCAGGGGGCAGCCCACACCACAATCCAGGTGGAGAGAGAGAAGCCCCTGGCTCCCAGGAAAGCTGGAGAGTGTGGGCATGGACTTCCACCCCACACCCTGGCCTGCCTTGCTCAGCACAGCCAGCTGCCCCTGTCCCACAGAAGCTCCACAGAATGGGGAAGGACTGCATCAACTGAGCATGTCCAGGGGCTACAGGAGACCTGCTGAGCCCACAGGCACACTGGCATCAGACAAGCGACATCACTGATGTCACCACAAATCCTCCAAACAGAGAAAAGGGAGGAGCCAAGAGCCTGCTCTCAGCCCAGGAGACCAGCACCCTGAGTGCAAAGATGCTTAGACCTGTCCTTCCTGACCCTGCCTGGGGACCCAGGCTCCTCTGCTGCTTCACCCTTTGTCTCCTGGGAGCAGGTGAGTCCTGAGCACAGGGGACAGCCCCTGGAGCCACAGCCCTTTCTTGTTGCTTTGGAACAAACTCCTCCTTGGGTGAGGTGTTCACTCCTGTCTCCTTCCTCCCCAGGTTCAGTGGATGCTGAAGTCATCCTGTCCCCGAGACACCTAATCAGAGCAAAGGGAGGAAGGGGCACTCTGAAGTGCTATCCCATGTCTGGACACACCAGCGTGTCCTGGTACCAGCAGGCTCCTGGTCAGGGGCCTCAGTTCCTTGTTGAGTATTATGAAAAGATGCAGAGAGACAAAGGAAACCTCCCTGATCGATTCTCAGCTCAGCAGTTTGATGACTATCACTCTGAGCTGAACATGAGCTCCTTGGAGCTGGGAGACTCAGCCACGTATCTGTGTGCCAGCAGCTTGCACAGCCCTGCAGAGCCCCTGGCTCTCTGTACCCTAACCTTCCTGTCCCAGCTGACGGTGTTTTAGGCAGAGGAGCTGTGGGTTGCTACCCAGACTTATCAAAGGCCCATGGATGCTTCTAGCTCTTTGTTAACCCTCGGTCTGCCCTGCTGAGCTCAGCCAGAGTGCTCCTGGTCATTCAGGGCCCAGACCTTCTAGGTGTTCTTACATCTAACAAGGCACCTTCCAAGTGGCAGGAACACTACTTGGTGGAGAGTGTGGGTATTCATGATGAATTTTGATGTAAGGATCAACACTTGTATCCACTTTATAGATCATCACCGCATATCACTTTATTTAGAGGAAGTTGCACAAAGCCCACAGACTCTCCTAGTATTTCACATTTACAAGTATCAATAGCAGAATGGAAACCTACATTTCCAAAATCAAGAGTTCTACTGGAATCCATTATTTCGCCCTGGTCTTTGTCAAGAATGTGTTTCAGAGCAGAGTCTCTTCCATTCAAAACAAGCTGGTCAGCAGGGGATGTCACATTATGGGACAGGGTTACATAGTTTATTGCCTTTCAACTTCAAACACACATGCAATTAAGGGCATGTTTGTCTGTCATAGATCCAAGTCAAGTGTACCTTTCCAACAACAGAAAATGTGTGACTTGATAAGTAATTACAAATTCAATGAAAAGACGATATTCCTGGGGGATGTAGATTTCCCCAAAGAAGTTTGAGTATTATTGATAAATCAGACTATATTTTGGAAATGATCCTCAGAGCCAGGGAATTCCAGAAGTCCTCTTTTAGTGACCTTGGAACCAGCTGAGCTGTGACCACAGATGGGAGAGCCCTTCCTAGGTTGGCCAGGTCCTGCCACACCCTCTGCTGTGGATGCTGCTCTTACCTCCTCCTGATCTCTGTCTGATTTTGTGGACTTTCTCACTAGACATCTTGTAAAGAGTGCCTATCAAGACTCCACTGAGGTGTGGAGACACCAAAAGAGGCCTCACAGTGAGTTATGGGCTGTACGGGAAAGAACAGCACTCAGTGCTATTGCATGACCGCCAACATGATTCAATGAATCTTCTCCTATTTGGTGGATACAAGATCATATGAACGAGGACAGAGCATTTCCCTGTGACAGTGGAGGCACAAGTCATATGCCAATATCTCATCCACAACACTAAGGATCCATCTCTTGTTTTGATTGGGAGTATTTTCATAGAGATCTAGGAAGCCAGGAATCCTGGCCTCACCTGAAGCTGAGGGAGAATCCACATATAAAGACACACTGAGGCGTGAGACTGTTTGGAAGGGATTCCTGACTTTTTGTGAGACTAGATTAAAATTTTTTTTCAAGTAGAAATGACCTTGATCTTCCTGCTCTTAAACCTTTTGGGGGGTCAGTCAGATGACTCATGTAGTCATGAAGAGCATTGCAGACCGACATCCAATTCCGAGAATTTGGGCAAACAAAAGAACTAGTACAAGGAATCTGAAATGACTTTGGAGCAGCAAAGTTATAGAAGGCACTATGACTGCCATTAGTGTATTCTTAAATTGAAGAAATATGGGGAAAAGTTAAAACAGTACACAAATAAGAAAGTGTATAGTTCAGAGAATAAAAAATGCCTAGAGAAACAAACATCCTTCCTAAAATCAGAAAAAAAAAGAGTATCCACCCTAATAATTTGAAACAGACTACAAATTCTTTCCACTCAGAGCTGTTGAATTGTATATATACACTATAAATTATCATATTTCCTAATACTATATAAACATATATATGTAATTGGAAGTTGACTTATTCCATAGGCAAGAGGTGTGGAAGGTTGTTTGTACAGCTCATGCATTTGTAGAGAAGCCTGTCATTACTCAGCCACTCATGGAAGTTCTATTTCCCCCAAACAGGGTTAGAAAACACAGAATTCCCCTTGGCCCGAAAATGGGCCCCAAGCTCTTCCTCTGTGTGGCCTGCTGTCTCCTGTGGGCAGGTGAGTGCTGGCCATGGGGGCTTCCTTCTGGGGAATTCCAAGGCCTCAATCCAAGTCTTTCCCTTGAGGTGACATAAACTTGTGTCCTTCTCTACTGCAGGACCCATGGAGGCTAGAATCACCCAGAGCCCAAGACACGTCATCACAGAGACAGGAGAAAAGGTGACTTTGAGATGCCATCAGACCTACAACTATGACAATATGTACTGGTATCGCCAAGACCCAGGGCAAGGGCTGCAGCTGATCCATTACTCATACGGTGTGGACAACACTGAAAAAGGAGACGTGTCTGACGGGTACAGTGTCTCCAGATCAAACACAGAGGACTTCCCCCTCACTCTGGAGTCGGCCACCCGCTCCCAGACATCTGTGTACTTCTGTGCCACCAGTGACTACACAGTGCTCCAGGGCCGCCTCCTGGCTGCACATAAATAGGAAGACTGTGGCTGCCTGTGCTCAGGAGCCCTGGCCACCCCAGGAAGCAGAGCCCTTGCCAGCCTGGGGCCCTCACAGCCTGGACAACATGCCCTCAGTGCTGAGGTCCTCCCCTGCCAGTCTCAGCCTGACCTCTGACCTCCCTGCCCCCTTAGCTTGCTGCTGCTCCCTCCAGCAGCCCTCTCCTTCTACCTGCACAGGGAAAGTGCATCTCAGTGGAGGCTCCTGTGGAAGGCCTTGCCAGTCTCAGGGCCACCACCTTCTCCCCCCAGGGCTCCAGTGTCTTCCTCATCCTCCTAGAGGCTCTTCAACCTCAGCCCTGAGTCTCCTCCCCCATGACCTCTGCTCCTGGCTGCCTCCATCCTGGGGGAAGCCCTAGGGGTCTGTGTCATGTGCCTTCCTGTCTCTCCATCCTCCCTGCACCTGGCCCCTGGCTGTCAGCTCCTGCCACACTCCCCTCTGTGTGCTATTTCCCCATGAGGACTTGTCCTCACAGGGTGTTTCTAAACATATGTCCCTCCTCTCATTCCTGGGAGTACTTTATTCCTACATGACAGTGTATTTCAGGTACACTGATCCTTAATTGTGACATGCAAAACTTTAAATTTATTAGAAAAGATGAAGGAAATACTTTTCTCATTTCCTTGAGGGAGGATTTTATTTTATTTGAGACACAGAAGAAAACATGCTATAAAAACAATTTTGTCATCATGGCAGTTGTATGAAATTAAACCAATATTAAATCACACCTTTTAGGGGTCCAGAAGGGGACCTGTTCCCTTGTCTTTTCAGTCACTAGAGGCCGCCAGCACCTTGCCTCTTGGCCCTTTTCACCTTCAAAGCCAACAGTGACCACTTGAGCCTTCCCTTGGGCTGTGTTACTCTGGCTCTTCCTCCTTTTCCTTCCACATCTTAAGACCTTTATGATTACAACAGCCTTGGGTGGGGGGACATTCCAGGGTAACCTCCTTGTTATCAGTGTCCCCTGATGAGCCACCCTAACCCCATTAGAAACTTTAAGTCCCCCTGGCCATGCAGTGTAACACATTCCCAGGCTCCAGGGACTAGTCACACCTATCTGCGGAGGAACATAATTTGGCCTGCCACATGTAGGCACCTGGAAATAGAAGGAACAAACAATGCTGGTGGTTAGAAAGCAGTGAGGAGCATGGTCTTACACTCTGGCTTCGAGACACCCTGCAAGAGGACAGTGCCTTCAAGGGAACAGGCACGTCAGAGGCCTCCAGCCTGCCTGTCACTGTGGGTTATCTAAAGTTGTCAGGTTCTCTCAGGTGCAGGGGACTCAGAAGGCTGTCTGGGTGTCCCCAGCACATGTGGACTCTGTTCCTTCTTTGTAAGCAGATAACATAATTGACCACCCCAAGAAACAGAGCAGGCTTCAGCTCTCCATAACGCCACCCTGAGAGGAGGTGTGCTGGAGACAGGTCCTTTCTATAGGGAAGAGGCAGGAGCTCATGACATCAGTGCAGTCCCCATAGATTCACAGTGAGTTGACCTCTTCCTCCTCCTGGGGAGCCACAGATCAGCTGGTACCTAGCAGAGGGTGATGTGGTTGTGGGTGTGTGATGGGGTCTTGTGCCATCAGTGAGGGCAGAAGCCGGTTGCAATGAGATAGGGGATTTGTTTTTCAGTGCTTGGAGTTTGAGGTGCGGACAGAAGGAATGGGCAGGCTCTGAGGGGAGGGGATCTGGAGAGGAGTCATTGAGAGATGATAATGTTAAACAAACAGCAGAGGGCCTAAGTGTAGATCTGTACCTCAGGTCTTTTAAAACTGAGTCCAGTCCTGACCAATTCATCACCCAGCTGTCCTGCCTCTGAAGGGAGCTTTCAAGTTGGGGACAGTGGCTCACTGGATGATGTCACTAACAGATGCATATGTTCAAGGTGGGGCAGGGGGCTCACTTGATGATGTCACTGACAGATGCATCTTGTGAGAATAAAATGTCCTAAGATTCCTTTCTTGTTCCTGTTCAGAAAGACCCTCCAGATCTTCTACATCAGCTCTCACCCTGCTGTGGGCAGCCAGAAGCTGTGCTGCGTGGTCTTTCCTGTGTGTCCTTGTAGCAAGTGAGACCTCAGAATATTTTAAATCATCATGATGGACTTCCCTAATGATCAATCCCTATATTTTCCTTATTCTGGGTCCCAATCCTCCTTTTCTTTACAGAGCTCATTGTTATTGGGTCACCCAGACACCCAGGCATGAGGTGACACAGCCCATACCAGGCCACAGTACCTTTTCTGATATAAACATCGTGTGGTACAGGGTCTGTTGTTGCTAACTGATGTCTGTAGCTGATCTCTTATTGGTGATGGAGGAATACCCAAGGATTGCTTCTCAGCTGCCATGCCTAAGGCCTCCTTCTCTACCTTGAAGATCCATCCCACAGAGCCCAGGGACACAGCTGTGTATCTCTGTGCCAGCAGCTTAGCCTCAACCCTGCAGAATCCCCTGTGCAGGTGCAGAAACCCTAGTGCTTCCTCTTGGCCCTCCAGCCCTGTCAGTCCTAAGTGAAGTCTCCCTGATCCTCCCTCACTGCAGAATTAAATCAGCTTGGGGTATCACAAAGACTGAAAATGATAAAGTATCAAGGCAGGAAATCTGGAGCAGGAAATAAATTTGGGACTGGTTGAAAGGATTCCTTACAAATTATCTGTGGGCTCAGAGCTCATTATCAGAGAAACTTTAAGTACTCACAGGGTGGACCAACTCATTCCTGCATTTGAATCCTGTGGGACTGTGGGAGGCGCTAGAAAGGGCTGAGCCTGCTACCTTTCTCCTCCTCTTCATTCCTTCACATCCCAAGTGTAACAGGTCTCCTCTCCCCTGAGTCAAATGACTTTAAAAGAAGGTTCTTTACTGTGATTTTGAACATTACTTTCTTATTTTAAATTTTGAATTAACATTTCCTTGGGGATATTTCAAGAAACTTAGAGAGTATCTCCAATCCAGGTAAAGCAGGCATTTTAACATTTGATCTGGGAGATGCCACCCCTGTGTCTGAGGGTCTCTTTGTCCTGCATGAGCAGAGCCAATGCCAGCTGAAGGGTCCCTTGCACATAGAATGCTGAGGAACATTCTCTGATGGGAACAGCCTACTCTGGAACAATCCAAGTGGAGCCACACTGGAAATTCCCAGATCACACACACACCTGTCCAGTCTCACTGTGCCCTTTTCCTACAGTGCTTGTTTATGAAGACCCAGACCTCGATAATTTCACATCTCAGATAATAACACCGAGTTCAAGCCTACAGAATATATTAGGAAGCTAATGATGTGGATCAGAAAGAAAACATAAAATCAAAGAAGCTGCTCAATGCCTCTGAAGATTGCTAACACTATTTGTCTGAGCAGGAAAAAAAAAAGAAATTTTAAAAACATTTTAAAAATTAAGAAATTCAGCTCAATCTTTTTTATAGTAGAGGGAGAGCTGATTAAAGTGTATCATTCTAGTAGAAATTTTAAAAAGAACTGCAATGCAAACAAACACTGTTCAATGCCTGGAAAAATGAGATTGAGAAGAGATAGAGTCGAGGATTAGATTGGCCTCCCTTTGGTCTTTGAAAGGAATTTTTGGGAGAAGGGGTACATAGTCCAATTCCAGGCAGCTCTGGTGTTGGGTTTTGATCATTGGTGATTCAGTAGGCGTCCTTTAAGCTTCTCAAAGGATCTTTGTTTCATCAAAATGAGAAATATAGCAAGGCAGATTAGGGAAGAAAAGGTGACTAGAAAATTAATTCTGAGCCTTTCAACCAGATGGCCTTGGAGTTACTGAATTGCCACACTGTCATGATCCATTTCACCTGTTCTGCGGCCAGAGCTGTATTCAGGGGAGCAGCAGTTGATTCTGAAGGAGACACCTCCAGGAGGTGGTAGCAGCGTCTTCCTCACAGCCTGCCCCTCTCCTGGCCCACCCTGTAATGGCTGAGTCCAAGGTGTGAGGGCCATGCAAGCCTTGAGCATCTTAGGGAAATGATAATTTCCTGGAGAGCTGCCCTGGATGGGAGGGGTGGGATCCTCTGGAGCAGTGTTTCTTCCCCTCCCTCCTCTCTCTAGTGGGAAAACCCAGTGATCTGATTGGGATGTTGAAGGAAGGAACTGGGCATGCTCAGCTCAGGCCCTGTTTTACCACCTGTGAGGAAGATGCTTTCCAGTCTCCTGCACAGAATGACAGCACAACTAGCAGCAGACTCTTCACTCAGGAGGAGAGTTGGCCACTCTAGGACAGGAGGATCAAGGGTTGGCCCGCTCAATTCAGAGGGACACTGGCCAGCCACAGCTGCATAGGTGAGCCCCTCCCATCCCAGCACCAAGGCAGATGTTTGGACTTCATTTTCTCTGAGCTCAGCATTCCTCTCTCAAGTGTTTTTGATTTTGGACAAGAAAGAATGGCGGTGCTCTTGTGCCCTAAAACACCAGCGACTCTACCACCATTACCCCTGAACCAGGGGAACACAGCATCATTCATCCATGGTCTTAGCCAAGGGCTACTCCAGGAAGCCTGCCCGTTGGCCACTACGGGACACTGGTTCTTCCATCACTCAGTGACTTCAGAGAAGCTGAGAAGTGTCTGGCAGGGGGAGTTAATGGAAGGCTCAGGCCTGGTTACTGCACCATAAACCATATTTGTGGCTGCCAGGCAAACACTGGAAAAAGAAAGGTGGGACACAAAGCCTTCTATTCTTGTGCAAATTAATTAAAACTAATAGTGAACCTGGGATTTTTAGGCAATTTGGAATGGTTGTCAGACAAAGCAGCCAGTAGTATTGCAGCAGCACAATAAAGTAAGATTAACAGAGGTCTTTCTTTGGTGGAGATGCACACATATGGAAAAGGGGAGGAGCAATGATTCCCATCTCTCCTGACCTCCTGCCGCAGTCTCATGAACCCACAGAGGTGTTTGCTGAGGGGCAGAGCTGTAGTAGACAAGGACCCTGTCCTGAACCCCTCCACATAGCCATGGAGACAGGAGGGCAGCACACATCTCTGTGACTCTGTAACCACAAAAGTCTCCTCCTGCTGTAGGAGTGCCCTGATGACAAGGAGGACCTTGTTCTGTAATTGAAGGGGGACCACTGAGGCAGCTGTGAGCTGGTGACTGAATGAGGTGTGGAAAGGCACCTCCAGGGCCCTCTGTGCATGCTTCACAGGCCACCTCCAGGCTTGCATAGGACACCAGGGAAAAGGAGCTGGTGGGACAGCTGTGTGCCCCAGTGTAGGAAAAGCAGCCCGCAGAGGGTTCTCATCAGAGCTGATGGAAAGGGCTTTCCTGTAACACAGGCCGGGTCCATCCTGCTGTGATGCTCTGAGATTTCAAGTCAGGGCCCAGAGACAGGCACTGCAGTTGTTCTGAGTCAGAGGGGACTTCAAATTCAGAAAACTAAGTCTACTGAATCCCCAGAAAAAAAAAATTAAGGGCCCAGGTTGGCCATAGTCTGCTTTCCCCTAATACGGATCAAAGTACCAAGAAAAGAAATGCCCCAGTCATGGGCTGAACTTCTTATTTGCTCACCGTTCCTCTTTCGTGCTCCTCATACCCTAGACATCAGCCCTGGGTGCAGGTAGAGTTTACCCATCCTGGAATACTGGGTCCTGATGCTAAGTGATGTCTATGTGTTAGGGGAACCATCTTCTCCCCAAGCCCTGGATCCAGCTTCTGCCTTCTTCATCCCAGGGTCCCTGGATACTGCAGAGCCTCAAGACACCTGGCCAGGGAGACAGGACAAGAGAGAACAGAATGTATACATGTGCAGGATCTTGGGCGCGCGCTCACGCACACACACACACACACACACACACACACACACACTCTCACACACATTGGCACAAATATCCTCTAGGCCAAGAAGACATGAACACAGCTGATTCTCTACATCTTGACAGTTTCACTGTCTGACTCCTAAGAGAGTTGATCACATGTCTTCTCTTTTGTAGGACATATGGCCCAGTTTGGGGCATAGGATGGCTGTATCTCTGTGCCAACATCAAAGACACAGGCCTAGTATGCTCTGTCACCTCTATGAACAGAAACTGTATAATCCGTAATGTAAACACCTGGCCATCTCTCATATTTCCTTCTCCCCACCTGAAAGAGTTAATTTTGGTATCTCACTGTTCAATGTCAGATGTTAATCATTGAAAACCTTTGCTAGTTGTAAGAAGATTAGACACAACTGCAGAGTGCTTTATTGAGGTGCTTTAGGAAAAGTTAAAAGCCCAATTATTCTGTTCAATTCACAATAGGGCCTAAAGTATTAACAGTATTTATAGTCTGCCCTGTGCTCTGGGCTGTAGTAGGCCCTGCAGCACACGAGTACCAGTCTTTAGCCTTCACTAAGAATAAAACCTGCATAGTCCCAGCTCCCAGGGTATCTGCTCTGTCTTCTTCATGATGACTAAAGCCAAAGGCTTAAGGGCAAGTCTTGGGAAGTTCCTACGTAAAAAAGTTTATCATTTTGATATTGTGTGAGAGATAGCATTTTCGAGGAAGAGGAAAAATCAAGTTCTTGAAATTCAAAAGGTAATTTATTGATGTCCTGATCATGAGCTGCTACAGGCACATGCAGGTGGAGGTATCCAAGAGGACCCATCAGGTAGAGTGGAAGATGTGACATGTGATAGTCACTGCAGCACAGGGCTAGGAGAGGTAGCATCTGGTGGAGATGCTTGGAGTTTGAAAGAGCCCACCACATCCCAGAGTGACTATAATTTATTTTGGTCAATCTTCTGTAGAGGATCAATGCTCATCTTTGGAGGGAAGTCCTCACAGTCCTGACAGAGTCACTGCCAGGCCACATTCTATGCTGGTGAGCAAAGAGGTCCTAGAATCCTCGACTGCACTCTTCATGCTCACAAGGTTTTCTGTGGGTGAAGCCTCCTCCTTCCACACCTTGTCATGGTCACCAGGATTCTTTACTCTGTGGTTCATTGTTTCCTAAGAGCAGGTGAGACCCCAGATATAATGAACCTGAATTTCTGGACATTTTTAGATATGACTGCAGTTTGGATCTGTAATCTGTTTCCCACTTCTGTGTCTCTTCAGAATCTATGGATCCTGGAGTTACCCAGACACCCAGGCATGAGTGGCACAAAAAAGATAAGCAGTAACTCTGAGATATGACCCAATTTCAGACCATGACAACCTTTTCCGGTACAGACAGACCGTGGGGCAGAAGCTGGAGTTGCTGACTTACTTCCATAGCAGATGTCTTAATGATAATGGTGGAATGCCCAAGGATCGATTCTCAGCTGCCATGCCAGAGACCTTTTCCACCCTCAAGATCCAGCCCACAGCACGTGGGGACTCAACTGTGTACCTCTGTGCCACCAGCTTAGCCACAGTGCTGCAGAATCACCCTGGACAGATGCAGAAACCGTGGTGCTTCCCTTCTGTGTCTCCCAGCCTCTCAGCAGTCGTCCTAAGCTGCTATCCTATCTCCAGAAGAGTAGGGTTTGGTGGTGTATCCGACCTGGGCAAGTAAGGGAGATGACATTCATGCATCACATCAGGAAGCTTTTGGACACTGGGAGTTGGCTCCTGATGCTTCAAAACTTTTTCACAAGAGCCACTGTGTCCAATACATTGTCAAAGACGATGCTTCTGTGTGGTTAGGTAAACCTAACATTCTGCAGCCAGAGAACGCAGTCCTTATCACCCATTTTTGCTTTTCATTATGTCTTCTGTACTGTTTCTTGACTCTTCTACCTTACAGCTCCCAGCTTCCTTGACAGCTTCCAATATCTAGTTGATGCTTTGTCTTCTCAGTTTCTTTGCTTGTTCAATTCCAATGATCACTTCCTCCAACCCATCTCAGTTATTCACTTCCATTCTCATATTTTAAACTTAGAATGGAGACATGATTTGGACAGCCTGCAAAACAGCCCTCTTAAATCTCATATTTGCCTTCCAGAGTCTTCTCATCTCCTCTCTAATGCTACCTGAGCAGCAGTGCCACACCCCATTAGGACCGTTAATATGCATCTTCTGCAAATGGCACTGGGTTTCACCTGCTTATGTACTCACTTCCTTCCTTATTCTACTAGAGTCCATAATAAAATGATGAAATCTTTTATATATTTTTAAATTGCATTCCTTTTCTGTTTTCTACCTGGAAAGAAAATGGCACCCTTTCTGTGCCCTTTTGCATGGTGCAATGAACCATAAAGATCCTTATGCTCATAAAGCATATTCTAAGAGGGGTGAGTGTCCTTAGGTCTGTAAGATCATCTGTCTATGCATTGGAATTTCATGAGCTTGCTATTTTGGATTGTTTGAATCCTTCAAGCTTATTCAAGCTTTTTTCTTGGTGGGAGAATGGTTATCAGCGATTGAACCCAGGGTTGCTTAATCACTGTGACACATGGCAAGCCATTTTTTTTATTAGGATTATTATTTCAGTTAGACACAGGGTCTCCCTCAATTGCATAGGGTCTCACAAGTGTGCTAAGGCTGGATATGAACTTTAAATCCTCCTGACTCAACATCTAAAGCAACAAGGATTGCAGGGGTACACCACCATTCCTGGCTATGTTTAAATTTTTGACAATAATAAAAACATTAAAATTGTGCATACAAATGGGATAATCTATTCTCATTGATGTGTGCCTGTGCTTCACTTCTTATGCTCAAAGAAGTTAAGAGGTAGTTTAAAAAAAACCCATTTATGAATGTTCTTTCAGGAGTATCAAACTGTGAAGGGGAATTCCCATAGTCCATTCCTTTTGTCTGTTTTCTTGGGTTTTTTTGATCACATGATCATATTTCCTCCTACACCAGGTAATTTATTGGAATGCAATATATTGCATTTGAAAACTGTAGATGCAGTGAGACTCCAAATTATTTCATCTTCAGAAAAGATATATTTTTCGCTTTTGTTCAGAAATTATAGCAAGGACATGTAGGGGGCACAGGTCACCTTAATTTAGTTCATGTTTGAAATGGATTGAAGCTGGTTTCTGCCTTTGTGGTGACTTTCCATTCTTGCTCCAAGGGTGTACCTATTTAAGTTCCAAACATAATGTCTGGGAGATTTTTAACAGCTTCACTGCAGTGAAACTCACAAAACTTAATATTGACCCATTTCAAGTTTGCAACTGAATATGTTTTAATACATTTGGGGAGTTGTAAACTATCACCAGGACCCAGTTTGAAACCATTTTTAACCCCACACCTTCAAATTATATTTGTGCTCCTTTTAGGTGAACCCGTGCTCCTGAACCCAGGCCAAGACCTGGGATCTTTACCAGGGTGTTCTCCTGCAGACACTGAACATAATGGTTATGCTATGAACCAGAAAGTTGATGGACACTCCTCTCAGCCTCACATGCCCTCAGTATCCTCCTGCATCAGCTGTTTGTCTGAGGATATTAAATTGGAAAATGGCTTAAAAGGACAAAATGGTTCATCAGATTTATCTTTTCTCCTTGAAACATTAGTCTATCGTGTCCTTAGTACCTCCATTAGCACTAAATGCTGTCCAATGTGAACCTTTTATATTTTAAATATAAAATATTATATTTTCTAAATGACTAGGAGTATTTTTCTGAAACAACCTAATGTACTACCACTAAAACCCAGTTTTATGTGCTTTAAAGTTGGGGTGCATTTGAGTCTGTTTGCATTTGGGGTGGAAGTAGCCTGAAGAGAGGAAAGAGGGAAGGAGCCTATCACTTGTTCTAGAAACCTCATGTTAAATATCATCACTTCATCTATTATCTCTAAATATTGGTGTTACCCATCTGTGAAATATCTTACTAGAAAATAACTCCTAGAAAACAGGCCTCTCCAGATTCTTTAAAAATATGGGGCTTGTTAATTTGTTATAGTTAAAGCTTCATCCCAGGGTTTCATAAACTGACTTCCAGACCACTCACGTATAATCGAATCAAGCCTTTATTGAAGCACACCGCTGGAGGCTGACCAGAACATAAAGCTGTTCCCCTGATGACCCCTGAACAATTGCAAGGGCACTCCTTATAAGCCTGAAAACCGCAAAAGGGATGTTCAGGGGGTCTAGCCAATGCAAGCAAGCCAGGTTCAGAAGCAGGACAGTGCAGTCAAGTGGAGGGAAGCCTAACCAATCACAGTTAGCCCAGTCACCCCAATTACAGAAAGAGAGCCCCGTTACCCTAGTTA
The DNA here is from genome assembly GCF_052094955.1 of Ictidomys tridecemlineatus. Classification (NCBI taxonomy): domain Eukaryota; kingdom Metazoa; phylum Chordata; class Mammalia; order Rodentia; family Sciuridae; genus Ictidomys; species Ictidomys tridecemlineatus. The sequence continues at coordinate 219,285,923 of NC_135478.1, forward strand.
CAGAAACAATGCCCCGTTAGGTAGTTTTTTGTTCTTAAAAGTTTCTATAGCAAAAGGAAAAGAACATTTTGCCCTAGTCATGACTCTTCTACTTGGCATGGTTGTTTTACAGGATGAAGTCATAAAACAAAATGGAGTCATATTTGCTTCTACTACCACAAATTTCTGTTATTTTATGTCTTCACTCTGTCAATGTTTATCAAAGGGTTCAGCTGATATTTGGGATGGAACACTTCCATTTTGATTGAAAATTATCTGGTAAGAATGTCAGCCATTATAAAGTCAAAGAAAAACAAGTGCAGGCGAGGACTCGGGGAAATAGGTACACTCATATATTGCTGGTGGGACTGCAAATTGGTACAGCCAATTAGGAAAGTAGTATGGAGATTCCTTGGAAAGCTGGGAATGGAACCACCATTTGACCCAGCTATTCCTCTTCTCGGACTATACCCAAAAGGCCTAAAAACAGCATACTACACGGGCACAGCCACATCAATTTTTAGAGCAGCACAATTCACAATAGCTAGACTGTGGAACCAAACTAGATGCCCTTCAGTGGATGAATGGATAAAAAAATGTGGCATTTATACACAATGGAATATTACTCACACTAGAAAATAACAAGATCATGGCATTTGCAGGCAAATGATTGGCATTAGAGCAGATTATGCTAAATGAAGTTAGCCAATCCCTAAAAAACAAATGCCGAATGTCTTCTCTGATATAAGGGGGGTGCCTCAAAATGGAGTAGGGAGGAAGAGCATGAGAGGAAGATTACCACTAAATAGGGCAGAGAGGTGGGAGGGAAAGGGAGGGAGAAGGGGAATTGCACAGAAGATGGAAGGAGACCCTCATCATTATACAGAATACATATATGACAGTGTGAGTGGAAAAAAAAAAGAAGTGTGTCACATTAGATTGGGTAGAGAGAAGTGATGGAAGGGGAGGGGAGGGGAAGTGGGGTAGGAATGGCAGCAGAATAAAATAGACATTATTACTGCTATATATATATATATATATATATATATATATATATATATATATGACTGCATGACCAATATGATTCTGCAACCTGTACACTCAGAAAAATTAAAAATTATACCCCATCTGATGCAAATGTATGATATGTCAAGATCATTGTACTGTCATGTTTAACTAATAAAAAAAGAAAACTATCTGATAATTTTGGGAATCAAGATGCCCTTACACATTTACAAACGTCCCCAAGAGACACAAAGCATACAGTCTCCAATAGACAACAGTTAGAACATGCTATTCTATGTAGAATCTTGGGTTCTGATATTTCCCCCCAAATCACCAAATTATCACCACTGAGAAGCTATTCCACAGTCCTCTCCCAGTCCCCATCTCTGGGCTTATCTTCCCAGGTTCTGAAGTCCCTTGGAGGTGCCTCTGCCACATGGCTTACCTTCTGGTGTGGGCCTGGACCATATGCTTGGCCTCTCTCTGAGAGGCAGAGGGAGTCCTGGTCAGACTGGTGTCCTCCTGGGGTGGAGGCTCCTTCTCTTCCTGTGGAAGTTACTTCTAAGGCTGAGGTGCCTCAAAGACAATGCTATCACTGTTCCAGTAGCCTGCAGTGGCCCTTTTCTATCTGATGGCCTGAAGCTGACCTTGGGGAACTCCCTGCCTGCTTTGCTCACACAGGGACACGGGATTCTTCAAAAGGGGGCATTTTGAGAAATATGTCTGGGTTGAGAAGGGCAGGGACTTATTACCATCCTCTCCCCTCCCATGTGGTCTCTATTTCTAAGACCCTTACCACCATGCTGCTCTTGGTGTGCTGCAGACCAAGTCCTTGCACTCCTGACCCTGCAGCCACAAGGGGGAGGTGTGACCCTGTAGAGATCTAGCAAACTCTGAGCAGGGCCTGAGAGAGGGCCCTGGATGGGAGAGGGTTAAGAGGAGCTGAGCTCAGTGCTGTGGTGTGGGCTGTTAAGGGCCCAGCTCTGCCCTGTGCAGTGAAGAGCAGGTGTTGCTGTGTCAGCCAGCAGCCTGGACTGTCAGATGGTTGCAAGGGAGCAGCCTGGGACCTGAAGGAGGAGGGTTTGAGCTGAGGAGGTCTGGAGACTCAGGCAGGTGCAGATGGGGGACCTGTGCCTGAGGGAAGTTAGAGAGGCTGTGGGGAGCAGTCTCAGCTCAGTTCAGCCCTATCCAACCCAGCCCTGTGGCAGTGATCTTGAAAGGCCAGTGTCCCCTTACTCCAGATACCAGGAAATTGAACTAGAAATGGTGTTCCTCTTCTTCACTTACTGGGTGGTCCTTTGTGATCTAGAACAGGCTGTTCTAGTAATGGCAGGTCAGTTCCTTTCTGGATAAGAAAGGGTTCCTTAAAATAGCAGCAATCTCTCCCCTCTGAACCCTACATCTCACCCCTGTCTCCACCTCGAAAGACCCATGAAATCTAGAATTGTCCAACTGACAAAACACCAGATAATTCCAAGTCATCTAAAGATAGAACAAGTTGGTTCTAAGCTCCATCCACCATGAAGATCAGAGCTGGGACTTTTCACTTTGTCTCAAGGCAGGTGTTTCATTTTAAAAAAATTCTGGAACTTCCCTCTCTTCTTTGTAATCTAAGAATGCAACAAAGTTATATTCTATGATGGCTCTAATGGTCCTGCAGGAGAAGGGAGCTTCCAAATGTTTCTCTAGCTCCCCTGTTTATTCAACCACAAGCCTGAAATAAAAGTCCAGGAAAACTGTTGAACAGGAAAACAGATCCCACTTGTGAAGGTTGATCTTGCAGGTCACCTTGAAATGAGCAGAGGAATCCATTAAGAAGGCTCATGTTTGTACACCAAAATCAAATTTTACTAACTTTTTTGTGTTTTTGTGACATTTTCAAAATCTGTTAGAAGTTATTAAACACCAGAAAATGCAGAAAAAAAACTTTTATTTTTTTATTTTTTTTTTTTTTTTAGTTCTGGGGATTGAACCCAGAAGAGCTTTACCACCGACTACATGACTATGTCCCCAGCCTTTTATAAATATATACTTTTTAAAGATATTTTTGACAGGGTCTCATTACATTGCTGAGACTAGCCTCAAACTTGCCATCCTTCCTCTCCAGCCTTCCAAGTCTCTGGGCCTACAGATGTGCATCACTGTTCCCAGCAGGAACATCAGGCAATTAAATATTAAAATTGAGTAACTTTAACTCAAGGTTTGGGAATTCAGAGTTCTCCTGGATTTTTCTTACTCCCTCCTCTACCAATCATCTATACCTCAATCCCAATAACAAAAAAAAATAACTTATAGTTATTTTCAAACTTAATAAATAATGGCTATGCATCGTATTAGAGTATTGAATTTGTGGTGTTGTTTTCAGTGAACTGTAGATTAAACATTTATGATCCATAAGACAGTAGAAATGATAAATGTAAAGATTTTATGTGGCTAGATGTATTTTCAATAGGTCAATAACTTAACCTGAATATTTATAAAGGTGAAGTACAAACCTGTAACAGGATGCTCCTTTGGGCTTAGATCTGAATTTCTGTAGCTGCAGGTCCAACTGCAGACAAATGATTGCATGAATTGCTGTGTATATTGATTTTCATATGTTGACTGCAAGAAAACAGATTGTTTTCAGGGTCAGAGGCAGAGGACTCATCAGACATCTGGGCAGAATGGACAGGATGCCTGGCCTTTGGCCCCCTGCAGACCTAGAAGCTCACTTTGAGCCCCAGTGAGGAGAGACAGAATCTTGTGACGCCAGGCTCTTCCTGGGATTCTGTACCATGGTGACCACACTTGATGTGACTGGGAAGGCGAGATCCTCCCTCCACCTGTTCTGCCAGTCAACCCAGCACAGCAGCCTCCTGAGTTCCTAGGGAGCCAGTGGAAGGAAACTGCTGTGCTAGCTGCAGCCTTGGTCTCCTAGAAGTCACCAGAGCAGAGGCAGTCATGCGCCTCTTCCGTTCCATTTCTAGAATGAAGAGTTGGCACACACCTATCCCCCAGAGACGGAAACTTCAGCACAGATGTAGAAAGAGGTTTAAATATTGGACAGCAAAATCATGACCAATGTTCATAATTTGCATTTGAGTGTCTTCTCTTCAAGCAGAGCACCACTCAGCTCTGCCTCTCTAAAGAGAACATTGCAGGCAGCAAGATTGCAGCTTAGTCCCCTCAAGTCACATCAACAGAGACAGTCATCACATGCACACAACGTAAATGGCTGCAGCTGGTGGTTGGGTGTGAACTCAGGGCAATCTCCTGCCCACGCCTAAAGTGGTCCAGGGGCCACTGAGTATCAGCAGACATTGAAGGGAGCCATGATGCGAGTGGGGTCGTCCAGCATTACTGGAAAGGCAAAGGAAGGGTCCAGAGCAGGGAAACCAGGCTCATTCTCACACTGCCCTGAAAAGGAGGCGAGGGGCAGAGGGGGCTCCTCCTGAGGCTCTGAGGGAGGGAGGGAGCTGCTGGTGCAGGAATGGCTGTCACACCAGCCTGGAGGCAGCAGGCCCAGCCCACTACACCTCCTCCAGAAGTTCCATACTCACCTGGGACAGGAGCAAGCTCAAGACAGGAACAGGAGGAGACTGAGTTCATGGAGATCTTGAGAACAAGGAAAGTGTCACAGCTGTGATGTCACCAGCAAGGCCCCTGGCAGAGCTGTGGAGGCTGCAGCTGCTCTAACTCTGCAGATTGGAATCCTGAGCTGGAGTCTGTCCTGACCTGGCTGACTTACCATGGGCTCCAGGTTGCTCTGCTGTGTGGCCCTCTGTCTCCTGGGATCAGGTGAGTCCTGGGCCGATGGGACATGGTACTGTTGACCTTGCCTAGATTCAGGACTAGCTCCTGGGATTTTCCTGAATTTTGCTTCTTTTTTTCACAGGTTCCTTGTACTCTGATGTTTCCCAGAGTCCAAAATATCTCCTTGCACAGACAGGAAAGAAGTACTTCCTTAAATGTGAGCAAAATCTGGGTCACAATGCTATGTACTGGTATAAGCAGGACTCCAAGCAATCACTGAAGATGATGTTTAGCTACTATAATAAGGAAATGACTGTAAATGAAACGGTTCCAAGTCACTTCTCACCTGAATCTCCAGACAACGCTCATTTAAATCTTCATGTCAAGTCCCTGGAGCCAGAGGATTCTGCCTTGTATCTCTGTGCCAGCAGCCGAGACACAGCCCTGCAGAGTCACCAGCTGCCTGTGCACAAACCTGCCAGGCAGCCAGGAAGCTGTGGTGACAATGAGTTCCCTGTGCCTGAGGCTCTGCTCTCCATTCCTGTGGGCCCCCTGGAGTGTCAGTGTGCAGCAGCCTCCAGGGTGAATGGTGGGCAGCTGAGTTCTCTATGCACAGAGCCCTGCAGAATTCCTCTAGTCAGCTGAGCAGGGACTCCACTATCCTCAACCGGCCATCCAAATCCACCAATAATGGGGGACTGAAGATCTTGACATGGAGCAGCTGTTCCTTGTCCTCTTCTGCTGTGCATATGGCCACACCTTGCCCATTATATTATCAGTAAAGACACAGTTGTTAACAATGTTTGAGAAGCACAAGCCTGAAGAGAGGCCAGGGTGAATCTTTCTATGATCAAAAGGAATTCAGATTATCAATGGCTTCATCACCCCCCCAAAAAAATTTAATATATAATATGAATATGTATGTGATAAATAAATATATAAATATTCAATAATATATATAAATATACATTACAATGTAATCTAAATATTATTTTATCTATAATCATATCTATAAATAATAATGATGACAATAATAATAATTACATACATTTTCTTTGAAGAAACATGTCCATCATTGGCTCCAGGTGAACCTGAAATCAAGGGTGGCAGAGAAGTGAATCCAAGCTGCTTATGCTTTGGACACTGCAGCCCTCAGGAAATGTGCAGCAGGATCCTGTCCCCATTCCCACTGACTGTGGTCTTGGAACCTTCCTCACAAGCAGGAAGCAGCTAGATGATGCGCCATGCTGGGAGCTTGGGAAGGACTGGGACACAAATCTCTAGGCAAATCTCTACTGTTGGTCCCACCTGATGGAGAAGGCATGATCAGATTTGCCTTTGTGTGAAGAACATGGGCAGCAGTGTGGTATAGAAGGCTGACAGATTTTAGGGAGAAAGGACAACTAAGAATCTTCTAAAATATTTCATGTGAAAGATTATAAAGCAGTTTGTGTAGTGTGCTGGGGAAAACAGAGGGTACAGGCTCTGTATCATGTTATATCCTTCTAAACTGTGTTAAGTTTATTCTAGTAGATTGGACATAAGATCTTCAACTTTGCCCTTCCATTGGGCTGTCTTGGCATGGGGTCATCATTCCTTAAACATGAACTTTTGGGGTCTCAGAGCAATTCACAGCAGTTTCACAAAGGACTCTCACTCTGAATCAGAATGACAAAGTCCTCCAAGTTGTGTATCTTCTGAAATATCTCCTTAGGTCTCCATCCTTCCTTCCAGAACTTCTTTTCTGTTTACCCTTCTGTTGTCTCACCTTCTGCCCATGGAACTTAAGAATTTTCCAAGGAAGAGAGAGAGAGAGAGAGAGAGAGAGAGAGAGAGAGAGAGATATCATTATACATGTTCTTGAGCTCCTTTTCAATTATCTATGCCCTAACTTCCTCTGTTTTGCAGTCATATAAGAATTTTTCTATTTATCATCAAGTATTATATTGTTTTCCATTTATATAGTTATGCTTATTTTAGTTTATTTTATTATTCTACTTTGTACTCTTATTTTTATTTATTATCATTATCTTGCTTCACTAAAATGGAACTCCATGGGAAAAAAAATCTGTGTTTCTTCTGCTTGTTCCTAGCTTTTGTTCTGTGCACATCTGTTGAGCAAGGCACGCTGGTCAAAAATCAGGGCTGGGTAGTCAGTATCTGCTCAGCTCACTGCTAGGAGTCCTGACATGTCAGTCTCTGGATTGTAAAACGGGCAGTGTCCTGGGTGTGTGGCGCCTGGTGCTGGGCCAACTCTTTCTGTTGTTTTAGATGCTTTTCTCTTTCTCTTTCTCCCCTGGCAGTTCCAGCCCTCCTAGGGAGTGCTGGCTGGAGGGGTAGAGGCCTGAGGTCTGGAGAAACTTAGCTTTGGCCACAGGGTGGCGCTGTGCTGTGTGGAAGCATGAGGGGCAGGGCTGAGGGGAGTAGAGGGAGGGGAGAGTGGAGAGGAGGGCAAGTCCATCTGACTGCATTCTCTCTGCTGGGAGCTTTTCTTTGCACAAGTCATCGAGTCAATTCCAAAGTGACTCCCCTTGACTTGTAGCACTTTTGCTATGGCATTCTCTTTCTGAATCTTGTGTGCCAGATATGTCTGTAATAAGCACTGCCAAACCCCACAGTCTCAAAGACAGGGACAGAGACAGAGGTTACTACTCTCAGCACATCCTCGGGGCCTGGCTCCTGGATGGAGTCACAGTCATGCACCTTAAATGCTCCTTAAGTGGTCGAGAAGGGCTCCAGAGTCATCTAATCATCCTCCCTCCTCAATGCCAGGGCATCAGAGTTAGACATAGAAGGAGAAATCTTTCCAAAGTGCTGTCCCTGAGCTGTAACTGAGCAAAGGAGAAGGGGAAAGTGTTCTGCCTTGAGAGGTGTCCTGGGACGAAGGGTGGAGGGGCTCCCAGGGGCCGTCCTGGGACTTCAAGCCTGTTTCTTGGGGCTACAGTAAGAACCTTCCTCCTGGGCTCAGTCTGAATTTTGTCCTTTTCTCCCCATAGTCTCCATGGACACCAGTATTAGCCAGAGACCAGGACACCTCATCATGGAGACAACACATAAGAAGTCCCTAGAACGTGAGCAACCTCTGGGACATAATGCCATGTGTTGGCACAAGCCCCTGAGCTCATGTCCTCTGCAATCACAGGGACTGGTTGAAAACCAGACTGTGCCCAGGTGCGTCTCACCTGAGTGCCTGACACTCTCGCTATCCCTGGAGTCCCAGCACTCAGCTGTGTCCCTCTGTGCCAGCAGCTGAGACACAGCTCCAGAGTCACCCACCCCCTGTACAGAAACCTGTGGCGACATCTTGGAAGCTGGGGAAGCTGAGGGATTAGATCATTCCCCGTAGGACCCCAGACAGAAGCTGCAAACCATAAAAGTCCCTGCCATCTCTGCCCACTGGCAGCCCTATATTTGATGACATCTATATCAGGGGGTTTCTTGCACTGCTGTGACTCTGCTCTGTCAACTGATGAAAAGATGAACATGTTGGGTCTAGATTGTTATATTTCAGTTTTACTTTCTGGTACTGGTGTTTGAACGCAGGGTCAGTTAACCACTGAGCCACATCACCAGCCCCTTTTAAAAATAACTTTATTTAGAGAGACAGTCTTGCTTGAATTGCTTAGGGCCTTGCTTAGTTGCTGATGTTGGCTTTGAACTCCCAGTCCTCCTGCCTCATCCTCTAGAATCACTGGGATTATAATCATGATCAATCTAGTCCAGCTTTTTGTATTCATTTTCTAGCATGAAATAAACAATACTGCTGTACAGTGGATCTTTTTATTGAGTTCACTTAGGTCCTCCAAACAAGTACCTGTGCTGCCTCAGTCACCTATTGTACAGGGCCAGAGGGAACAAGCTATCTGCCCAGGTGTCCTGCTCTCTAAGGTTCAGATCTACCACTTCCAAGCTTCTTCTCACCACCAAGAATTCCCTACCCTCAGGATTGCTGCCACCCAGGGTTAGCATCATCAAGATCAGGGAAAAGGAGGTGGGTTTTCCAAAATGGGTCCCAAGATAGAGCCAGCTCCAAAGGAGAATAGGAGATACCACCTTTGGGAATTATCTTTTCAAAAAATATGTATAAATGTATGTATTAATAGAGATACACAAATACATACATATGTGTTTGTGTGTATACACACACACACACACACACACAGTCTTTTCCAATTCTATTCTCCTTTGTTTCACCTTGTCTCTAATTGAATTTCTACTTCACTTTCAAGCTGCACTCTGAATTCTTCCCCTGATGGATGCTCCACATCTGCATGCTCCCTTTCTCTGAAACCTCAGGCAGGAAACTGCTGCAGGCTGGACGGCGGGGGCCGCGTGAGCCTTGGCTCCGCTTCTGCCCGCTGCTGTTTTCACCTGCTGCCTTCCTGCTGGGCGCTTTCGCGGGTCGCTGTCAGTGCACGCCGGCTTGCGATGCTGCAATCCGGCTGAGCACAAAAACACAAGCCAGATGGAACTGAAACAAAGTTTTATTTTGTGAGAGGCCGTGTGCGTCCCCCTAACAAGCCGGTCCACACACACCCACACACGTGTGTCCCTACCGGACACGGGGGGCTCCACTTCCCCCGGAACCCCCTCCTACCATCCTTCCCCAACCAATGGGAACTCTCCAGGAGTCTTGTAACTTGAGTCCCCAAATGGGCCTAAGTGAACAGTAGGAGCCCAATTTCCATATGAATGTAATACTTTGCAGTGGCTCCTAGCATCTGCCCCCTTCTGTTTAATTAAGCAATGGCAATGTGGCTAGGGACCGTGCCTGGTAGGTTGTCCAATTTAACATGTGGTTCTTACCCGTCATGGGAGAACTGACTTTTACACGTCAGTTTCCTGTCTTAGGTTGAATCCACTGTAATCAGATCAACCCGTCACTGACTACCGGTCTAGCATAGCCATGCTTGTGGATAGGCCTAAGCACCAGTGGGGGGGTGAGGTTCTTGCCTCACCTCTGTTGGCCCCCAAATTTAACCTTGGTGCCAGTGGGGGGGTGAGGTTCTTGCCTCACCTCTGTTGGCCCCCAAGTTTTAGACCATCACTAGTAGAAGGGAGGAAGATACAGAAATGCCACGACACCAAGCCAATTGACGGCTCCTTAGGAAGAACAGTAACACTGGTGACACAGCAGCTAAGATATTTCAGCACTACCATAATTCACTGTATCAACAAATAGAGCACAATGCATACAGGTGATACATAGTCCAGGCAAGTTGTGTAAGCAGTTCAAAGTGGAGGAGTCTGTCAATATGTCCATTTTCTCCCAAAGTAAATTAAGTCCTTGATTGAGGATACTTATTGAGTTATATTGATTGATGTATCAGTTTATATAGTTTACTGTGATAGCTATCATAGAAGTTGTAGTTTGGTTTTATCTTAGTCTTCACCGGCATTGGGATGGAGATGGGAATTCTGGCCATGGTGCTAAAGAGACATTATCTTGAACAGAATTGTTAAATATAATGAAAAGGAAAGGTGAAAGTAAACAAACAGATCTGTTAACCACCTTTAAAAGCAAAATTTATAACAGCTGTTTACCTAATTTAAATTAAACCATATAAGTCACGTGATTTTTTTTTTTTTTTTTTTTTTTTTTTTTTTTTTTTTGGATCCATTTATATCTATTTATACATGAGCGCTCCTTATAAATGAAATATGGACATACACACATACAGACATACAACACAAAACAGTGCATACATAACATAGAACATATAAGACAATAGTAAATAAAGGCCTTGTAGCTATACCTAGGTGAAATCTCCATTGCAATGTTTAAAAACTTTACAGTTAAAAAAAAAATAAAACACAGTCAAAAAATAAAACTGATCAGAAAAACATTAACCTAGGTTTGTATGAGCTCAAAAAGAAAGAGAAAATAAATAAATAAATAAAATAGAACCTTATGATGTGGGAAAAATGTAATAATAAAATAGATATTGAAAAAGGCACCGTGGTAAATCACTGTTGTAGATGTAAGAATAGCCAAGCTGGAGCTCTGGATATCAGCTGTTATGGATTTGAGTCAAATCATCTTCTTTTTCTGTAGAAATTGTTTTAGTTAATCTCTCTGGAATCCAAATTGGTTGCTGTTCCTCCTGTGGAAAAACACAGACGGAGCCCCGACTCCAGACTATTACTGGGTCCGGACCTTTCCATTGTCCTGTTAGAATATCTTTCCAAAGTACCTTAGGCTTATGTACATTTTTCGGATACATATGTCTTTCCGCAGCACTAAGTCCTGATGAATCCAAATTTAGAAAGTTTAGAGTAAAAAGGGTTATTTTAAGTTTAAGAGCTTGGTGCTGATAACGCCAAGGTCGCGGGTTCGATCCCCGTACGGGCCACCAAAATGCTGCAGGCTGGACGGCGGGGGCCGCGTGAGCCTTGGCTCCGCTTCTGCCCGCTGCTGTTTTCACCTGCTGCCTTCCTGCTGGGCGCTTTCGCGGGTCGCTGTCAGTGCACGCCGGCTTGCGATGCTGCAATCCGGCTGAGCACAAAAACACAAGCCAGATGGAACTGAAACAAAGTTTTATTTTGTGAGAGGCCGTGTGCGTCCCCCTAACAAGCCGGTCCACACACACCCACACACGTGTGTCCCTACCGGACACGGGGGGCTCCACTTCCCCCGGAACCCCCTCCTACCATCCTTCCCCAACCAATGGGAACTCTCCAGGAGTCTTGTAACTTGAGTCCCCAAATGGGCCTAAGTGAACAGTAGGAGCCCAATTTCCATATGAATGTAATACTTTGCAGTGGCTCCTAGCAGGAAACATGGCCCATGACCCACTCAGCTTGGAGCTTGCTGTTCCCCCATTCCTCTTCCCTCGCTCTGAAGTGTCCTTGTCAGTTTCTCTCTAGATTGCCTCCCTTCAAAGACATTTAGAGCATCACCTTCTCCATCCTTTATCCTTTTTTATTTTTCCACCAATGGAAGCCCTCAGGGTCAGTGGACTTTGCATAGACCCGTGGGGAGGAAAGTGGGTCCTGCTGTTGTATTCGGATCTTATGCTCTACCTCACTGTCCTGACCCAGCGTACCAAAGGGCCCCTGTCAGCCACGCTACTTAATGCACAATTCAGGATGCTCAGGTGTGACATGGGGCATCTCAGGTCACAATGCTACTCAAGTTTCTGCTCTCTTGGGGGCGTCCTTGAGTCAGTGGGTGCAACACAGGCTGAGATGTCACTGAATTTCCTCCTGGGACTGCTGAGCCCCACAGCCCCAGCTGGTTGAGGCCTCAACCTGCCCAACCCTGCCATGGACAGCAGCCTCCTCTGCTGGGTGATGTTTGGTCTCCTGGGCACAGGTGAGTCCTGGGAGGGCTTGGGCAATTCCCCTCTTACCTTGACCTGAGGGCAATCCCAAACTTGCCCTTCATTCTCTCCTTGCCCTCTGCCCCCTCCACAGCACATCTGGAGCCTGGAGTCAGACAAGCCCCCAGGCACGCTGTCACAGAGGCAGGACAGGATGTGGCTCTGAGTTGTGACCCTGTTGCTGGTCAGGCTTCTCTCTATTGGTACCGACAGACTCCAGGAAAGGGACTGGAGTTCCTGGTTTCTTTCTATAACAAGCAGCCTTCAGGGAAGGCCAACTTTTTCAGGGATCGATTCTCAGCTGAGAGGCCTGAGGGACCCTTGTCCACCCTGAAGATCCAGCCCACACAGCTGGGGGACTCGGCCACCTATCTCTGCAGCAGCCCCTCAGAGACACTCCCTGCCCTTGCAGAAACTCCAGGGCTTCTGCCCCAGCTCTCAGCAGCCCTTGCTGCCTCAGGAGGGTGGGCACTGGGTGGGACAGCAGGGGTCCAGTGGAGGTTAAAGTCACTGTAACAGAAGCTTAATACCAATGGGGGTGTCAGGTCTAGGGCACTAGGGAATGCCCATAGGCATCAGAGGAGTTAACCCAAGGATGGAACAAAAACTGCTAAAAAATGGTTCAGTTAATGGTGAGTGGTGACTCTGTGACACTGTGGGCCATGGACCACTTGGGGGCACTGTGGTTTCATAGAGCTGCAGGGCACTTGAGAGGCCTTCCAAAGTGGCCCAGGAGTGCAGGCTGAGGGGATGCTGGCTGCTTGTTTGGAACAGAGAGGCAGATTGAATTCTCTGAGTGGGTCCTGAACACTTGGATATAAACACAGAGTCGTCACTGTTCAGTGCAGAGAAGAGAGCATGGGATTGAGAGAGTTTCTGTGTTCCTCTATGGCCTGGGGAGGGGAAGAGAGTGGAGAGAGGAGAGCGGGGGATTAGTTAAGGCAGCAGTGGGAACAGCTGGGAGGAACCAGCATGGAAGGAGGTGGGACATGGAACTGGCCCAGGAGGAGCCACCTTCAGACCAGGGGCTGTGCAAGGCAGGAGGAGAGCAGGGGTACAGCCTGGGTCTTGTCACTGGGTGCAGTGGGCCAGGTGGCCTGCACGGAGGGTCATGGGAGAGCATGGCATATGACACTCTTGGGGAGACTAGAGCTTCAGAGGTTTAAATGCTGAGCCCAGGAGGCCCACCCCTCAGCCAGGAGACCTTGGGTTCCCGATGCTGCCATGGGCTCCAGGCTCCTCTGCTGGGTGGCCCTTTCTCTGCTGGGAGCAGGTGAGTCCTGGGTACAGCTTCTCCTCTGTGTTCATCGTTCCTGTTGCACATGTCAGCCCAGGATGGCTCAGTGGGACCCTTGCTCCTGGGCTCTGCTCTGAGGTCCATCTCCTCCCACAGGCCCAGTGGACTCTGGAGTCAAGCAAACCCCAAAACATCTCATCAAAGCAAAAGGACAGTAAGTGACACTGAGATGCTCCCCTCTCCCTGAACACCTCTCTGTGTACTGGTACCAGCAGACCCCGGGCCAGGGGCCTCAGTTTCTCTTTCAGTATTACAATGGGGAAGAGAGAGAAAGGGAAGAACATCCCCAGTCGATTCTCAGCGCAGCAGTTCCCTGACTCCAGCTCTGAACTCAACCTGAGCTCCTTGGCGCTGGGCGACTCGGCTCTGTTCCTCTGTGCCAGCAGCCTGGCACAGCCGCCCATGAGCATCAGCCTTCAGTACAAAATCATTCCTGCCTGTGTCAGGAAGTGGCCCGGAGGGTGGAGCCTCAGCCAGGCTGGTTCAGGCCTGGGAAGATGCCAACCTGTCCCAGACACCTGTTGTGGAGTGCATTCAGCTGCTCTAGTGCCACAACATTGGTGCAGGGCAGTGTCATTCACCTGTTCCCATCCCCGAGGGGACGCAGCTTCCTGGTCTCATGTGGTTATTTGCAGAAGTCAGCTGCTCAACCCAGGTGTTCCCCACCCCTCACTCTGCAAATCTGCCCCCTCCACTGGCTTCCCTCTCCCAGGTCCCCACTAGCAAGTTGAGAAGGTCATGCAACATGCATCTTGACCTCCTGTGTGACTTGTCCAAGGAACAGGTGACTTCAAGGAAAAGCATATCCCAATGGGTCCTCCTCTGTGAAGAAAAATAAAAGGTGCCATTTTCTGCACTGTGGTCCTCTTGCTCTGGTATGGACCAGGCCAGGTCATCTTTGTCTCTTTCATGGGGCCATGAGAATAGTGAGCATCCCCTGCTGGGGTTCAAGAGCAGGGGCATTATCAAGAGAACTCCCATCTCCTGAGGGTGACACAGTTAGACCTAAGGGAAAGGAAGAGGATTAATGTTACTCACTCATTTCCTTTATGTTTTATTCAACAAACATGTTAGGGTACACACTTTGTTTACTGAAGACAAAACACGAGGGGAAAGTGAAAATGGGGGGAATTAGGAAAACAGAAAGAAAATTTTAAAACAACCTGTGTTCTGTGCCTTTGAATACACATTTACTGTATAGTTTACTCAATTTCTGAATTAGGCAAATTTTCTCATTACCTAAATGCCCATTTTACAAGCTTAAAAAGATACTTAATTGTGCCAAGAACTTTTAAATGAGATCTAATTCCTTATCTAGTTTTGAGAAGTATTGATTTATTAGGGCACAGTGTTGTAGAGCAGGTCTCCAGAACTTGTGCATCTTGCATAACTGAAACGTCTTACACTTTGACAAGGACTCCTCATCCCCACCTGCCAGTATTGGTAACCACTATTCAGGTCTCTGCTTCCAGGAGTCTATTTTAGACGCCTCCTATAAGGTGAATCATGCAGTACTTGTCTAGCTGTGACTGGCTTACTTCAATATACATGTCCTCCCTGGGTGTGGCTGTTGTATAATAGGGCAGGACTTGCTTCATTCTGAAGGCTTCGTACTACTCCATCATGTGTGCATACCATATTTAAGTGGACATTTTTCACATTGTACACTGGCTTTCCTATGGAAACCACATGTCACCCTAGCATAAGGGTCAGTGGCAGAGCCATAAGCCCACACTCAATTGCACACTCACCACTCAATTCTACTATGTATTGAAGATTCAGAAAAAATAACAATGGCATCAGTTATTAACAATTTGCTATATAGCAAATAAAAGCCAGCATTTGGAACGTTTCATTGAATCACAAATGCAGTTATCATATGAAAAACTTAAGAAAAAAATGCTATGATTATCCTCATTTTCATTTGCAGTCATTGACCTATAAATAAAACAACTTGACCAAATCCAATAGCTATTAGGATGCAGACCTGGAACTCAACCTCTGGTTTAAGTCCTATGTTTGTGACTCTTTGCAGCAATGAACATTCAATGAGGGAGATCCCTACGTTCACAATCACTGTGTCATCCTCTTTGTCCTCTCAGACCTGTTGAATTTCATTAATAGAAATCCATTCTTTGGGAGAGAGTAGACACAAAGATCCAGGGAGCGCCACATACACCTGCTGCTCCAACATGAGCTCCCCAAGATTGGGGCCAGTCTCTTGACATGTTTGGCTGAGTGTATTCCTCTAAGAATCTCTATCTATAAGGCTCAGAGTTCTCCAGAGAAACAGACTACTAAGATCGATTGATCTATCTATCATCTACCTATGTTCATTATAGGTTATTGGCTAATGCAATTAAATCTGAAATCTGCACAGTGGGCTGGAGATTCAGGGAGAGCAGATGCTGTGGTTCAAAGGCAGTCAATGACAATTCTGTGATCTGGAAAATGGACTGTCTATTCATTCTAGTCACATCTTCAACTGATTCAATGAAGCCCCCTCACATTATGGAGGACAATATAATTTCCTCTCCTGATAAAAATGTTAATTTACTGGCATGTGAAACTCTCCTGAATTAAATATTAATCTCATCCAAACTACCATCAAAGAGAGATCTAGATTAATGTCTAACTTAACTTTCCTGGAATTGGCCCAGTGAAGTTGACAACTGGCCATCCTCAGGGATGTATGCAAAGGTAATAAATATAAAGTCCACTGCACATAGTAGAATGCAGATATCTTGATTTCCTTGGCTTATATTAGAGTCTCCTCCATCACTCCTTCTGTGAAAATGCAAATAACCACACATTTTGCCTAATTGTCTTAGAGTTGAAAAACTCAAAAACCACAAAAATGCAAATATATATGCCTTTTCACTACATGAAATTAACTAACATTGGAACTACATTCCAAGGCAGACATTGGAAAAATCAACCTTATTGATATATAAGCCACAGGTAATAAACATTACACATTTTAAATAAATTAGTCCATGATTTTTGAGCAATATATATGCAGCCATGTAACCTTCCACATAAAGGCATAGGATATTTCCACACCAGGTAAATTCCCTCATGCCCCTTTCCAATGCATCTCTTCATCTTTGTTAATCCATAATGTGACTTCTATCACCATAGAATAGTCTTTCCTCATGCATCTTTTTAACAGAAATTTAAAATCTCTACTCATTAAAGCACTTCCTCTTCAATACCTCATTAAACAGACAAGAGATGAAGGTGCTCCTGGAAAGTCCTGTGTATTCAGTATGTTTGAAACCAAGTGAATACCTGACCCACAATTGGGACGAGCCCATCTCCAGATAGAGGACGAGGTAAATGATTTTCAGAAGGTCTTCCCAGCCTGCACAGGCAGATTCTACTCACTTACATTCATTTCTCATCTCTTCACTCACTCAAATTCTCTTATATTTATACTTTGACAAATGAATCATTTCCCAGGATGTTATTTGAGATTTCATCAGAGAGCTTGTGCCTGGACTCCCTTTATACACACTGAATGTTCTGGAGCTGAGCACACCAGGCAGTGGTGACTGCACTGAGGGATGGTACCACACCAGGAGAGAGCTCTCTTTGTGTTGACCTTGAGTATTTCACCAATTGAACAGGAACGTTGAGCTACTTCTGGCTGTGACCTGGAGACCAGGCTGCTATGCAGTGTGTCCCTCTGTCTCCTCACAGACAACTCCTGGGCACAGACACTGAGCCTTCTGGTGAGTTTGCCACCTTACATTCTCAGTTAGGGGCACAACACCCATCTCCCCGTAATTTCCTCTCCTGATGAAAATGTCAATTCACTCCCATGTGAAACTCTCCTAACTTAAATATGAATCTCATCCAAACTACCATCAAAGAGAGATCTAGATGAACGTCTAACTTAACTCTCCTGGCAGTGTCTCTGGATTTGATTTCTGTGTCCTTCTCTTCTGAGCCCCACAGATTCTGAGTGACCTTGACCCCAGAAAGAGCTTGTGCCAAAGAGAAAAAAATCACCAGGGAGAGCAGGAAGAATCTGAAACACAAAATCATGTGCTATAAACCAGCTTCACACTTGTTGCTGGATCTTTGCTCAAATATTGTTGGGAATATTTTAGATCATAACAAAAGATTATTAAACCAAGGATGAGGACCTTCTCCCTTAGGAGCTCTGTGTAACTGGATACAGTTTCTTAGCTCCCTGTTTTTAGCACTTAATAATGACAGGCACATGAACAAGGGGCTGTTCCCTATGTGTTATAACATCCCAAAGAAGAATAGCATTTTTTCTCACCTTTGGGACCACCTTTCCCCAAGTCCCCCACATACTTCCTCTCTGTGCCAACAGGCCACCTACAGGGCTGAATGGTCCCCAATCTCCACAAGGGAAGGGGAGTCACTTCTGCAGTGAGGCCTCACCTGGGCGCAGGAACAAATGCTCCGAGTGGATGAGAAGGGGCCTTAGGAACCTTAGCCAGGTGTCCCACCTGCCAAGAAATCTACAAAAAACAGACCAAAACCTTCCTCAGATGCTCATAAGCCCCTCCTGGGATTTGAATATGGATCCCCAGGAGCATCATTCATTGCAGGCCAAGGGCTTGATCAGCACAGTGAGCAGTTGAGCAAATTTGAAAATCATACTTGAAGGACAATTTGGGACACACGGATCAAGAGTCACCAGGCAGCCATAAGGACTTACCCTAAGATTCTGGGCTCCAGAAGTGTTAGATGACTGAGCCAAAGTAGTAAGAAGGAGTGACAGTGTCACTGGAACATAGTATCCACGGGGTTACAGACTGTCTCACAAAATGCTCAAGAGAAGGTGGCATTTCAGAAAAACGGGTTCCATTCTAAGCCACTCACTTGGCCACTCATTTTGGATCTGACCTTCTGGGGAAGGCGTATGGCCCCTCGTGACAGGGAGGCTCTGGGCCCAGGCAGGGAGAGTGAGGACTCAGAGTGACACCCTGGAGGTTCCTGTTCTGCTCTCTGCATCACAGGGACATTTTACCCTCAGGCTGGAGTGTGAGCCTTGCAGGATGGAGTGTGGTTTGTAATGTAGATCCACCTAGACTCCCGGGTCCCTGGCACCCACTGCCTCTCTCTCTAGGGATCTCCCACAATCCCATCCCTCCTGTTCCCTCTGCACCAGCCCATCTTTCCCATAAGGACTGTTAATCCCCTCTGTGCCATCAGGTCTTGGTGTTCCCACCTCCCTGTTCTTTGCTCCACCCAGGCTGCCAGTCCTCATCCAGGCCTGGTTCTTCCCCCTGAAGACACTTCAAGGGGCCTCCTCAGCCTTGGGCAGAGGAGTAGCCCTACCTGGGCTCAAGATATCACCATCACCTTCCTGAGGGCACGACGTCCTCATCACCCTCTTTAGCACAATTCCCCTTGTGTAAATTTTCAAGAAATAATGTGCCAATCCGTAGAATTTAGTGCAATTGGAATTTTCTAGATCCCTGATTAATTATTTCATTCCACAATTCCATTTTTAACCTCCACGAGAATAGTGTTAGGGGCTGCTCCATTTATCCCGAGGTGCCCTGTCCACAGTGAACTCCCATTTCCTTGAGAAGAGATGAGTGAATGATCCACTGAATGGATGGATGGACCAATAACGGAGGCACCCTGGGTCACACTCTGTCCTGGCAGAGGTCCAGTGTTAACTGTGAGAAGTCACACCCTTTGAGGCTGAGTCACAGAGGGCATGCAGCTGATGAGCAGTCTCTGCCCCTAGACACCCCTCCTGGCTCAAGGTTTCCTTGTGTGGCTTCAGTGACAGATTCCTCCAGATCCTTGTTCTCTTCTTCAACATCTTTGTCCACAAACAATTTAATCAGATCTAAAAGACATTTTCAGAATTCTGCCCTTAAAGTCTGCTTTCCTTGAACCACTTCTGGTACCAACAAGTTTCCTTCAGTGCAACAGACTTGCGAAAAGCACTGTGGGAAGAGGTTTATCAGAGAAATTAGGCCTAACACACATGTGGGCAGAGCTGAGGCAGAGCAGGTCTGGAAGGGAGAAGTCAAAGGTCAAGGGATGGCCAGCAGTCAGTGCTCTTGGAATTCTGGTATAGGAGCTGGGCCTGGGGTTGCAGGGAAGAGGGCTCAGAGCACACCCAGGCGCCTGGTGGGACTCACCCAGGAGCGGAAGTGCATGGAAACCTGCTTCTGGGGAAGCAGTGCCTCTGTGTGGGGCTCCATAGCCTGACTGAGTGGACACTGGGAGGAAAGCTAGACACAGAGTACAGAAGTAAGGGGACCTTGTGGTCTGTGCACACTTTTGTAACTGTCACCTTGTCTCCCTAACCACATCAACCTTCCACATGTGGTGGTGGGTGTTTTGTTTCTGTCTTCTAAATTCTACATAAAGGCCTCCTTGACCAGCTCTCACCCAGACCATTCTGGAAAGATGTTTCCAGATGAGGAAAGCTTCTCTGGTGGCACACCCATCTCACTCCTGCGGTGGTCTCCAAGCTCCTCCTCTTCTGAATATACCTGCTCCACGTGGACTGTGGACTCAACTGCCATGTCTCTGAATTAGTTGGAACTAATGGATGGATGGACCAATAACGGAATGAGTACTTACGCTGCTTAATTGTCTTAAATTGCCCAAATGGTAGAACAAATCTTTGATATTAAGACTTGGGGTCCTAGTGGTTTTCACATTTCAGTTCCCAGGGCTCAGAATACATGAGAGTTAGTGAGTCTGGGTGTGCGAAGTTGTCTGCTGTGGGTTTAGGAATAGTGCAACTTGTAGAACAAGCAAAAGCCTAACTTTTATTTGTGCAGACAATTTATTCTTTGGCACAGGATTTTCCATTCTAAAATATAGATTATCTTTATCTGTAATGAGTGTACAGTCTACATATATAATTCTGTCACTGTGAATATCTACAGATATAGAAATTTTCATATTTAAGTTTTTATATTAAAATATGAAAGACATATTAAAAGACAAATGAATAGAAAGCCCCTGTTCTTGACTTTCGGAGAGGTCACACAATATGAGACCTCGGTAGCCTGTAGCACTGAGGCAGAAAGCCCTGACCCATGCTTTGGTTTTGTTAACTAGGCGTATATCAATATTTAAACATGTCATCCAAGTATGCTCTAATGTACATCACGTGTTTTCAGGTTGTGGTGATAGATAGAGGAAATGATGTCACTGTGATAACAAGGGACTGCCCTCCTCCTCTGTAGCTGCTTATAATACCCGCTTTGGTGAGTCTCCATCCATCCTGGACTCCCATGGGCACCAGGTTCCTTTTTTATGTGGGCTTCTGGCTCCTGGGAGCAGGTGAGTCCTTAGGACACCAAGCAGTTTGACTGTATACATGAGGGTGCTCATGTGGGCCTTGATGTGGGTGTATGTGCATGTGTGGGTGTGGGTGTGTTGACTATGATGCATGCCTCATTCTCTTCCCATCTCCTTTCTCCACAGAGCACGCCCCTGCTGGAGTCTCCCAGTCCCCCAGGCACAGGGTCACAAAGAGAGGAAAGAATGTAGTTCTCAGGTGTGATCCAATTTCTGGACACAGTGGCCTTTACTGGTACCAACAGACCCTGGATGTCTTTCCAGTATGAATGAGCAGCAAATAAGTCAGGGATTCCCAGTGAGCGGTTCTCTGCTGAGAGGCCACAGGGATCCTTATCCACTCTGAAAATCAAGCTCACAGAGCCTGGGGACTCTGCTGTGTACCTCTGTGCCAGCAGCTCAGCTGCAGTGTAGCACAAGCTCCTCCTTCCTGCTCACAAACCTCATCCTTCTCTCTCTTTGCAGCTCTGAGACACCTAGTGTTCTTTTTTTGCTCTTCAACCTTCAAGGGAAGGTGGTGGACTAGGGCGTCAGCTGCCTTTGAGTAGAAAGAGATCACAGAAGGACTTCCAAAGATTGGGCAGGATGTGGGTTTCTGAGATTCCTTTCATTTTGTAGCATTTGCTTTGCCTTCTGTCTCATCCTGCGTTCTCATCCATCTGGAGGGCAATGCCTCTGGATTTGTGTTGCTTACGGCTCTTGGGGAGGTTTCTGTGGTTCCCTTGGATCCAGAAGTCAGTCATTTCAATTGCTCAGCTCTCCTGCCCACAGGCCGCCCAGGACAGTGAGACACAGCAGAGCTTGTGCAGCTTTCAGAGCATCACGTTAGGCATCGTAGAATGAGGTGTCATCGAAGGGCAGTTGTCCACACCTAACTCTTTTAGTCCAGTTTAAAAGCTGCATGATCAAAGATCACGTGATGTCGCATATGAGAGGTCTCTGTCATTATGAGCTGATTTCAAAGATGGGGAAAATCATTCTCCTCAGGATGGTTCTCAACACGAGTGGAACAGGAGTGTGTCAGGGAAACCCCAGGACAACCAAGGACTTGGAGGGATTCTAACTCAGGGTGGAGCCAGGGTTGCAGGAGCAGATGCTTGGAACTGGAGACAGTCCTTTGGGTGACATATAAGACCTGGAATGAGCTCTATAATCCAGCACAGAGGCTCCTGGCACTGCACCAACATGCCTTTATCTCCCTCCCTTCCTCTTCTTCTTTCAGAACCATCTCTCCCTCCCAGCTGCTCACATCAGCAGGTGTGCATTGTCCAAGTCCTTCTTGGTGTAGGATGCCCTTGGTCCCCCTTCCCTCTGCCCACCTCTGCCTTCCCCATGAGATACTGCTCCATACATGATTGTTGCCTTAAGGTTAGCCCACATTTTCTTACATTATAATTCTACTTTTCATTCACCCATTTAACTTTGTCTTGAAGATGACCTCATTACATGCCCAGGTCTTTGCTCCTATATATTTTTGAATTAACAATGATAGTCTTTTGGTTGTGGTGGTTTGGATTTATTGGCATTTTTTACTTATCTTGAGTAATAGAGTACAGAAACTTCCAATTCAATTCCTGTGTTTTCTTACTAATAGTTTTACGTTTTACACTATATATTATTTCCTGTCATTCCTCTCATTTTATTTCTCTGCATTTAGAAGACAATTTGAAGGGTGAAGATCTCAGATCAAAACTTCCATGCCTGTGAGTGAAGACTGATGGTGTTTTATGAAGCATGGCAACTGAAAGAAATAGTCAGAATTAGTATTAGTGTTGGGATTAGGGTTTAAGGAAGTTGGCCCTAAAACTTTCATTACTACATCTGGAATTCTATCCTAATTTTGGAGTGGAGGCTTTATCACTGCCTGGCCACAAGATGGCACTGTGAGGCCATTGGGCTCCAGTGATCTCCAGGGAGAGTCTGAGAGCGCAGCCCAGGAAGAGAAGGGTTAAGAACAGCCTGGACTTGGGTCCCACATCAGGCTGGTGAGAGACGTTTTCAGTTATTATTCGGCTACCTAATCGCTGGGAGGGGTAGGAGGTCCCTCTAAGCTGAGATGCACAGTTGAAGAATGTGGGCAGGACAGCTGCAGGAGTCAGGGCAGCTACAGATGGAGCACAAGCTGCCCTGGGGGAAAAGGGAAACCACAGGTGGGGGAGCCCCAACTCATGCACTGCTGCCACACCCACCGTCCCCGGGTTCTTGCTAAGCAGCAGCAGCCATGAGTGGAGTGGTTGACTTGCCTGAGCCAGTGGGGAGGCCCCTGGGCCAGGGAGAGCCCACAGGGTGTGGAGGAGCAGCATGAGGGCCCCACCTCTCAGGTGCCTGGAGAGCAGCCTCAGAGCCCCAGCTGTCATCCTGTGGTCACAGCATCAGCTGGGAGAGCTCCTTTCCATGGGGACCTGCATGAACCCCGGACTCTTCTATGTGACGCCTTCTATCCAACACACCTCAGGACTCTGTGTAGTTATCACTTTGTGTTTTGATATTCAGATTAGAAAATTGCTGTCTACTTTCAAATGATTATGTTTTATTATACTTCAA
Organism: Ictidomys tridecemlineatus; assembly: GCF_052094955.1. NCBI lineage: Eukaryota > Metazoa > Chordata > Mammalia > Rodentia > Sciuridae > Ictidomys > Ictidomys tridecemlineatus. The sequence continues at coordinate 219,309,122 of NC_135478.1, forward strand.
CCCTTTTGTCTGACTCACCTCAGGCCTAGAACACTAGAGTCCACTGGTCTTATCTTTCCTCACTGCCCTGGAAAAGCTCTGGTCTCTTTTCTGGGTCTCTGTTTAATTCATCTGCTTCATGAGTTCTTGCACTAATGACACACTGTCTTATTTCCTGATGTTTTGTTCCTTTTTGCTAAGGACTCGTGATGACTATTGATTCCTTTTATTTTTCATACATATTTTATAATGTCTCACAAAAGTCTTCAAGAACAATATGCCTGCTGACAATTATCTTTGTTTTCTTAAGTGCCTAGAGTGCATCATAGAATAACTCTAAGAATATTAACAAGACCATTAACCATATTAATATATCTAGCACCAAAGAGTATAAAATATGCACCATTTGATATCTCATGAAAAATTCCAACCATACACAGGAGGAAAATATAAACTCTAGTGGGGAGAAAAATCAATCAATGTAAACCAATTCAGCAGTGACGATCTTCAGAATAAAAACCAAAATTATTACTGTATCTGTAGCCAATAGTGCAAGATTTTCCGAGATGGGGAGATAGAAGAAGATCCAAATCAAACTTCTAGAAGTACAAATCACAGAGTGTGTGATGAAAAAAAATAATACCTTGGACATAAGGAGCAGCAGATTAGAAATTATAGAAGAAAAGAGATTGGACTAAGAAAACATACAACAGTATACAATTCATAATGAAACAGGGGAGCATAAGGCCATAAATGAGCTGGAAAAAAACGTTGAAGAGGCTTAATATGCAATAAGAGATCCAAAATGTGCATGTCAAAATTTAAATTTCTTAAAAGGATCATTTGCTCTCTATTAAAATAATACTGACACAGCAAAAGGTTTATAATATATGAAATGTAAATCAAGTTAAACAGTAATAAGAAAACAGGAAGAGCACAAATGATGAAATGCCAAACCATTGAAAGTTTTGCATAATGTACATGAAGCCACTTGAGGGTAACTGTGTTGAGCAGAGATGTTTACTGCAAACTTTGGAGCAACCACTCAAATAACAAAGCCCAGAGTTAAAGCTAACGAACCAGCAAGCAAGAATTAAGTTATAAAAGTGCTCAATTGTTCCACAAGCTAGAATAAAATAAATGGAACAAAGGAGAGACAGGAAACAAATACAAGTTGGCAGAGGAGACCTTAACCGAATTAGCAATCCCATCAAATCTAAGTGGTCTTAATGTCCACATTAAAAAGCATATAGTATAATTTTGAACAAAACAGGAAAAAAACCCCTATATGTCTTCTACCATAAATGTAGTCTCTGATATCTGTAGAACTGAATTAAAAAACAATTACACAAATAAATAGTCTGGAAAAAATCTTCACTATTTTAAAATTAAATGAAAAATTTTTAAATTACTCCTAAAACAAAGAATAAATTAAAAAAATTTAAAAATGTGTTAAACTCAATAAAAACAAAAATATAACAGGCAAAATTTGGTAGGATGCCACTAAAGCAGAACTTAGGGAAAACTGATTAACAGGGAATATTTCCTATTCCTTGGAGATAGCACTGCTTGGACATCAGAGTCAGAGATATTGCAACAATAATAACAAAGAACTAAATATGCCTCCTGAACACAGAGCCAATGATTCTTTTAAAGTGGCATATTGAGTCCAACAATACTTAAAAAGAATAACATTTCATGACCAAGTGAAACTTACTTTTGTAATGGGCTGCTTTAACATGCACCTAGAACCTCAGAGTGAAAAAAAGATGATCACATCTATTGATGCTCAGCACAAATTTATTTAAATTCTGTATCCAATCCTGTTAAAAACCCTCAGTAGTAGGATATTTTCTTTACCTAATAAAAGGCACTCATATAAAATGTAGGGTTAAATACAATATTTTTTCAGGTAGACTGTAGTTACACACAGTCCCTAGATGATTGCTAAAAGAAGCAAAACGAAGGGAAAAATCATATTGTCAAGAAACTACTGGAAAAACATCATCTTGACATGTAGGTATAATGAATCTCAGCTCTTATCTCATTCAAGAAGACAGACACAGGCAAACTATCACCCAGGGTAAAGTGTGATCGTGCTTCCTTTCATAGGGCCCAGGCAAACAGTGATTTTTTTTTTCACTTGTGGATTATTGAAAATATTTTTAATGTCAGTATGGGAACTGTGAATATTACACAAAACTCCACTTTCAGTAATGATAAACTTTTCACAGAACACAGCCACATTTGTTTCATTATTTTGTGTGTGTTAGCTTTTGTACCATGATGGAAAGGGTGTAATCAGTAGACAGAGACTGCATGGTAGCACACAACGCATAAAATAGAAGCCTTCACAGAAGAAGTTTACTGACACTCGCCACAAAAAAGTTTAATTTCAGGTGATTTCAAATCCTCAGTGATCTGAAAACTCAGTCCTAAAGCTTTTGGAAGAAAGTTTAGCTAACTATCCTCAAGATCTTGGGGTAGGCCAAGGTTCCTAATAGAGGCAAAAAATGTGCTATCCATAAAAGAGTATAATGTTCTCTTTCTATATCAAGATAATGTTATATAAATGTGAATGAAAGACCCTATGGTATTCATAATACAGAGAATTCCTATGAACCAATCAGAAAGAGCACAAACAATTCAAACAAAGAAAGGAGTCAAAGTGTTGAACTGAGTATTCAGAAGATACTGAGTTCCTGTTCCTGGGGAGGATGGGTTTTAGTCCCAGCTGCTTAGAGGGTCATTGGAGATAGAAGTCCACTATCTCCCTCTAGGGACTGACTTTGGGTACAGAGAGTGGTTTGCCCACTCCCACCCCATTTCCAGGGCAGCTGGCATCTAATATCTATCTGGTGGGCATCTTCCATCCTACAACATTCATTGGTAAGGTTTAGAATTTTTATTCCCTTTCTCAGAAGAATAAAGGAGTTTGTTTCATGCCCCTTAGTCACCATGAAGGCTGAGACTGCAACAGGTAAACCTCAAACCTGCAGTTCCTGAGGCCTCATTTAGAAAGTCAAAATCTCCCTGGACAGCCTCCCTACTGTTCATCCTAGAGACTGTACAGTGGCCACCAGAGGGCACTGTGGATCCACTGGGTGAGCTGCAGCCAGTGCTTCTGGAAGACAATGGCTCAGGGGTCTTGGCTGGGGGCCTGCATTGGGAATAACACCTGAGGAGCCAGGCAGTGCTGCACAGGATGGAAGAATCGTGGTCTCTGCACATCCCATGATGTGCATGTGAATGACTCAGGGCAGGGAGCCATGAACTGCACCTTGGTGAATCAAGGCCTCTCTGGGAGCCTGCATTTGACAAGGGGAGTGATGGGACTCCAGGGGGCAGCTTATACCACCATCCAGGTGGAGAAAGAGAAGCTCCTGACTCACAGGAAAACTGTGAGCAAGGACTTCACCCCACACCCCACCCTGCCTTGCTCAGCACAGCCAGCTGCCCCTGTCCCACAGAAGCTCCACAGAATGGGGAAGGACTGCATCCACTGAGCATGTCCAGGGGCTACAGGAGACCTGCTGAACCCACAAGCACACTGGCATCAGAAGAGCGACATCACTGATGTCACCGCAAATCCTCCAAACAGAGAAAAGGGAGGAGCCAAGTGCCTGCTCTCAGCCCAGGAGACCAGCACCCTGAGTGCAAAGATGCTTAGACCTGTCCTTCCTGACCCTGCCTGGGGACCCAGGCTCCTCTGCTGCTTCACCCTTTGTCTCCTGGGAGCAGGTGAGTCCTGAGCACAGGGGACAGCCCCTGGAGCCACAGTCCTTTCTTGTTGCTTTGGATGAAACTCCTCCTTGGGTGAGGTGTTCACACCTGTCTCCTTCCTCCCCAGGTTCAGTGGATGCTGAAGTCATCCTGTCCCCGAGACACCTAATCAGAGCAAAGGGAGGAAAGGGCACTCTGAAGTGCTATCCCATGTCTGGACACAGAAGTGTGTCCTGGTACCAGCAGGCTCCTGGTCAGGGGCCTCAGTTCCTTGTTGAATATTTTGATAAACTGCAGAGAGACAAAGGAAACCTCCCTGATCGATTCTCAGCTCAGCAGTTTGATGACTATCACTCTGAGCTGAACATGAGCTCCTTGGAGACGGGGGACTCAGCCACGTATCTGTGTGCCAGCAGCTTGCACAGCCCTGCAGAGCCCCTGGCTCTCTGTACCCTAACCTTCCTGTCCCAGCTGAGGGTGTTCTAGGGAGAGGAGCTGTGGTTGCTACCCAGACTTATGAAAGGCCCCCAAATGATTCTAGCTCTTTGTTAACCCCCAGTCTGCCCTGCTGAGCTCAGCCAGAGTGCTCCTGGTCATTCAGACCCCAGCCCTTCTGGGTGTTCTTTTATCTAAGCCAACACTTTTCAATTCCCAGCAAGTGGCAGGAACCTGTACTCAATGCTAGAGTGTGGGTATTTGTGATAACACTCGTATCTGCTTTATAGATGATGACAGTATATCACTTTATTAAGAGGAAGTTGCATGTAGCTCATGGACTCTCCCTATATTTCATATTTACTAGTATCAAAGACAGAATGAAAACCTACATCTCCTAAATCAAAAGTTCTGCTGAAATCCACTATTGCTGCCTGATATTGGACAAGAATGTGTATCAGAGCAGAGCCTCTTGCATGCAAGACCATCTGGGCAGCAGGGGGAAGGCACATTATGGGATAGAGTTACGTAGCTTATTGCCTTTCAACACTGAGGACACTTGAAACTAATGGAAGTGTTGTTGTCCTGTCATAGCTTCAAGCTCAACTGTACATTTCCAACACCAGAAAACTTGTGACCCTATAATTAATTACTAAGTCAATTAAAAGGAGATATTCCCAGGGCATGCTCATCTCCCCAAGGAAGATTGAGAATTGTTGGTAATTCAGACTTTATTTTGGAGATGATCCTTAGAGGTAGGTAATTCAAAGTGTCCTCTGTTGGTGACTCTTGGGACCAGCCAATCTGTGGCCTCAGATATGAGAGCCTGACCCAGGTGCCCACACCCCTGCCATAGCCACCCTATGAGTGCTACACTGATGTCCTCCTGGTGTCTCTGTGTTTCTGCACCTTGTTCACGAGGCCTGAGTATCCATTAAGAGTCCATCAAGTGTGAAGACACAGAAAAAGGCCTCACAGTGAGATGTGGCCTCTGTGGGAAAGAATAGCTATAGCATAATAGCAGATTCATGACTGAATGAATATCTCCTATTTTTTGATACAAAATCTTATGAACGAGCACAGGACATTTCCCTGTGACATTGGAGGCACAAGTCAAATGCAGATATCTCATCCACATCACTAATTTAGAATAGAAATATTATCATGGGGACCTAAGTGGCCAGAATTCCAAAGTCTCACCTAAAGAAAGAATTCATATCCACAGTGGTGCCCTAAGCCTTCAGAGTATATAGAAGGACTCCTGTTCCTGACTTTTTGTGAGACTAGTTAAAAAAGTTTTTCAAGTGGAAGTGACCTTGATCTTGATGCTCTTAAAACTTTCTGGTGGTCAGTGATTCTTGTAGTCAAGAATAGCATGGCTTACTGACATCTAATTCCCAGAGTTTGGGCAAATAGAAGAACTAGTATAAGGAACTTGGAGATGATGTTTGAGCAGAGAAGTTATAGCAGGCACCATGACTGCCATGCAGATGTTCCTTATATTGAAGAAATATTGGGAAGAGTTAAAGTTACACACAAATAAGAAACTATATATTTAGAAGAATAAAAGCTGCCCAGAGGACCAAATATTCTTCCTAAAATTTAGGAAGGATGATTCCCTCTTATAGTTTAAAGCACACTATAAATTCTTTCCATTCAGAGATGTTGAATTGTGCATACTTAGCATAAAATATCACCATATTTCACAATATTATATATACATATATAGTAATTGAAAGTTGACTTTCCCTTAGGGAAGGGTTGTGGTAAGTTATTTGCACAGCTCATGTATTTGTAGGGGACAAGTCATCACTAGGCTGCTAATGGCAAAAGTTCTATTTCCCCAAAACAGACTCAGAAGACATGGGACTCTCCCTCATTCCTACAATGAGAACCAAGCTCTTCCTCTGTGTGGCCTGCTGTCTCCTGTGGGCAGGTGAGTGCTGGCCATGGGGGCTTCCTTCTCGGGAATTCCAAGGCCTCAATCCAAGTCTTTCTCTTGAGGTGACAGAAACTTGTGTCCTTCTCTACCACAGGACACATGGAGGCTGGAATCACCCAGAGCCCAAGACATGTCATCACAGAGACAGGAGAAAAGGTGACTTTGAGATGCCACCAGACCTACAACTATGACTATATGTACTGGTATCGACAAGACCCAGGGCAAGGGCTGCAGCTGATCCATTACTCATATGGTGTGGACAACACTGAAAAAGGAGACGTGTCTGACGGGTACAGTGTCTCCAGATCAAACAAAACGGACTTCCCCCTCACTCTGGAGTCGGCCACCCGCTCCCAGACATCTGTGTACTTCTGTGCCACCAGTGACTACACAGTGCTCCAGGGCCACCTCCTGGCTGCACATAAATAGGAAGACTGTGGCTGCCTGTGCTCAGGAGCCCTGGCCACCCCAGGGAGCAGAGCCCTTGCCAGCCTGGGGCCCTCACAGCCTGGGCAACAGGCCCTCAGTGCTGAGGTCCTCCCCTGCCAGTCTCAGCCTGACCTCAGACCTCCCTGCCCCCTTAGCTTGTTGCTGCTCTCTTCAGCAGCCCTCTCCTTCTACCTGCACAAGGAAAGTGCATCTCAGTGGAGGTTCCTGTGGAAGGCCTTGCCAGTCTCAGGGCCACCACCTTCTCTCCCCAGGGCTCCAGTGTCTTCCTCATCCTCCTAGAGGCTCTTCAACTTCAGCCCTGAGTCTCCTCCCCCATGACCTCTGCTCCTGGCTGCCTCCATCCTGGGGAAGCCCTAGGGGTCTGTGTCATGTGCCTTCCTGTCTCTCCATCCTCCCTGCACCTGTCCCCTGGCTGTCAGCTCCTGTCACACTCTCCTCTGTGAGTTATTTCCCCATGAGGAGTTGTCCTCCCAGGGTGTTCCTTTGACCCTAAACATATGTCCCTCTTCTCATTCCTGGGGCTACTTCATTCCATCAGGGAAGTGTATTTCAGGTACACTAATCCTTAATTGTGACATGCAAACTTTAAATTTATTAGAAAAGATAAAGGAAATAGTTTTATCATTTCCTTGAAGGAGGATTTGACTTTATTCAAGACACAAAAGAAGACAAGCCATAAAGAATGATTTTTTTAAATCATGGCAGTTGTATTAAAGCATTATAAATTTAAATCACACTTTCTGGAAGTCAAGAGAAGGATCTGTTCTCTTGTCTTTTCAGTCACTGGAGGCCACCAGCACCTTGGCTCATGGCCCCTTCCAACTTCAAAGCCAACAGTGACCACTTGAGCCTTCCCTTGGGCTGTGTTACTCTGGCTCTTCCTCCTTTTCCTTCCACATTTTAAGACCCTTCTGATCATAGCAGCCTAGGAGGGACATTCCAGGGTAATCTCCTTGTTATCTGTGTCCCTGATGAGCCACCCTAACTCCACTGGAAAATTCATGTCTCCCTGGCTATGCAATGTCACATATTCACAGGCTCCAGGGACTAGTCATGCACATCTGTGGAGGAATACCATTTGGCCTGCCACGTGTAGGCACCTGGAAATAGAAGGAACAAACAATGCTGGTGGTTAGAAAGCAGTGAGGAGCATGGTCTTCCACTCTGGCTTCGAGACACCCTGCAAGAGGACAGTGCCTTCAAGGGAACAGGCACGTCAGAGGCCTCCAGCCTGCCTGTCACTGTGGGTTATCTAAAGTTGTCAGGTTCTCTCAGGTGCAGGGGACTCAGAAGGCTGTCTGGGTGTCCCCAGCACATGTGGACTCTGTTCCTTCTTTGTAAGCAGATAACATAATTGACCACCCCAAGAAACAGAGAAGACTTCAGCTCTCCATAATGCCAGCCTGAGAGGAGGTGTGCTGGGGACAGGTCCTTTCAATAGGGAAGAGGCAGGAGTTCATGACATCAGTGCAGTCCCCGTAGTGCCGAAGTCTGGCTTGGCACAAATCAGGAGCCACTTGTCAAAAAGAAACTAACTTTATTTTTAGAACTACAAATGCCAAACAAAACAGCTCCAGGGAAAACCCCTCAGAGCCCAACTGCCACCACCGGCTTCCACAAGCCTCTCTCCCCCACACCAGCCTCTCCACCTCCCCCAATCCTCCTGCTCTTGAGGCCGATTGGCTGGGTTGCGTGGGCAGAGCCAAAGAAGTCACCCAATGAACATCACCGCAGAGGAGCCAATCAGCTAGATGTTGCTGGGGCAGTCTGAAGCTTGCTGGCAGCTGGAGCAGAGCCAAAGAAGTCACCCAATGAGCAGCTCCGTGGAGGAGCCAATCAGCTAGATGTTGCTGGGGCCGCTGTGAGCCAATCATCAGCTGGCAGTCTGAAGGGCAGGGAAACAGCCCAATGAACATCACCGCAGAGGAGCCAATCAGCTAGATGTTGCTGGGGCCACTGTGAGCCAATCATCAGCCGGCAACTGGAAGTTTGCTGGCAGCTGGATCATCAGCCCGCAGCTGGAAGTTTGCTGGGGCCCCTTTGGCTGTGGCTCTCAACACCGTTAGATTCACAGTGAGTTGACCTCTTCCTCCTCCTGGGGAGCCACAGGTCAGCTGGTACCTAGCAGAGGGTGATGTGGTTGTGAGTGTGTGACGGGGTCTTGTGCCATCAGTGAGAGCAGAAGCTGGTTGCAATGAGATAGGGGATTCGTTTTTCAGTGCTTGGAGTTTGAGGTGCAGATGGAAGGAATGGGCAGGCTCTGAGGTGAGGGGATCTGGAGAGGAGTCATTGAGAGATGATAATGTCAAACAAACTGCAGAGGGCCTAACGTGTAGATCTGTACCTCAGGTCTTTTAAAACAGAATCCAGTCCTGACCAGTTCTTCACCCAGCTGTCCAGCCTCCTCTGAAGGGAGCTTTCAAGTTGGGGACAGTGGCTCACTGCAATGCAAACAAACGTTGTTCAATGCCTGGAACACATGAGATATTAGAAGAGATAGAGTGGAGGATTAGATTGGCCTCCCTTTGGTCTTTGAAAGGAATTTTTGGGAGAAGGGGTACATAGTCCAATTCTAGACGGCTCTGGTGTTGGCTTTTGATCATTGGTGATTCAGTAGGCGTCCTTTAAGCTTGTCAAAGGATCTTTGTTTCATCAAAATGAGAAATATAGCCAGGCAGATTAGGGAAGAAAAGGTGACTAGAAAACTAATTCTGAGCCTTTCAGCCAGATGGCCTTGGAGTTACTGAATTGCCACACTGTCAAGAACCATTTCACCTGTTCTGCGGCCAGAGCTGTATTCAGGGGAGCAGCAGTTGATTCTGAAGGAGATGCCTCCAGGAGGTGGTAGCAGCGTCGTCCTCACAGCCTGCCCCTCTCCTGGCCCACCCTGTAATGGCTGAGTCCAAGGTGTGAGGGCCATGCACGCCTTGAGCATCTCAGGGGAAATGATAATTTCCTGGAGAGCTGCCCTGGATGGGAGGGGTGGGATCCTCTGGAGCAGTGTTTCTTCCCCTCCCTCCTCTCTCTAGTGGGAAAACCCAGTGATCTGATTGGGATGTTGAAGGAAGGAACTGGTCAGGCTCAGCTCAGGCCCTGTTTTACCACCTGTGAGGAAGATGCTTTCCAGTCTCCTGCACAGAATGACAGCACAACTAGCAGCAGACTCTTCACTCAGGAGGAGAGTTGGCCACTCTAGGACAGGAGGATCAAGGGTTGGCACGCTCAATTCAGAGGGACACTGGCCAGCCACAGCTGCATAGGTGAGCCCCTCCCATCCCAGCACCAAGGCAGATGTTTGGACTTCATTTTCTCTGAGCTCAGCATTCCTCTCTCAAGTGTTTTTGATTTTGGACAAGAAAGAATGGCGGTGCTCTTGTGCCCTAAAACACCAGCGACTCTACCACCATTACCCCTGAACCAGGGGAACACAGCATCATTCATCCATGGTCTTAGCCAAGGGCTACTCCAGGAAGCCTGCCCGTTGGCCACTACGGGACACTGGTTCTTCCATCACTCAGTGACTTCAGAGAAGCTGAGAAGTGTCTGGCAGGGGGAGTTAATGGAAGGCTCAGGCCTGGTTTCTGCACCATAAACCATATTTGTGGCTGCCAGGCAAACACTGGAAAAAGAAAGGTGGGACACAAAGCCTTCTATTCTTGTGCAAATTAATTAAAACTAATAGTGAACATGGGATTTTTAGGCAATTTGGAATGGTTGTCAGACAAAGCAGCCAGTAGTATTGCAGCAGCACAATAAAGTAAGATTAACAGAGGTCTTTCTTTGGTGGAGATGCACACATATGGAAAAGGGGAGGAGCAATGATTCCCATCTCTCCTGACCTCCTGCCGCAGTCTCATGAACCCACAGAGGTGTTTGCTGAGGGGCAGAGCTGTAGTAGACAAGGACCCTGTCCTGAACCCCTCCACATAGCCATGGAGACAGGAGGGCAGCACACATCTCTGTGACTCTGTAACCACAAAAGTCTCCTCCTGCTGTAGGAGTGCCCTGATGACAAGGAGGACCTTGTTCTGTAATTGAAGGGGGACCACTGAGGCAGCTGTGAGCTGGTGACTGAATGAGGTGTGGAAAGGCACCTCCAGGGCCCTCTGTGCATGCTTCACAGGCCACCTCCAGGCTTGCATAGGACACCAGGGAAAAGGAGCTGGTGGGACAGCTGTGTGCCCCAGTGTAGGAAAAGCAGCCCGCAGAGGGTTCTCATCAGAGCTGATGGAAAGGGCTTTCCTGTAACACAGGCCGGGTCCATCCTGCTGAGATGCTCTGAGATTTCAAGTCAGGGCCCAGAGACAGGCACTGCAGTTGTTCTGAGTCAGAGGGGACTTCAAATTCAGAAAACTAAGTCTACTGAATCCCCAGAAAAAAAAAATTAAGGGCCCAGGTTGGCCATAGTCTGCTTTCCCCTAATAAGGATCAAAGTACCAAGAAAAGAAATGCCCCAGTCATGGGCTGAACTTCTTATTTGCTCACCGTTCCTCTTTCATGCTCCTCATACCCTAGACATCAGCCCTGGGTGCAGGTAGAGTTTACCCATCCTGGAATACTGGGTCCTGATGCTAAGTGATGTCTATGTGTTAGGGGAACCATCTTCTCCCCAAGCCCTGGATCCAGCTTCTGCCTTCTTCATCCCAGGGTCCCTGGATACTGCAGAGCCTCAAGACACCTGGCCAGGGAGACAGGACAAGAGAGAACAGAATGTATACATGTGCAGGATCTTGGGCGCGCGCTCACGCACACACACACACACACACACACACACACACACACACACACACACACTCACACACATTGGCACAAATATCCTCTAGGCCAAGAAGACATGAACACAGCTGATTCTCTACATCTTGACAGTTTCACTGTCTGACTCCTAAGACTGTTGATCACATGTCTTCTCTTTTGTAGGACATATGGCCCAGTTTGGGGCATAGGATGGCTGTATCTCTGTGCCAACATCAAAGACACAGGCCTAGTATGCTCTGTCACCTCTATGAACAGAAACTGTATAATCCATAATGTAAGCACCTGGCCATCTCTCATATTTCCTTCTCCCCACCTGAAAGAGTTAATTTTGGTATCTCACTGTTCAATGTCAGATGTTAATCATTGAAAACCTTTGCTAGTTGTAAGAAGATTAGACACAACTGCAGAGTGCTTTATTGAGGTGCTTTAGGAAAAGTTAAAAGCCCAATTATTCTGTTCAATTCACAATAGGGCCTAAAGTATTAACAGTATTTATAGTCTGCCCTGTGCTCTGGGCTGTAGTAGGCCCTGCAGCACACGAGTACCAGTCTTTAGCCTTCACCAAGAATAAAACCTGCATAGTCCCAGCTCCCAGGGTATCTGCTCTGTCTTCTTCATGATGACTAAAGCCAAAGGCTTAAGGGCAAGTCTTGGGAAGTTCCTACGTAAAAAAGTTTATCATTTTGATATTGTGTGAGAGATAGCATTTTCGAGGAAGAGGAAAAATCAAGTTCTTGAAATTCAAAAGGTAATTTATTGATGTCCTGATCATGAGCTGCTACAGGCACATCCAGGTGGAGGTATCCAAGAGGACCCATCAGGTAGAGTGGAAGATGTGACATGTGATAGTCACTGCAGCACAGGGCTAGGAGAGGTAGCATCTGGTGGAGATGCTTGGAGTTTGAAAGAGCCCACCACATCCCAGAGTGACTATAATTTATTTTGGTCAATCTTCTGTAGAGGATCAATGCTCATCTTTGGAAGGAAGTCCTCACAGTCCTGACAGAGTCACTGCCAGGCCACATTCTATGCTGGTGAGCAAAGAGGTCCTAGAATCCTCGACTGCACTCTTCATGCTCACAAGGTTTTCTGTGGGTGAAGCCTCCTCCTTCCACACCTTGTCATGGTCACCAGGATTCTTTACTCTGTGGTTGATTGTTTCCTAAGAGCAGGAGAGACCCCAGATATAATGAACCTGAATTTCTGGACATTTTTAGATATGACTGCAGTAATCTGTTTCCCACTTCTGTGTCTCTTCAGAATCTATGGATCCTGGAGTTACCCAGACACCCAGGCATGAGTGGCACAAAAAAGATAAGCAGTAACTCTGAGATATGACCCAATTTCAGACCATGACAAACTTTTCCGGTACAGACAGACCGTGGGGCAGAAGCTGGAGTTGCTGACTTACTTCCATAGCAGATGTCTTAATGATAATGGTGGAATGCCCAAGGATCGATTCTCAGCTGCCATGCCAGAGACCTTTTCCACCCTCAAGATCTAGCCCACAGCACGTGGGGACTCAACTGTGTACCTCTGTGCCACCAGCTTAGCCACAGTGCTGCAGAATCACCCTGGACAGATGCAGAAACTGTGGTGCTTCCCTTCTGTGTCTCCCGGCCTCTCAGCAGTCGTCCTAAGCTGCTATCCTATCTCCAGAAGAGTAGGGTTTGGTGGTGTATCCGACCTGGGCAAGTAAGGGAGATGACATTCATGCATCACATCAGGAAGCTTTTGGACACTGGGAGTTGGCTCCTGATGCTTCAAAACTTTTTCACAAGAGCCACTGTGTCCAATACATTGTCAAAGACGATGCTTCTGTGTGGTTAGGTAAACCTAACATTCTGCAGCCAGAGAACGCAGTCCTTATCTCCCATTTTTGCTTTTCATTATGTCTTCTGTACTGTTTCTTGACTCTTCTACCTTACAGCTCCCAGCTTCCTTGACAGCTTCCAATATCTAGTTGATGCTTTGTCTTCTCAGTTTCTTTGCTTGTTCAATTCCAATGATCACTTCCTCCAACCCATCTCAGTTATTCACTTCCATTCTCATATTTTAAACTTAGAATGGAGACATGATTTGGACAGCCTGCAAAACAGCCCTCTTAAATCTCATATTTGCCTTCCAGAGTCTTCTCATCTCCTCTCTAATGCTACCTGAGCAGCAGTGCCACACCCCATTAGGACCGTTAATATGCATCTTCTGCAAATGGCACTGGGTTTCACCTGCTTATGTACTCACTTCCTTCCTTATTCTACTAGAGTCCATAATAAAATGATGAAATCTTTTATATATTTTTAAATTGCATTCCTTTTCTGTTTTCTACCTGGAAAGAAAATGGCACCCTTTCTGTGCCCTTTTGCATGGTGCAATGAACCATAAAGATCCTTATGCTCATAAAGCATATTCTAAGAGGGGTGAGTGTCCTTAGGTCTGTAAGATCATCTGTCTATGCATTGGAATTTCATGAGCTTGCTATTTTGGATTGTTTGAATCCTTCAAGCTTATTCAAGCTTTTTTCTTGGTGGGAGAATGGTTATCAGCGATTGAACCCAGGGTTGCTTAATCACTGTGACACATGGCAAGCCATTTTTTTTATTAGGATTATTATTTCACTTAGACACAGGGTCTCCCTCAATTGCATAGGGTCTCACAAGTGTGCTAAGGCTGGCTATGAACTTTAAATCCTCCTGACTCAACATCTAAAGCAACAAGGATTGCAGGGGTACACCACCATTCCTGGCTATGTTTAAATTTTTGACAATAATAAAAACATTAAAATTGTGCATACAAATGGGATAATCTATTCTCATTGATGTGTGCCTGTGCTTCACTTCTTATGCTCAAAGAAGTTAAGAGGTAGTTTAAAAAAAACCCATTTATGAATGTTCTTTCAGGAGTATCAAACTGTGAAGGGGAATTCCCATAGTCCATTCCTTTTGTCTGTTTTCTTGGGTTTTTTTTGATCACATGATCATATTTCCTCCTACACCAGGTAATTTATTGGAATGCAATATATTGCATTTGAAAACTGTAGATGCAGTGAGACTCCAAATTATTTCATCTTCAGAAAAGATATATTTTTCGCTTTTGTTCAGAAATTATAGCAAGGACATGTAGGGGGCACAGGTCACCTTAATTTAGTTCATGTTTGAAATGGATTGAAGCTGGTTTCTGCCTTTGTGGTGACTTTCCATTCTTGCTCCAAGGGTGTACCTATTTAAGTTCCAAACATAATGTCTGGGAGATTTTTAACAGCTTCACTGCAGTGAAACTCACAAAACTTAATATTGACCCATTTCAAGTTTGCAACTGAATATGTTTTAATACATTTGGGGAGTTGTAAACTATCACCAGGACCCAGTTTGAAACCATTTTTAACCCCATACCTTCAAATTATATTTGTGCTCCTTTTAGGTGAACCCGTGCTCCTGAACCCAGGCCAAGACCTGGGATCTTTACCAGGGTGTTCTCCTGCAGACACTGAACATAATGGTTATGCTATGAACCAGAAAGTTGATGGACACTCCTCTCAGCCTCACATGCCCTCAGTATCCTCCTGCATCAGCTGTTTGTCTGAGGATATTAAATTGGAAAATGGCTTAAAAGGACAAAATGGTTCATCAGATTTATCTTTTCTCCTTGAAACATTAGTCTATCATGTCCTTAGTACCTCCATTAGCACTAAATGCTGTCCAATGTGAACCTTTTATATTTTAAATATAAAATATTATATTTTCTAAATGACTAGGAGTATTTTTCTGAAACAACCTAATGTACTACCACTAAAACCCAGTTTTATGTGCTTTAAAGTTGGGGTGCATTTGAGTCTGTTTGCATTTGGGGTGGAAGTAGCCTGAAGAGAGGAAAGAGGGAAGGAGCCTATCACTTGTTCTAGAAACCTCATGTTAAATATCATCACTTCATCTATTATCTCTAAATATTGGTGTTACCCATCTGTGAAATATCTTACTAGAAAATAACTCCTAGAAAACAGGCCTCTCCAGATTCTTTAAAAATATGGGGCTTGTTAATTTGTTATAGTTAAAGCTTCATCCCAGGGTTTCATAAACTGACTTCCAGACCACTCACGTATAATCGAATCAAGCCTTTATTGAAGCACACCGCTGGAGGCTGACCAGAACATAAAGCTGTTCCCCTGATGACCCATGAACAATTGCAAGGGCACTCCTTATAAGCCTGAAAACTGCAAAAGGGATGTTCAGGGGGTCTAGCCAATGCAAGCAAGCCAGGTTACAGAAGCGGGACAGTGCAGTCAAGTGGAGGGAAGCCTAACCAATCACAGTTAGCCCAGTCACCCCAGTTACAGAAAGAGAGCCCCGTTACCCTAGTTACAGAAACAATGCCCAGTTAGGTAGTTTTTTGTTCTTAAAAGTTTCTATAGCAAAAGGAAAAGAACATTTTGCCCTAGTCATGACTCTTCTACTTGGCATGGTTGTTTTACAGGATGAAGTCATAAAACAAAATGGAGTCATATTTGCTTCTACTACCACAGATTTCTGTTATTTTATGTCTTCACTCTGTCAATGTTTATCAAAGGGTTCAGCTGATATTTGGGATGGAACACTTCCATTTTGATTGAAAATTATCTGGTAAGAATGTCAGCCATTATAAAGTCAAAGAAAAACAAGTGCAGGCGAGGACTCGGGAAAATAGGTACACTCATATATTGCTGGTGGGACTGCAAATTGGTACAGCCAATTAGGAAAGTATTATGGAGATTCCTTGGAAAGCTGGGAATGGAACCACCATTTGACCCAGCTATTCCTCTTCTCGGACTATACCCAAAAGGCCTAAAAACAGCATACTACACGGGCACAGCCACATCAATTTTTAGAGCAGCACAATTCACAATAGCTAGACTGTGGAACCAAACTAGATGCCCTTCAGTGGATGAATGGATAAAAAAATGTGGCATTTATACACAATGGAATATTACTCACACTAGAAAATAACAAGATCATGGCATTTTCAGGCAAATGATTGGCATTAGAGCAGATTATGCTAAATGAAGTTAGCCAATCCCTAAAAAACAAATGCCGAATGTCTTCTCTGATATAAGGGGGGTGCCTCAAAATGGAGTAGGGAGGAAGAGCATGAGAGGAAGATTACCACTAAATAGGGCAAAGAGGTGGGAGGGAAAGGGAGGGAGAAGGGGAATTGCACAGAAGATGGAAGGAGACCCTCATCATTATACAGAATACATGTATGACAGTGTGAGTGGAAAAAAAAAGAAGTGTGTCACATTAGATTGGGTAGAGAGAAGTGATGGAAGGGGAGGGGAGGGGAAGTGGGGTAGGAATGGCAGCAGAATAAAATAGACATTATTACTGCTATATATATATATATATATATATATATATATATATATATATATATATGACTGCATGACCAATATGATTCTGCAACCTGTACACTCAGAAAAATTAAAAATTATACCCCATCTGATGCAAATGTATGATATGTCAAGATCATTGTACTGTCATGTTTAACTAATAAAAAAAGAAAACTATCTGATAATTTTGGGAATCAAGATGCCCTTACACATTTACAAATGTCCCCAAGAGATACAAAGCATACAGTCTCCAATAGACAACAGCTAGAACATGCTATTCTATGTAGAATCTTGGGTTCTGATATTTCCCCCCAAATCACCAAATTATCACCACTGAGAAGCTATTCCACAGTCCTCTCCCAGTCCCCATCTCTGGGCTTATCTTCCCAGGTTCTGAAGTCCCTTGGAGGTGCCCCTGCCACATGGCTTACCTTCTGGTGTGGGCCTGGACCATATGCTTGGCCTCTCTCTGAGAGGCAGAGGGAGTCCTGGTCAGACTGGTGTCCTCCTGGGGTGGAGGCTCCTTCTCATCCTGTGGAAGTTACTTCTAAGGCTGAGGTGCCTCAAAGACAATGCAATCACTGTTCCAGTAGCCTGCAGTGGCCCTTTTCTATCTGATGGCCTGAAGCTGACCTTGGGGAACTCCCTGCCTGCTTTGCTCACACAGGGACACGGGGTTCTTCAAAAGGGGGCATTTTGAGAAATATGTCTGGGTTGAGAAGGGCAGGGACTTATTACCATCCTCTCCCCTCCCATGTGGTCTCTATTTCTAAGACCCTTACCACCATGCTGCTCTTGGTGTGCTGCAGACCAAGTCCTTGCACTCCTGACCCTGCAGCCACAAGGGGGAGCTGTGACCCTGTAGAGATCTAGCAAACTCTGAGCAGGGCCTGAGAGAGGGCCCTGGATGGGAGAGGGTTAAGAGGAGCTGAGTTCAGTGCTGTGGTGTGGGCTGTTATGGGCCCAGCTCTGCCCTGTGCCATGAAGAGCAGGTGTTGCTGTGTCAGCCAGCAGCCTGGACTGTCAGATGGTTGCAAGGGAGCAGCCTGGGACCTAAAGGAGGAGGGTTTGAGCTGAGGAGGTCTGGAGACTCAGGCAGGTGCAGATGGGGGACCTGTGCCTGAGGGAAGTTAGAGAGGCTGTGGGGAGCAGTCTCAGCTCAGTTCAGCCCTATCCAACCCAGCCCTGTGGCAGTGATCTTGAAAGGCCAGTGTCCCCTTACTCCAGATACCAGGAAATTGAACTAGAAATGGTGTTCCTCTTCTTCACTTACTGACTGGTCCCTTGTGATCTTAGAGCAGGCTGTTCTAGTAATGGCAGGTCAGTTCCTTTCTGGATAAGAAAGGGTTCCTTAAAATAGCAGCAATCTCTCCCCTCTGAACCCTACGTCTCACCCCTGTCTCCACCTCGAAAGACCCATGAAATCTAGAATTGTCCAACTGACAAAACACCAGATAATTCCAAGTCATCTAAAGATAGAACAAGTTGGTTCTAAGCTCCATCCACCATGAAGATCAGAGCTGGGACTTTTCACTTTGTCTCAAGGCAGGTGTTTCATTTTAAAAAAATTCTGGAACTTCCCTCTCTTCTTTGTAATCTAAGAATGCAACAAAGTTATATTCTATGATGGCTCTAATGGTCCTGCAGGAGAAGGGAGCTTCCAAATGTTTCTCTAGCTCCCCTGTTTATTCAACCACAAGCCTGAAATAAAAGTCCAGGAAAACTGTTGAACAGGAAAACAGATCCCACTTGTGAAGGTTGATCTTGCAGGTCACCTTGAAATGAGCAGAGGAATCCATTAAGAAGGCTCATGTTTGTACACCAAAATCAAATTTTACTAACTTTTTTGTGTTTTGTGACATTTTCAAAATCTGTTAGAAGTTATTAAACACCAGAAAATGCAGAAAAAAACTTTTTTTTTTTTTTTTTTTTTTTTTTTTTTTTTTTTTAGTTCTGGGGATTGAACCCAGAAGCCCTTTACCACCGACTACATGACTATGTCCCCAGCCTTTTATAAATATATACTTTTTAAAGATATTTTTGACAGGATCTCATTACATTGCTGAGACTAGCCTCAAACTTGCCATCCTTCCTCTCCAGCCTTCCAAGTCTCTGGGCCTACAGATGTGCATCACTGTTCCCAGCAGGAACATCAGGCAATTAAATATTAAAATTGAGTAACTTTAACTCAAGGTTTGGGAATTCAGAGTTCTCCTGGATTTTTCTTACTCCCTCCTCTACCAATCATCTATACCTCAATCCCAATAACAAAAAAAAATAACTTATAGTTATTTTCAAACTTAATAAATAATGGCTATGCATCATATTAGAGTATTGAATTTGTGGTGTTGTTTTCAGTGAACTGTAGATTAAACATTTATGATCCATAAGACAGTAGAAATGATAAATGTAATGATTTTATGTGGCTAGATGTATTTTCAATAGGTCAATAACTTAACCTGAATATTTATAAAGGTGAAGTACAAACCTGTAACAGGATGCTCCTTTGGGCTTAGATCTGAATTTCTGTAGCTGCAGGTCCAACTGCAGACAAATGATTGCATGAATTGCTGTGTATATTGATTTTCATATGTTGACTGCAAGAAAACAGATTGTTTTCAGGGTCAGAGGCAGAGGACTCAGCAGACATCAGGGCAGAATGGACAGGATGCCTGGCCTTTGGCCCCCTGCAGATCTAGAAGCTCACTTTGAGCCCCAGTGAGGAGAGACAGAATCTGGTGACGCCAGGCTCTTCCTGGGATTCTGTGCCAAGGTGACCACACTTGATGTGACTGGGAAGGCGAGATCCTCCCTCCACCTGTTCTGCCAGTTCACACAGCACAGCAGCCTCCTGAGTTCCGAGGGAGCCAGTGGAAGAAAACCGCTTGCTAGGTGAAGCTGTGGTCTCCTGGAACTCACCAGAGCAGAGGCAGTCATGCGCCTCTTCCATTCCATTTCTAGAATGAAGAGTTGGCACACACCTATCCCCCAGAGACGGAAACTTCAGCACAGATGTAGAAAAAGGTTTAAATATTGGACAGCAAAATCATGACCAATGTCCATAATTTGCAGTTGGATGTCTTCTCTTAAAGCAGAGAACCACTCAGCTCTGCCTCTCTAAAGAGAACATTGCAGGCAGCAGGGTTGCAGCTTAGTCCCCTCAAGTCACATCAACAGAGACAGTCATCACATGCACACAAGGTAAATGGCTGCAGCTGGTGTTTGGGTGCAAACTCAGAGCAATCTCCTGCCCACGCCTAAAGTGGTCCAGGGGCCACTGAGCATCAACAGACATTGAAGGGAGCCATGATGCGAGTGGGGTCGTCCAGCATTACTGGAAAGGCAAAGGAAGGGTCCAGAGCAGGGAAACCAGCCTCATTCTGACACTGTCCTGAAAAGGAGGGGAGGGGCAGAGGGGGCTCCTCCTGGGGCTCTGAGGGAGGGAGGGAGCTGCTGGTGCAGGAATGGCTGTCACACCAGCCTGGAGGCAGCAGGCCCAGCCCACTCACACCTCCTCCAGAAGTTCCATACTCACCTGGGACAGGAGCAAGCTCAAGACAGGAACAGGAGGAGATTGAGTTCATGGAGATCTTGAGAACAGGAAAAGTGTTACAGCTGTGATGTCACCAGCAAGACCCCTGGCAGAGCTGTGGAGGCTGCAGCTGCTCTAACTCTGCAGATTGGAATCCTGAGCTGGGCTGGGCCTGGCCTGGCTGACTTACCATGGGCTCCAGGTTGCTCTGCTGTGTGGCCCTCTGTCTCCTGGGATCAGGTGAGTCCTGGGCCGATGGGACATGGTACTGTTGACCTTGCCTAGATTCAGGACTAGCTCCTGGGATTTTCCTGAATTTTGCTTCTTTTTTTCACAGGCCCCTTGCACTCTGATGTTTCCCAGAGTCCAAAATATCTCCTCGCACAGACAGGAAAGAAGCAATTCCTTAAATGTGAGCAAAATCTTGGTCACAATGCTATGTACTGGTATAAGCAGGACTCCACGCAATCACTGAAGATGATGTTTCGCTACTATAATAAGGAAATGACTGTAAATGAAACGGTTCCAAGTCGCTTCTCACCTGAATCTCCAGACAAAGCTCATTTAAACCTTCATGTCAAGTCCCTGGAGCCAGAGGATTCTGCCTTGTATCTCTGTGCCAGCAGCCAGGACACAGCCCTGCAGAGTCACCAGCTGCCTGTGCACAAACCTGCCAGGCAGCCAGGAAGCTGTGGTGACAATGAGTTCCCTGTGCCTGAGGCTCTGCTCTCCAATCCTGTGGGCCCCATGGAGAGTCAGTGTGCAGCAGCCTCCAGGGTGAATGGTGGACAGCTGAGTTCTCTATACACAGAGCCCTGCAGAATTCCTCTGGTCAGCTGAGCACGGACTCCACTATCCTCAACCGGCCATCCAAATCCACCAATAATGGGGGACTGAAGATCTTGACATGGAGCAACTGATCCTTGTCCTCTTCTGCTGTGCATATGGACACACCTTGCCCATTATGTTATCAATAAAGACACAGTTGTTAACAGTATTTGATGAGCACAAGCCTCCAGGGAGACCAAGGTGAATCTTCCTATGATCAAAAGGAATTCAGATTATCAAAGGCTTCATTTTCCAAAAAAACTAAATATATAATATAAATATGTATGTAATACATAAATATATAAATATTCAATAATATATATAAATATACATTACAAGGTAATCTGAATATTATTTTATCTATGAACATATCTATAAATAATAATGATGATGATAATAATAATTACATACATTTTCTTTGAAGAAACATGTCCATCATTGGCTCCAGGTGAACCTGAAATCAAGGGTGGCAGAGAAGTGAGTCCAAGCTGCTTATGCTTTGGACACTGCAGCTCTCAGGAAATGTGCAGCAGGATCCTGTCCCCATTCCCACTGACTGTGGTCTTGGAACCTTCCTCACAAGCAGGAAGCAGCCAGATGATGCACCATGCTGGGAGCTTGGGAAGGACTTGGGCACAAATCTCTAGGCAAATCTCTACTGTTGGTCCCACCTGATGGAGAAGGCATGATCAGATTTGCATTTGGGTGAAGAACATGGGCAGCAGTGTGGTATAGAAGGCTGATAGATTTTAGGGAGAAAGGACAACTAGGACTCTTCTAAAATATTTCATGTGAAAGATTATGAAGCAGTTTGTGTAGTGTGCTGTGGCAAACAGAGGGTACAGGCTCTGTATCATGTTATATACTTCTAAACTGTGTTAAGTTTATGCGAGTAGATTGGACATAAGATCTTCAACTTTGGGCCTGGACCATATGCTTGGCCTCCCTCTGAGAGGCAGAGGGAGTCCTGGTCAGACTGGTGTCTTCCTGGGGTGGAAGCTCCTTCTCTTCCTATGGAAGTCGCTTCTAAGGCTGAGGTGCATCAAAGACAACGCTATCACTGTTCCAGTAGCCTACAGTGGCCCTTTTCTATCTGATGGCCTGAAGCCTGACCTTGGGGAACTCCCTGCCTGCTTTGCTCACACAGGGGCATGGGGTTCTTCAAAAGGGGGCATTTTGAGAAATATGTCTGGATTGAGAAGGGCAGGGACTGATTACCACCCTCTCCCCTCCCAAGTGGTCTCTGTTTCTAAGACCCTTACCACCATGTTCCTCTTGGTGTGCAGCAGGACCAAGTCCTTGCACTCCTGACCCTGCAGCCACAAGGGGGAGCTGTGACCCTGTAGAGATCTGGCAAATCTGAGCAGGGCCTGAGAGAGTGCCCTGGATGGGAGAGGGTTAAGAGGAAGTCTGGGTTCATACATCTGGGAAAGTGTGGTCTGCAGGAGCTGAGCTCAGTGCTGTGGTGTGGGCTGTTATGGGCCCAGCTCTGCCCTGTGCCATGAAGAGCAGGTGTTGCTGTGTCAGCCAGCAGCCTGGACTGTCAGATGGTTGCAAGGGAGCAGCCTGGGACCCAGGACCAAGGAGGAGGGTTTGAGCTGAGGAGGTCTGGAGACTCAGGCAGGTGCAGATGGGGGACCTGTGCCTGAGGGCAGTTAGAGAGGCTGTGGGGACCAGTCTCAGCTCAGTTCAGCCCTATCCAACCCAGCCCTGTGACAATGATCTTGAAAGGCCAGTGTCCCCTTACTCCAGATACCAGGAAATTGAACTAGAAATGGTGTTCCTCTTCTTCACTTACTGATTGGTCCCTTGTGATCTTAGAGCAGGCTGTTCTAGTAATGGCAGGTCAGTTCCTTTCTGGATAAGAAAGGGTTCCTAAAATAGCAGCAATTTCTCCCCTCTGAACCCTACTTCTCACCCTGTCTCTACCTCGAAAGACCCACGAAATCTAGAATTGTCCAATTGCCAAAACACCAGATAATTCCAAGTCATAGAAAGATAGAACAAGTTGGTTCTAAGCTCCATCCACCATGAAGATCAGAGCTGGGACTTTTCACTTTGTCTCAAGGCAGGTGTTTCATTTAAAAAAAAAAAAATTCTGGAACCCGTCCCTCTCTTCTTTGTAATCTAAGAATGCAACAATGTTATATTTTATGGTGGCTCTAATGGTCCTGCAGGAGAAGGGAGCTTCCAAATGTTTCTCCATGCTCCCCTGTTTATTCAACCACATGCCTGAAATAAAAGTCCAGAAAAATGTTGAACAGGAAAACAAATCCCACTTGTGAAGGTTGATCTTACAGTTCACCTTGAAATGAGCAAAGGAATCCATTAAGAAGGCTCATGTTTCTACACCAAAATCAAATTTTACAAAATTTTTATGGTATGAGACATTTTCAAAATTTGTTAGAAGTCATTAAAGAACAGAAAATGCAGAAAAAAACTTTTTTTTTTCTTTAGTTCTGGGGATTGAACCCAGAAACCCTTTACCACTGACTACATGACTATGTCCCCAGCCCTTTATAAATACATACTTTTTAAAGATATTTTTGACAGGGTCTCATTACATTGCTGAGACTAGCCTCAAACTTGCCATCCTTCCTCTCCAGCCTTCCAAGTCTCTGGGCCTACAGATGTGCATCACTGCTCCCAGCAGGAATGTCAGGCAATTAAATATTAAAATTGAGGAATTTTAACTCAAGGTTTGGGAATTCAGAGTTCTCCTGGATTTTTCTTACTCCCTCCTCTACCAATCATCTATTCCTCATTCCCAATAACAAAAATAACATGACTTATAGTCATTTTCAAACTCAATAAATAAGGCAAAGGAAGGGTCCAGAGAAGGAAAAGGAGCCTTATTTTGACACTGTCCTGAAAAGGAGGGGAGGGGCAGAGGGGGCTCCTCCTGGGGCTCTGAGGGAGGGAGGGAGCTGCTGGTGCAGGAATGGCTGTCAGACCAGCCAGGAGGCAGCAGGCCCAGCCCACTACACCTCCTCCAGAAGTTCCATACTCACCTGGGACAGGAGCAAGCTCAAGACAGGAACAGGAGGAGGCTGAGTTCATGGAGACCTTAAGAACAAAGAAAGTGTCACAACTGTGATGTCACCAGCAAGGCCCCTGGCAGAGGCTGCAGCTACACTAACTCTGCTGGAGTCTGTCCTGACCTGGCGACTTACCATGGGCTCCAGGCTGCTCTGCTGTGTGGCCCTCTGTCTCCTGGGATCAGGTGAGTCCTGGGCCCATGTGACATGGTACTATTGACCTTGCCTAGATTCAGGACTAGCTCCTGGGATTTTCCTGAATTCTGCTTCTTTCTTTCATAGGCCCCTTGCACTCCGATGTTTCCCAGACTCCAAAATATCTCCTCGCACAGACAGGAAAGAAGCAGTTCCTTAAATGTGAGCAAAATCTGGGTCACAGTGCTATGTACTGGTATAAGCAGGACTCCAAGCAATCACTGAAGATGATGTTTCGCTACTATAATAAGGAAATGACTGTAAATGAAACGGTTCCAAGTCGCTTCTCACCTGAATCTCCAGACAAAGCTCATTTAAATCTTCATGTCAAGTCCCTGGAGCCAGAGGACTCTGCCTTGTATCTCTGTGCCAGCAGCCAAGGCACAGCCCTGCAGAGTCACCAGCTGCCTGTGCACAAACCTGCTAGGCTGCCAGGAAGCTGTGGTGACAATGAGTTCCCTGTGGCTGAGGCTCTGCTCCCCATTCCTGTGGGCCCCGTGGAGTGTCAGTGTGCAGCAGCCTCCAGGGTGAATGGTGGGCAGCTGAGTTCTCCACACACAGAGCCCTGCAGAATCCCTCTGGTCAGCTGAGCAGGGACTCCACTAGCGTCATTCAAGTCCACCAAAGATGGAGGATTGAAGATCTTGACATAGAGCAGCTGTTCCTTGTCCTCTTCTGCTGTGCATATGGCCACACCTTGCCCATTATGTTATCAATAAAGACACAGTTGTTAACAATGTTTGAGGTGCACAAGCCTGAAGAGAGGCCAGGGTGAATCTTCCTATGATCAAAAGCAATTCAGATTATCAAAGTCTTCATTTCCAAAAAAGAAAAAAATAAATATATAATATAAATATGTATGTGATACATAAATATATAAATTCACAATAATATATATATAAATATACATTACAATGTAATCTAAATATTATTTTATCTATGAACATATATATAAATAATAATGATGATGATAATAATAATTACATACATTTTCTTTGAAGAAACATGTCCATCATTGGCTCCAGGTGAACCTGAAATCAAGGGTTTCAGAGAAGTGAATCCAAGCTGCTTATGCTTTGGACAGTGCAGCCCTCGGGAAATGTGCAGCAGGATCCTGTCCCCATTCCCACTGACTGTGGTCTTGGAACCTTCCTCACAAGCAGGAAGCAGCCAGATGATGAACCATGCTGGGAGCTTGGGAAGGACTGGGACACAAATCTCTAGGCAAATCTCTACTGTTGGTCCCACCTGATGGAGAAGGCATGATCAGATTTGCATTTGGGTGAAGAACATGGGCAGCAGTTATATAGAAGGCTGATAGATTTTATAGAAGTTCTATAGAAGGCTGATAGATTTTAGGGAGAATGGACAACTAGGACTCTTCTAAAATATTTCATGTGAAAGATTATGAAGCAGTTTGTGTAGTGTGCTGTGGAAAACAGAGGGTACAGGCTCTGTATCATGTTATATCCTCCTAAACTGTGTTAAGTTTATTCTAGTAGATTGAACATAAGATCTTCAACTTTGCCCTCCCATTGGGCTGTCATGGCATGGGGTCATCATTCCTTAAACATGAACTTTTGGGGTCTCAGAGCAATTCACAGCAGTTTCACAAAGGACTCTCACTCTGAATCAGAATGACAAAGACCTCCAAGTTGTGTATCTTCTGAAATATCTACTTAGGTCTCCATCCTTCCTTCCAGAACTTCTTTTCTGTTTACCCTTCTGTTGTCTCACCTTCTGGACATGGAACTTAAGAATTTCTCAGGGAAAAGAGAGAGAGAGAGAGAGAGAGAGAGAGAGAGAGAGAGAGAGAGAGAGAGAGAGAGAGATCATTATACATGTTCTTGAGCTCCTTTTCAATTATCTATGCCCTAACTTCCTGCTGTTTTGCAGTCATATAAGAATTTTTCTATTTATCACCAAGTATTATACTGTTTTCCATTTATATAGTTATGCTTATGTTAGTTTATTTTATTATTCTACTTTGTACTCTTATTTTTTATTTATTATCATTATCTTGCTTCACTAAAGTGGAACTCCATGGACAAAAATATGTGTGTTCTTCTGCTTGTTCCTAGCTTTTGTTCTGTGCACATCTGTTGAGCAAGGCACGCTGGTCAAAAATCAGGGCTGGGTAGTCAGTATCTGCTCAGCTCACTGCTAGGAGTCCTGACATGCCAGTCTCTGGATTTTAAAACGGGCAGTGTCCTGGGTGTGTGGTGCCTGGTGCTGGACCAACTCTTTCTGTTGTTTCAGATGCTTTTCTCTTTCTCTTTCTCCCCTGGCAGTTCCAGCCCTCCTAGGGAGTGCTGGCTGGAGGGGTAGAGGCCTGAGGTCTGGAGAAACTTAGCTTTGGCCACAGGGTGGCGCTGTGCTGTGTGGAAGCATGAGGGGCAGGGCTGAGAGGAGTAGAGGGAGGGGAGAGTGGAGAGGAGGGCAAGTCCATCTGACTGCATTCTCTCTGCTGGGAGCTTTTCTTTGCACAAGTCATCGAGTCAATTCCAAAGTGACTCCCCTTGTCTTGTAGCACCCTTGCTATGGCATTCTCTTTCTGAATCTTGTGTTCTGGATATGTCTGTAATAAGCACTGCCAAACCCCACAGTCTCAAAGACAGGGACAGAGACAGAGGTTACTCCTCTCAGCACATCCTCGGGGCCTGGCTCCTGGCTGGAGTCACAGTCATGCACCTTAAATGCTCCTCAAGTGGTCCAGAAGGGCACCATGGTCATCTAATCATCCTCCCTCCTCAAAGCCAGGCCATCAGAGTTAGACATGGAGGGAGAAATCTTTCCAAAGTGCTGTCCCTGAGCTGTGACTGAGCAAGGGAGAAGGGGAAAGTGGTCTGCCTTGAGAGGTGTCCTGGGACGAAGGTGGAGGGGCTCCCAGAGGCCGTCCTGGGACTTCAAGCCTGTTCCTTGGGGCTACAGTCAGCACCTTCCTCCTGGGCTCAGTCTGAATTTTGTCCTTTTCTCCCCACAGTCAACATGGACACCAGCATTACCCAGAGACCAGGACACCTCATCATGGAGACAGCACATAAGAAGTCCCTAGAACGTGAGCAACCTCTGGGACATAATGCCATGTGTTGGTACAAGCCCCTGAGCTCATGTCCTCTGCAATCACAGGGACTGGTTGAAAACCAGACTGTGCCCAGGTGCTTCTCACCTGAGTGCCTGACACTCTCGCTATCCCTGGAGCCCCAGCACACAGCTGTGTCCCTCTGTGACAGCAGCTGAGACACAGCTCCAGAGTCACCCACCCCCTATACAGAAACCTGTGGCGACAGCCTGGAAGCAGTGGCAGCTGAAGGCTATGATCATTCCCTGTAGGACCCCAGACAGAAGCTGCAAACCATAAAAGTCCCTGCCATCTCTGCCCACTGGCAGCCCTATATTTGATGACATCTATGTCAGGGGGTTTCCTGCACTGCTGTGACTCTGCTCTGTCAACTGATGAAAAGATGAACATGTTGGGTCTAGGTTGTTATATTTCATTTTTACTTTTTGGTACTGGTGTTTGAACACAGGGTCAGTTAACCACTGAGCCACATCATCAACCCTTTTTAAAAATAACTTTATTTAGAGAGACAGTCTTGCTTGAATTGCTTAGGGCCTTGCTTATTTGCTGAGGCTGGCTTTGAACTCCCAATCCTCCTGCCTCATCCTCTAGAATCACTGGGATTATAATCATGCACAATCTAGTCCAGCTTTTTGTATTCATTTTCTAACATGAAACAAACAATACTGCTGTACAGTGGATCTTTTTATTGAGTTCACTTAGGTCCTCTAAACAAGTACCTGTGCTGCCTCAGTCACCTATTGTACAGGGCCAGAGGGAACAAGCTATCCGCCCAGGTGTCCTGCTCTCTAAGGTTCAGATCCTACCACTTCCAAGCTTCTTCTCACCACCAAGAATTCTTTACCCTCAGGATTGCTGCCACCCAGGGTTAGCATCATCAAGATCGGGGAAAAGGAGGTGGGTTTTCCAAAATGGGTACAAGATGGAGCCAGCTCCAAAGGACAATAGGAGATCCCACCTTTGGGAATTATCTTTTCAAAAATTTACGTATAAATGTATGTATTTATAGAGAGATACACAAATACATACGTGTGTGTGTGTGTATATGTGTGTGTGTGTATATGCACACACACAGTCTTTTCCAATTCTATTCTCCTTTGTTTCAGCTTGTCTCTAATTGAATTTCTACTTCACTTTCAAGCTGCACTCTGAATCCTTCCCCTGATGGATGCTCCACATCTGCATGCTCCCTTCCTCTGAAACCTCAGGCAGGAAACATGGCCCATGACCCACTCAGCTTGGAGCTTGCTGTTCCCCCATTCCTCTTCCCTCGCTCTGAAGTGTCCTTGTTAGTTTCTCTCTAGATTGCCTCCCTTCAAAGACATTTAGAGCATCACCTTCTCCATCCTTTATTCTTTGTTATTTTTCCACCAATGGAAGCCCTCAGGGTCAGTGGACTTTGCATAGACCCGTGGGGAGGAAAGTGGGTCCTGCTGTTGTATTTGGGTCTTATGCTCTACCTCACTGTCCTGACCCAGCGTACCAAAGGGCCCCTGTCAGCCACGCTACTTAATGCACACTTCAGGATGCTCAGGTGTGACATGGGACATCTCAGTTCTCAATGCTACTCAGGCCTCTGCTCTTCTGGGGCGTCCTTGAGTCAGTGGGTGCAGCACAGGCTGAGATGTCACTGAATTTCCTCCTGGGTCTGCTGAGCCCCACAGCCCCAGCTGGTTGAGGCCTCATCCTGCCCAACCCTGCCATGGACAGCAGCCTCCTCTGCTGGGTGATGTTTGGTCTCCTGGGCACAGGTGAGTCCTGGGAGGGCTTGGGCAATTCCCCTCTTACCTTTACCTGAGGGCAATCCCAAACTTGCCCTTCATTCTCTCCTTGTCCTCTGCCCCCTCCACAGCACATATGGAACCTGGAGTCAGACAAGCCCCCAAGCACACTGTGACAGAGACAGGACAGGATGTGGCTCTGAGTTGTGACCCTGTTGCTGGTCAGGCTTCTCTCTATTGGTACCGACAGACTCCAGGAAAGGGACTGGAGTTCCTGGTTTCTTTCTATAACAAGCTACCTGCAGGGAAGGCCGACTTTTTCAGGGATCCATTCTCAGCTGAGAGGCCTGAGGGATCCTTGTCCACCCTGAAGATCCAGCCCACACAGCTGGGGGACTCGGCCATCTATCTCTGCAGCAGCAGCTTAGGCACAGCCCCTCAGAGACACTTCCTGCCCTTGCAGAAACTCCAGGGCTTCTGCCCCAGCTCTCAGCAGCCCTTGCTGCCTCAGGAGGGTGGGCACTGGGTGGGACTGCAGGGGTCCAGTGGAGGTTAAAGTCACTGTAACAGAGGCTTAATACCAATGGGGGTGTCAGGTCTAGGGCACTAGGGAATGCCCATAGGCATCAGAGCAGTTGACTGTGAACCCAAGGATGGAACAAATACTGCTAAAAAATGGATCTCTGTTCTGGTTCAATAATGGTGAGTGGTGACTCTGTGACACTGTGGGCCATGGACCACTTGGGGGCACTGTGGTTTCATAGAGCTGCAGGGCACTTGAGAGGCCTTCCAAAGTGGCCCAGGAGTGCAGGGCTGAGGGGATGCTGGCTGCTTACTTGGAACAGAGAGGCAGATTGAATTCTCTGAGTGGGTCCTGAGCACTTGGATATAAACACAGAGTCGTCACTGTTCAGTGCAGAGAAGAGAGCATGGGACTGAGAGAGTTTCTGTGTTCCTCTATGGCCTGGGGAGGGGAAGAGAGTGGAGAGAGGAGAGCGGGGATTAGTTAAGGCAGCAGTGGGAACAGCTGGGAGGAACCAGCATGGAAGGAGGTGGGACATGGAACTGGCCCAGGAGGAGCCACCTTCAGACCAGGGGCTGTGCAAGGCAAGAGGAGAGCAGGGGGACAGCCTGGGTCTTGTCACTGGGTGCAGTGGGCCAGGTGGCCTGCAGGGAGGGTCATGTGAGAGCCTGACATATGACGCTCTTGGGGAGACTAGAGCTTCAGAGGTTTAAATGCTGAGCCCAGGAGGCCCCACCCCTCAGCCAGGAGACCCTGGGTTCCTGATGCTGCCATGGGCTCCAGGCTCTTCTGCTGGGTGGCCCTTTCTCTGTTGGGAGCAGGTGAGTCCTGGGTACAGCTTCTTTTCTGTGTTCATCATTCCTGGAGCACATGTCAGCCCAGGATGGCTCAGCAGGACCCTTGCTCCTGGGCTCTGCTCTGAGGTCCATCTCCTCCCACAGGCCCAGTGGACTCTGGAGTCAAGCAAACCCCAACACATCTCATCAAAGCAAAAGGACAGCAAGTGACACTGAGATGCTCCCCTCTCCCTGGACACCCCTCTGTGTACTGGTACCAGCAGACCCCGGGCCAGGGGCCTCAGTTTCTCTTTCAGTATTACAATGGGGAAGAGAGGGAGAAAGGGAAGAACATCCCCAGTCGATTCTCAGTGCAGCAGTTCCCTGACTCCAGCTCTGAACTCAACCTGAGCTCCTTGGCGCTGGGTGACTCGGCTCTGTTCCTCTGTGCCAGCAGCCTGGCACAGCCGCCCATGAGCATCAGCCTTCAGTACAAAATCATTCCTGCCTGAGTCAGGAAGTGGCCAGGAGGGTGGAGCCTCAGTCAGGCTGGTTCAGGCCTGGGAAGCTGCCAACCTGTCCCAGACACCTGTTGTGGAGTGCATTCAGCTGCTCTAGTGCCACAGCAGTGGTGCAGGGCAGTGTCATTCACCTGTTCCCATCCCCGAGGGGACGTAGCTTCTTGGTCTCATGTGGTCATTGGCTGATGTCAGCTCCTCAACCCAGGTGTTCCCCACCCTTTACTCTGCAACTACCCCCTCCACTGGATTCCCTCTCCCAGGTCTCCACTAGCAAGTTGAGAAGGTCATGCAACATGCATCTTAACCTCCTGTGTGACTTGCCCAAGGAACAGGTGACTTCAAGGCAAAGCATATCCCAATGGGTCCTTCTCTGTGAAGAATAGTAAAAGGTGCCGTGTTCTGCACTGTGGTCCTCTTGCTCTAGTGTAGACCAGGCCAGGTCATCTTTGTCTCTTTCATGGGGCCATGAGAATAGTGAGCATCCCCTGCTGGGGTTCAAGAGCAGGGGCATTATCAAGAGAACTCCCATCGTCCTGAGGGTGACAAAGTTAGACTTAAGGGAAATGAAGAGAATCAATGTGATTCATTCATTTCCTTTAAGTTTGATTCAACAAACATGTTAGGGTACACACTTTGTTTACTGAAGACAAAACATGGGGGAAAAGTGAAAATGGGGAAAATTAGGGAAACAGAAAAAAAAAAAACCTGTGCTCCATGCCTTTGAATATACATTTACTGTATAGTTTACTCAATTTCTGAATTAGGCAAATTTTATCATTACCTAAATACCCATTTTACAAGCTTAAAAAGATACTTAATTGTGCCAAGAACTTTTAAATGAGATCTAACACCTTATCTAGTTTTGAGAAGTATTGATTTATTAGGGCACAGTGTTGTAGAGCAGGTCTCCAGAACTTGTGCATCTTGCATAACTGAAACGTCTTACACTTTGACAAGGACTCCTCATCCCCACCTGCCAGTATTGGTAACCACTATTCAGGTCTCTGCTTCCAGGAGTCTATTTTAGACGCCCCCTATAAGGTGAATCATGCAGTACTTGTCTACCTGTGACAGGTTTACTTCAGTATACATGTCCTCCCTGGGTGTGGCTGTTGTGTCATAGGGCAGGACTTGCTTCATTCTGAAGGCTTCATACTACTCCATCATGTGTGCATACCATATTTAAGTGAATATTTTTCGCATTGCACAATGGCTTTCCTATGGAAACCACAGGTCACCCTAGTGGAAGGGTCAGTTGCAGAGCCATAAGCCCACACTCAATTGCACACTCACCATTCAATTCTACTATGTATTGAAGACTCAGGAAAAATAACAATGGCATCAGTTATTTACAATTTGCTGTATAGCAAATAAAAGCCAGCATCTGGAACATTTCATTGAATCACAAATGCAGTTATCAGATGAAAAACTTAAGAAAAAAATGCTATGATTGTCCTCATTTTCAGTTGAGGTCATTGACCTATAAATAAAACAACTTGACCGAATCCAATAGCTATTAGGATGCAGACCTGGAACTCAACCTCTGGTTTAAGTCCTATGTTTGTGACTCTTTGCAACAATGAACATTCAATAAGGGAGATCCCTACGTTCACAATCACTGTGTCATCCTCTTTGTCCTCTCAGACCTGTTGTATTTCATTAATAGAAATCCATTCTTTGGGAGAGAGTAGACACAAAGATCCAGGGAGCGCCACATACACCTGCTGCTGACTGCAGCTCCAACAGGAGCTCCCCAAGACTGGGGCCATTCTCTTGACATGTTTGGCTGAGTGTATTCCTCTAAGAATCTCTATCTATAGGGGTCAGAGTTCTCCAGAGAAACAGACTACTAAGATCGATTGATCTATCTATCATCTATCCATGTTCATTATAGGTTATTGGCTAATGCAATTAAATCTGAAATCTGCACAGTGGGCTGGAGATTCAGGGAGAGCACATGCTGTGGTTCAAAGGCAGTCGGTGACAATTCTGCGATCTGGAGAATGGACTGTCTATTCATTCTAGTCACATCTTCAAGTGATTCAATGAAGCCCCCTCACATTATGGAGGACAATATAATTTCCTCTCCTGATGAAAATGTTAATTTACTGGCATGTGAAACTCTCCTGAATTAAATATTAATCTCATCCAAACTACCATCAAAGAGAGATCTAGATTAATGTCTAACTTAACTTTCCTGGAATTGGCCCAGTGATGTTGACAACTGGCCACCCTCAGGGATGTATGCAAAGGTAATAAATATAAAGTCCACTGCACATAGTAGAATGCAGATATCTTGATTTCCTTGGCTTATATTAGAGTCTCCTCCATCACTCCTTCTGTGAAAATGCAAATAACCACACATTTTGGCCAATTGTCTTAGAGTTGAAAAACTCAAAAACCACACAAATGGAAATATATATGCCTGTTCACTACATGAAATTAACTAACATTGGAACTACATTCCAAGGCAGACATTGGAAAAATCAACCTTATTGATATAAAAGCCACAGGTAATAAACATTACACATTTTAAATAAATTAGTCCATGATTTTTGAGCAATATATATTCATCCATGTAACCTCCCATATAAAGGCATATCCACACCAGGTAAATTCCCTCATGCCCCTTTCCAATGCATCTCTTCATCTTTTTTAATCCATAATGTGACTTCTATCACCATAGAATAGTCTTTCCTCATGCATCTTTTTAACAGAAATTTAAAATCTCTACCCAATAAAACACTTCCTCTTCACTACCTCATTAAACAGACAAGAGATGAAGGTGCTCCTGGAAAGTCCTGTGCCTTCAGTATGTTTGAAACCAAGTGAATACCTGACCCACAATTGGGACGAGCCCATCTCCAGATAGAGGACGAGGTAAATGATTTTCAGAAGGTCTTCCCAGCCTGCACAGGCAGATTCTACTCACTTACATTCATTTCTCATCTCTTCACTCACTCAAATTCTCTAATATTTATACTTTGACAAAATGAATCATTTCCCAGGATGTTATTTGAGAAGTCCACTATCCCCCGTCTAAGGACTGACTTTAGGTATAGAAGAAAGTGGTTTGCCCACTCCCACCCCATTTCCAGGGCAGCTGGCATCTAATATCTATCTTGTGGGAATCTTCCATCCTGCTACATTCATTGGTAAGATTTAGAATTTTTATTCCCTTTCTCAGAAGAATAAAGGAGTTTGTTTCATGCCTCCCTCAATCACCATGACGGCTGAGACTGCAACAGGTAAACCTCAAACCTGTGGGTGACTGCTGTGCCCTGCAGTTCCTGAGGCCTCCTTTAGAAAGTCACAATCTCCCTGGACAGCCTCCCTACTGTTCATCCTAGAGACTGCACAGTGGCCACTAGAGGGCACTGTGGGCCCACTGGGTGAGCTGCAGCCAGTGATTCTGGAAGACAATGGCTCAGGGGTCTTGGCTGGGGGCCTGAATTGGGAATAACACCTGAGGAGCCAGGCAGTGCTGCACAGGACAGAAGAATCGTGGTCTCTGTACATCCCATGATGTGCATGTGAATGACTCAGGGCAGGGAGCCATGAACTGCACCTTGGTGAATCAAGGCCTCTCTGGGAGCCTGCATTTGACAAGGGGAGTGATGCGACTCCAGGGGGCAGCTCACACTACCATCCAGGTGGAGAGAGAGAAGCCCCTGGCTCCCAGGAAAGCTGGAGAGTGTGGGCATGGACTTCCACCCCACACCCTGGCCTGCCCTGCTCAGCACAGCCTGCTGCCTCTGTCCCACAGAAGCTCCACAGAATGGGGAAGGACTGCATCCACTGAGCATGTCCAGGGGCTACAGGTGACCTGCTGAACCCACAAGCACACTGGCATCTGAAGAGCGACATCACTGATGTCACCGAAAATCCTCCAAACAGAGAAAAGGGAGGAGCCAAGAGCCTGCTCTCAGCCCAGGAGACCAGCACCCTGAGTGCAAAGATGCTTAGACCTGTCCTTCCTGACCCTGCCTGGGTACCCAGGCTCCTCTGCTGCTTCACCCTTTGTCTCCTGGGAGCAGGTGAGTCCTGAGCAAGGGGACAGCCCCTGGAGCCACAGTCCTTTCTTGTTTCTTTGGATCAAACTCCTCCTTGGGTGAGGTGTTCACTCCTGTCTCCTTCCTCCCCAGGTTCAGTGGATGCTGAAGTCATCCTGTCCCCGAGACACCTAATCAGAGCAAAGGGAGGAAGGGGCACTCTGAAGTGCTATCCCATGTCTGGACACAGAAGTGTGTCCTGGTACCAGCAGGCTCCTGGTCAGGGGCCTCAGTTCCTTGTTGAATATTTTGATAAACTGCAGAGAGACAAAGGAAACCTCCCTGATCGATTCTCAGCTCAGCAGTTTGATGACTATCACTCTGAGCTGAACATGAGCTCCTTGGAGCTGGGGGACTCAGCCACGTATCTGTGTGCCAGCAGCTTGCACAGCCCTGCAGAGCCCCTGGCTCTCTGTACTCTAACCTTCCTGTCCCAGCTGGGGATGTTCTAGGGAGAGGATGTGGAGGTTACCACATAGACTCAGTCAAGGCCCATGGATGCTTCTAGCTCTTTGTTAATCCTCAGTCTGCCCTGCTAGGCTCAGCCAGTTTTCTCCTTGTCATTTTGACCCCAGTGTTCTGGGTGTTCTTTTATCTAAGTTGACACTTTTCAATTCCCAGCAAGTGGCAGGCACCACTTGGTGCTAGAGTGTGGGTATTTATGATAACACTCGTATCCACTTTATTGAGGATGACAGTATATCACTTTATTAAGGGGAAGTTGCATGTAGCTCATGGACTCTCCCTATATTTCATATTTACTAGTATCAAAGAGAGAATGGAAACCTACATCTCCTAAATCAAAAGTTCTGCTGAAATCCATTATTGCTGCCTGATATTGGACAAGAATGTGTATCAGAGCAGAGCCTCTTGCATGCAAGACCATCTGGGCAGCAGGGGGAAGGCACATTATGGGATAGAGTTACGTAGCTTATTGCCTTTCAACACTGAGGACACTTGAAACTAATGGAGGGTTGTTGTCCTGTCATAGCTTCAAGCTCAAGTGTACATTTCCAACAAGAGAAAACTTGTGACCCTATAATTAATTACTAAGTCAATTAAAAGGAGATATTCCCAGGGGATGCTCATCTCCCCAAGGAAGATTGAGAATTGTTGGTAATTCAGACTTTATTTTGGAGATGATCCTTAGAGGTAGGTAATTCAAAGTGTCCTCTGTTGGTGACTCTTGGGACCAGCCAATCTGTGGCAACAGATATGAGAGCCAGTCCTGGGTGCCCACGCCCCTGCCATAGCCACCCCTATGAGTGCTACACTGATGTCCTCCTGGTGTCTCTATGTTATTGCACCCTTTTCAGTAGACCTGATTGTAGGGAGTATCCATTAAGAGTCCATCAATATGTGGAGACACGGAAAGAGGTGAGCTATAGCCTGTGTGTGAAAGAGCAGCACCCACTGCTATTGCATGATAGCAGATTCATGACTGAATGAATCTTCTCCTACTTGGTGGGTAGAAGACCATATGAATGAGGACAGAACATTTCCCTGTGACATTGGAGGCACAGGTCACATGCAGATATCTCATCCACATCACTAATGATCCATCTCTTGTCTTGAATAGAAATATTGTCATGGGGACCTAAGTGGCCAGAATTCCAAGGTCTCACCTAAAACAAAGAATTCATATCCACAGTGATGCACTAAGCCTTCAGAGTATATAGAAGGACTCCTGTTCCTGACTTTTTGTGAGACTAGTAAAACAAGTTTTTCAAGTGGAAGTGACCTTGATCTTGATGCTCTTAAAACTTTCTGGTGGTCAATGATTCTTGTAGTCAAGAACAGCATGGCATACTGACACCTAATTCCCAGAGTTTGGGCAAATAGAAGAACTAGTATAAGGAACTTGGAGATGATGTTTGAGCAGGAAGTTATAGGAGGCACCATAACTGCCATGCAGATGTTCCTTATATTGAAGAAATATTGGGAAGAGTTAAAGTTACACACAAATAAGAAACTATATACTTATAAGAATAAAAGCTGCCCAGAGGACCAAATATTCTTCCTAAAATTTAGGAAGGATGATTCCCTCTTATAGTTTAAAGCAGACTACAAATTCTTTCCATTCAGAGATGTTGAATTGTGCATACTTAGCATAAAATATCACCATATTTCACAATATTATATATACATATATAGTAATTGAAAGTTGACTTTCCCTTAGGGAAGTGTTGTGGTAAGTTATTTGTACAGCTCATGTATTTGTAGGGGACAAGTCATCACTCGGCTGCTAATGGCAAAAGTTCTATTTCCCCAAAACAGACTCAGAAGACATGGGACTCTCCCTCATTCCTACAATAAGAATCAAGCTCTTCCTCTGTGTGGCCTGCTGTCTCCTGTGGGCAGGTGAGTGCTGGCCATGTGGGCTTCCTTCTCGGGAATTCCAATACTTCAATCCAAGTATCTCTTGAGGTGACATAAACTTCCCCTTCTCTACCACAGGACACATGGAGGCTGGAATCACCCAGAGCCCAAGACACATCATCACAGAGACAGGAGAAAAGGTGACTTTGAGATGCCACCAGACCTACAACTATGACTATATGTATTGGTATCGACAAGACCCAGGGCAAGGGCTGCAGCTGATCCATTACTCATATACTGTGGACAACACTGAAAAAGGAGACGTGTCTGATGGGTACAGTGTCTCCAGATAAAACACAGAGGACTTCCCCCTCACTCTGGAGTCGGCCACCAGCTCCCAGACATCTGTGTACTTCTGTGCCACCAGTGACTACACAGTGCTCCAGGGCCACCTCCTGGCTGCACATAAATAGGAAGACTGTGGCTGCCTGTGCTCAGGAGCCCTGGCCACCCCAGGGAGCAGAGCCCTTGCCAGCCTGGGGACCTCAGAGCCTGGGCAACAGGCCCTCAGTGCTGAGGTCCTCCCCTGCCAGTCTCAGCCTGACCTCAGACCTCCCTGCCCCTTAGCTTGCTGCTGCTCCCTTCAGCAGCCCTCTCCTTCTACCTGCACAAGGAAAGTGCATCTCAGTGGAGGTTCCTGTGGAAGGCCTCGCCAGTCTCAGGGCCACCACCTTCTCCCCCCAGGGCTCCAGTGTCTTCCTCATCCTCCTAGAGGCTCTTCAACCTCAGCCCTGAGTCTCCTCCCCCATGACCTCTGCTCCTGGCTGCCTCCATCCTGGGGGAAGCCCTAGGGGTCTGTGTCAAGTGCCTTCCTGTCTCTCCATCCTCCCTGCACCTGGCCCCTGGCTGTCAGCTCCTGTCACACTCTCCTCTGTGTGCTATTTTCCCATGAGGACTTGTCCTCACAGAGTGTTCCTTTGACCCTAAACATATGTCCCTCTTCTCATTCCTGGGTGTACTTTATTCCTACATGACAGTGTATTTCAGGTGAACTAATCCTTAATTGTGACATGCAAAACTTTAAATTTATTAGAAAAGATAAAGGAAATAGTTTTATCATTTCTTTGAAGGAGGATTTGACTTTATTCAAGACACTAAAGAAGACAAGCCATAAAGAATGATTTTTTTTTAAATCATGGCAGTTGCATTATTAATTTAAATCACACTTTCTGGAAGTCAAGAGAAGGATCTGTTCTCTTGTCTTTTTAGTCACTGGAGGCCACCAGCACCTTGGCTCATGGCCCCTTCCAACTTCAAAGCCAACAGTGATCACTTGAGCCTTCTCTTGGGCTGTGTTACTCTGGCTCTTCCTCCTTTTCCTTCCACATCTTAAGACCCTTCTGATTGTAGAAGCCTAGGGGAACATTCCAGGGTAATCTCCTTGTTATCAGTGTCCCTGATGAGCCACCCTAACTCCAATGGAAACTTCATGTCTCCCTGGCTATGCAATGTCACATATTCCCAGGCTCCAGGGACTAGTCATGCACATCTGCAGAGGAACATAATTTGGCCTGCCACATGTAGGCACCTGGAAATAGAAGGAACAAACAATGCTGGTGGTTAGAAAGCAGTGAGGAGCATGGTCTTCCACTCTAGGTCAAGACACCCTGCAAGAGGACAGTGCCTTCAAGGGAACAGGCACGTCAGAGGCCTCTAGCCTGCCTGTCACTGTGGGTTATCTAAAGTTGTCAGGTTCTCTCAGGTGCAGGGGACTCAGAAGGCTGTCTGGGTGTCCCCAGCACATGTGGACTCTGTTCCTTCTTTGTAAGCAGATAACATAATTGACCACCCCAAGAAACAGAGCAGGCTTCAGCTCTCCATAACGCCACCCTGAGAGGAGGTGTGCTGGGGACAGGTCCTTTCTATAGGGAAGAGGCAGGAGCTCATGACATCAGTGCAGTCCCCGTAGATTCACAGTGAGTTGACCTCTTCCTCCTCCTGGGGAGCCACAGATCAGCTGGTACCTAGCAGAGGGTGATGTGGTTGTGAGTGTGTGATGGGGTCTTGTGCCATCAGTGAGAGCAGAAGCCGGTTGCAATGAGATAGGGGATTCGTGCTTCAGTGCTTGGAGTTTGAGGTGCAGATGGAAGGAATGGGCAGGCTCTGAGGTGAGGGGATCTGGAGAGGAGTCATTGAGAGATGATAATGTCAAACAAACTGCATAGGGCCTAAGTGTGGATCTGTATCTCAGGTCTTTTAAAACAGAATCCAGTCCTGACCAGTTCATCACCCAGCTGTCCAGCCTCCTCTGAAGGGAGCTTTCAAGTTGGGGACAGTGGCTCACTGGATGATGTCACTGACAGATGCATCTTGTGAGAATAAAATGTCCCAAGATTCCTTTCTTGTTCCTGTTCAGAAAGGCCCTCTAGGTCCCCACATCTGCTCTCACCCTGCTGTGGGCAGCCAGACCCTGTGTTGTGTGGCCCTGTGTGTCCTGGTGGCAGTGAGTTCTTAGAAGATTTAGCTTCCTCCTGCTGAACTTCCTTTTTAATAACTCCCTATATTTTACTTTCCTGTCCCCCCAATTCTCTTTCTTTACAGAGCTCACAGATGCTAGTGTCAACCAGGCACCCAGGCAAAGTGACAGGGAGGGGACAACCAGTAACGCTGAGACGTGAGCCCACATCAGGACATACCTATCTTTTCTGGCCCAGACTGTGGGCCAGGGGCTATTGTTGCTCACTTATTTCATAAGCAAATCTGTCCTAGATGATGAGGGAAGGCCCACGGATAGATTCTCAGCTGCCATGCTCAGTGCCTCCTCCTCCACTCTCAAGATCCAGTTCACAGAACCCAAGGACTCAGCGGTATACCTCTGTGCCAGCAGCCCAGACACAGAGCTTCAGAATCACCCTGTGCAGGCGCAGAGACCCTGTGCTTCCCCTTCTCCCTCCAGCCCCAGCAGCCCTGAATGAAGTCCTCCCTGCTCCTCCCTCCACCTGAGATCTCTACCAACTCGGGGTGTGAAGAAGACAGAAAATGATAAGCTATCAACACTGGAAATCTTGGTAGAAAATAACATTTTGGTCATGTGTTTCAAGATTCCTTAAAAATTGTTTGTGAGCTCAAACTCACTGGTCAGGGAAAACTTAAGGACCCACAGGGTAGACCAAAAAAGTCTTCCAGCTTTTCCACCCCAGGTGGGGGTGGGGGTGGGGACCCCTATAAGAGCTGACCTGTCACCTTACCTGCCTCTCCATGCTGTTTGACTCCTAAGCTATAACAGGTCTTCCCCCCCCCCATGAGTTGTCGTTATTGTAAAGGAATGTTCTTGATTAAGATTTTGAACATTTTTATTTCTTGTTTCTAATTTAAATTAATATTTCTGAGAGTCTTTTAAAGGCACTTGGTAAAATAGGCAGTTTAACTGTGATCTACCCATCACAGAATGAAGATCCATTTGTCTCTGCCCCACATGAGCAAGGCCCAGTGCCAGCTGAAGGCGACTGTGAACTCTGAATCCTGAGAATGTTCTCTGGTGGTGAGCGGCCTGCTCTGGAACACTCATGTGGAGTCACAGTAGAACTTCCCAGATTCTGCAGGCCTCTCCAGTCTTACTTTGCCCCCTTTCTACCGGATCCATTGTTCTTCACACAAATCTGCATGTTTTTTCTGATCTGTGCCAGCATTGTTTACTTTGTGTCTGCCATCTCCTGGAAATGATTTCAATTCTTCTCTTCTAGGACCTTATTTCTATACCCATGGATTCTTAAACCCAACCAGGTCATCCTTGTGAATTGGTGCCAAGGATACCTGTGTCCAAGTGGCCAGGACAATTCAGGTTTACCAGAGGTCTGCCACATAGCCATGTTCCATTTTTCATTGATTAGATTTTGTCACTCAGGAGCTCTGGATTTCAGTGTAAAAATATTGCAGAATGAAGTACAGTGGATTTGGAAGGTGCATGGAGAGACATCCTGTTTGTATCTGTTCCTTCTTCTGGCTCCTCTCTACTGCTGCCAGACCACTGTGCTCCCTCCTGCCTTAATGCCCCACCCCTTTACATGTGTGACATTGCAACACCACCTTCCACAGGTGCACTCTCTTGTGCTCTTACCTTCAGCTCTGTCTTCTCATTCAGCCCTACTGCCCACTGCTGGCCCTGCCACCACTCTTGGTGTCTGTAACCTCACGTGGACAATTTATACACACGTTGACTCCTCTGTTTCCTGACCTCTTCACTTATGAGGACTTTTCCCCTGCAATTATTGTCAGACTTGCTTCTCTCCCAAGATAATTATCAGCTGAATGAATAAAGGAATGAATCTTTCTCTCTCTTAGCCTTAAGATTCCCTAGGTGAGGATGTTGACATTTTTTACACGAATAATAATTAGATATTTGACATGGAAGCTAATAAATTCATAGGTTTTGTATAAATCAAGGAATAAATACACTTAAAGAAACAAAAGCAAATCAAGTGCGTGGAGCTGCTGTTCTGTAACACGTGGCAAAATCTGTGTTCCATCAGGGTAGCTCGAAGGTGATGTCATCAAGCACCTCCCTTCTCATCACTTGCAACAGGTGCTTTGACCTCTTTCCCACCAAGCCTCCCTGTTCTCCTGCTTTGACTTTTCTATTGTTGCAAAAAGCCTTAATTTACTCTATTGACACAAAGCAGCAACTTTCTTAAGATACACTTTCCAATTTTTGTACATCCAGCCACTCTCCATTGATCACAGCACAAAAGTCTCAATTTGGGGATTTGAATTGTTTAAGCTTAGATCATGTGATGATTCATAACATTTAAGGATCCAGATATTCATCTCCTTACAAAATATTCTTATGCAATTATCTCTGTGCATTTGCTCTTTCTCCCACCTTCTCCATGCTTTCCCATCCTTCCAATCCCTCAAGACTCTGGTCAAAGGCTGTCTTCTCTATGAAATGGCACATGAGCTTTCTTCTTCTTCATGAGTAACATATACTCATTTTGTGAAGCACCTATCATGATCAGCATCATCCTCATCGATTAGCCTCTTTTTTTTACATACATTTGAAGATCAGGCATTTTACTGGGCCTGTTTAGCTACAAATTTAAATGCACATCACAGCATTATCTGCAGTTCCTGCTTGGGAATCAGGACTTAAGAACTATTTTAGGTGTCTATAAGTGACTCACATGTGGTCACTAGATTTTGCTTTCTCCAATTCTGCTCATTCTTGCATACATGGGTACAGAATACAATAATTTTGCTTCTAAAAATATAAATATAATTGTCTAATTGTTTCACCTGTAGAAAAGATATTACTCTAATCCTGCATTAATACTATCCAATAGATGAATTTGTGATCCATAGCAGGCCGATTAACATCTTCACTTGCTCAATTGAATGCAGAATATGTTTTTAGTGAGAGGAAGATGCTGGTTTCTGGGTTTATAATAATACGCAGAGCTACACACTGGCTGCTACCCTTATCTGGACATTTTTTGAGATCATGGGTAATTATCACCTCTCTGTTCAATGTTAGAAGATTAAAAACATGTATGGTCATGTGTGCCATTGAGTCTTTCAGATGGGGAGAAGATACTCATTGAAAATCTTTCCCAGAGGAATTGTCATTGGAGAATTTCAATTTCCAGAATCCAAAGACAATCAGCACAATTATCACAAATCTTGAGGATGCTTATAGATGCTGTG
The DNA here is from genome assembly GCF_052094955.1 of Ictidomys tridecemlineatus. Lineage (NCBI taxonomy): Eukaryota > Metazoa > Chordata > Mammalia > Rodentia > Sciuridae > Ictidomys > Ictidomys tridecemlineatus. The sequence goes on from NC_135478.1 coordinate 219,352,049, forward strand.
CTTGGAATATGAATTCAGAGTCACAGGGAATTTAAACCTGCTAAGAGATGAGACTCAACAGAGGTTTAAAGTTAAGCTTGCTTCTTTCCTTCAGAACAGGAATGAAGGAAGAATATTTGTAATAGAAAGCCTTAGTTAGTTTGTTACATCCTGGGCTTTCCATTAAGTGCTTAAACCATTCAGTCAGTGCCATAATGCACAGGAGGGAACCTTAGCAGGGTGTGTATAATCTTCCCACTACCACTCAGCTGATAAATGGAGGAAAGGGGACTCAATTATGAGACATTTGTAACAAACGTATAAAATCATTTACAAAATCTCTGCCAACCTAAATGAAAATTTTGAATCATTAAGGAAGAGAATTTCTCAGTGCTACTATCTTGGAAATCTCCCTGTTCCCATGTCACGGGAAAAAGGGAAACCCAAGTCCAGGACAAGCAGACCCTAAAGGGAAGAGGAAATGCATTCAGGGTGAACTGATCTCAAAGGAACTAGCAGAAAAGAGAGATTTAGTAGCCATTACTAAGGCTCCCAGGATAAGTAACCCAAAAAAAGTCCACTAGGGAGAAAGATGCAGAATCTCAGAGCACCCTGGAAGGATTCCCCACAGGAAGACAGGATTGGGGGTTTTGGAGGAATGGCTGTGAAAATCACTAGACATGAAGGTCATGTACAACTGGGGCAGTGCTGATGGGGTGCCTGGCAAGGCCAATGACAACACTCACATCATTACAGGACACTGAACTTTAGTCTGAGAGTCAAAGACTCTGCCTGGTTAATTTAAAATGATGAGGCTTAGGAAGGTGTAAGCAGGTCGAACAAAGCTTAGGTGGAAACGTAGAACAGAGGAAGGTGAAGGTGTGCAGGGTTTGTTTTAATAGTGTTTCTTTAAGATGCCCCAGAGCTAAGTGCACAGCTCTCCTCAGAGAAGATCCTAGAGGCCATCTAGCAGGAGACGCTAAGAAGCTAATGATGGGAACCAGGAGTCAAACACAAAATCAAAGAACTTGTTCAATGGCACTAAGAAGGGTAATGCATCCTGTTGGTTGAGAGGGAACAAGGTAGTTTCAAATGGCATTTTAAACATTTGGAAATTCTGTTTAATCTTAAAGCATTAGGTAATAGCATAGGGAGAGAAAATTATTAAATGTATATCATTCTGCTAGAAATTAAAAAAAGACCTGCAATGGAAACAAACACCGTTCAATGCCTGGAACACACCAGAGTTCAGAACAGATTGAGTTGATTAAAAATATGGGGGTTTAGTTTGCTGTTCCCTTGGGCATTGAAAGGAATTTTGGGGGAAGGAAACACTTATTCCCTGGAGAGTTGCCCTTGATGGGCAGGGATGGGGCCCCTCTGAAGCCTCATTTCTTCCCCTCACTTGTCTCTATGGTAGGAAAACTGAATGATCTGTCTGTGATTTTAAAGGAAAAACCTGGGCATGCTCAGCTCAGGCCCTCTAAGTTATCTTTGGGTTTTTCCACCCATAAAGAAGATGCTTCTTTCTAGCCTCATGACTCACAATTATGGTTAAATTAATCAGTAGGCAAGCCCCCCTCCACTCTGTAAAAGGAGAGTCAAGCCTTGGTATGCTCAGTTTGGAGGGTTCTTAGCCAGACCACTTGGCTACAAAGTTTAGCCCCTCCTTCACGAGCACCAAGGTTGACTTTGGGACTTTACATTCTCTGGCCTCTACATCCTTTTTCCAAGTGCTTTTAATCTTGGATCAGAAAGAATGACTATGTCCTTGAACCCTTAAGACACCAACAACCTCTAACTCTCAATGGGCCTGAACCAGTGTGACAACAGAGTTCACACTGGGTCTTTCAAGGACTCATTTCTGAGCCTCACCCACTGGCCACCAGGGGCATTGTGGTTCTTACATGGCTGGGTGACTTCCTACAGGCACTGAGAGAAATATCTTGAAGTTCAAGGTTAATGAAAGGCTCAGGGCTGATCCCTGAACTTCGAACCCTATGTGAGGATAGGGAGAAATCACTGGAAAAAAAAAAAGTTTGGAACTGAAGATGCTATTCTTGTGCAAATTGGTTGAAACTTATAGTGAGAATCAGGTCTGGGTATGGTTGGGCTCTGGATTCACCTGCCTTAAATGTCCCTGCCCTACCCCTTTGTCCATACCTCTGTGCTCCTCCTGGGCACTATCAGAGGCCTAGAGTTAAATGGAGATGAGGGCAATGTGCTCTGTGACCTCTAGGTGGCGGTGTGCCCTCGCTGGAACTCCTGAGGTGGGTGGGAGAGAGCCTGGGGAGAAGGGAGGGAAGGGAGGAAGCAGGACTCTGGCATCAGGGTTTGCTCCTTGTTCTGGTTGGGAGAGAGCAGGAGCCCAACGTGAAGACATTAAAGTCCCTCCTGCACTGGACTTCACCAGCCTGCATGGCATTGTCTCCGCAGTCCCTTTCGCTCAGGGCCTTGGGCCTTTTGTTGGTCTTGGGCTGTAGGACTAAGCTCCAGGTCTAGTGTGGGGAGATGCTCCCTGGGGCGGGGGCTGCAGCTTCTTCCTCTGGGATCCCCTCAGCATGCACTGAGGGGGGCTACCTAGTAATGAGCATTGAATACTGTGTTAAAAGGAGGCACAGTGGCTCTAGGGCAGGATCCATGCACCGGGCAAGGCAGTGTCTGAATTAATCAGGACGAGGGAGAACAAGCTCCAGGGGCTTTTCCTGGGTCTGTGGGAAGCAGTGAAGGGCACCTGTCCAAAGGGAGGGAATCTGTGCAGGAAGCAGGAAGAAGACAGAGATGCCTAGTTCCGCCTTGTGGGGTGGCAGTGGCTACAGCAACTTCCTCAGCAACCTCTGGAAGCACCTGGGAGGGGTCTCTTGGGCCCTTCCCAGGCATGCGCAGTCCTGCCAAGCATGAAGGGCAAAGCAGTGTGAGCTGTAGCAACTCACAGCAGTAGGGACTTCCAAGCAAACCCTCCTGCAGGATGGGGACCCTGAGGGGAGACCCAGGCCCCATCCTGTGATGTTACAGTGGACTCCAGGCTCCTCTGCTGTGTGGTCCTGGGAGCAGGTGAGTTCTGGACACAGTGGGGCATTACTGTCTTAGCTCTTGTAGCTTATTCAGGGAACTTTTTCATATAATGGTCTCTGGCTTAGCCGAGATTTGGTTTCTTATTGCTCTAAGTCCTGTGAACCCCGGAAGTACCCAGATACCAAAACACCTGATGACAATGATGGAGAATTAAAGGACCCTGAAATGTGAACAATGTCAGGGACACATTCCTCTGGTATAGACAGAATGCTAAGAAAGGTCCAGAACTCATGTTTTCCTACACCTATAAAGAACTCCTTCAAAATGAGCCTGTTCCAGGTCACTTCACATGTGACAATCTAGACAGCCCTCACTTATTCCTCCACAATGGATGACCTGGAGATAAAGGATTCAGCTGTGTACCTCTGTGCCAGCAGCTGAGACACCCCTGAAGAGTGACTGCCTCCCCATGCACAAAACTCCTGGGCCTACACAGGAGGTTGTGGGGACATTGTGTCCACCTGAGCCCTGAGACTAGTTGGGTATCCACAAGTCTCAGATAGAAACCTCAGACCTCACATGGTTCACCTGCATGAGGGTTCTCTGTCCTGTAGAGGGCACTGCAGGGATGATAGGTGCCAATTCACTGGATATGGCAATGCTAAATTCACATCCAGACCTCAGCAGTCTGTGGTCTGGCTTCGACTTGAATAACACTGCCTGCCTTGCAGGACAAAGACTCAAGTTTAAGTTGCTTCAATATGTCCCAGTTGACTTGTGTCACACCCCAAAAACTGGAAAAGTCTTGTCAGTCACTTAACACAGGCTGCACCAATCTTCCTTTTTTATACATAATTTTATTTTATTGATTGATTTGTTTGTGGTACTGAAGATTGAACCCAGTGCCTCACGTGTGCTAGTCAAGCGCTCTACCACTGAGCTACAGCCCAGTCCACCAATCTTCATTCTAATATGCATCATTTTTTTTAAAACTTCTATTTTGGTCCTCATCCTAACTCCAAATACACTTGGACCTTTTTCTTTTTCTTTCTTTCTTTTCTTTTCTTTTCTTTCTTTCTTTCTTTCTTTCTTTCTTTCTTTCTTTCTTTCTTTCTTTCTTTCTTTCATTCTTTCTTTCTTCCTTTTTGATACTGAGAACTCAATCCAAGGCATTTTACCACTGTGCTATTATCCAAGGCCTTTTAATTTTTATTTTTTTATTTTTTGAGACAGAATCACTAAGTTGCTGAGTCTGGCCTTGAACTCACAGTCTTCCTTCCCAGTCTCCTGCGTTGCTGGGATTACAGGCACTGACTTTTTCCACAATACCCCATATCTTCCCCAAGTGGTTCTGTCAGTTCCTGTCACCAAAGAGAATAATTTCCCAGTCTGTTTGCATCCTTCACAGGTCTCTGGTTCTCTCCCTTGCAGAACATTCAGGTTCAGGGTTGTCTTCCCTCTTTCACTGCGACTTTAGCACTTTCAGTCTTGATTCTTTTCCCTTTGTCTTTTAATCCTAGTACTAAATTATGTTGTTCTTTACTAGATAATGACAAAGCGAAGTCTCCCCCCTCGTCTTGTGTGTGATGCTGGGAATTGAACCCAGGGCTCCTTTATAGCTAGACAGGTGCTCTACTACTGAGCTACATCCCCAGGCTTTTTTATTCTGAGGCAGTGTCTCCTTAAGTCACCAGGTCAGCCTTAAACTTGCGATTCTCCTGCCTCATTCTCTGAAATAGCTAGGATTATAGGTGTGCACCTTCACACCCTGCTCTATGACAGGAAAGTTTCTTGACATTTCCACACTAGACTTTACAGTTGGGGTATTTTAGCTGAGCTCCACACTCTTCACAGTAATGCCCTCTGCCCTGCACCCACCCTGAGAACAGAGTCCCTCTCCCTGGGATGGCTGATGTGGATCACCTGCAGGAGGGTTCTCTGTCCTGTAGAGGGCACTGCAGGGGGGATAGGTGTGGACCAGAGACACTTTCAAATCCCTGCCAGACCTCCTCTGTGGAACCATGGGGCTTCAGCCTGCTCCTCTTCAGTTTCTGATGACCTGGGCCAAGAGAGGATCTTCCTGCTGTAACCCTACTATGGATATCTGGCTCTTTTGTTGGACAATTTTTAATCTCCTGAAAGCAGGTGGAGTCATAAGACTCTAGGAGATTGTCATCTCAGACTTCCCCAAGACGACCCTAAACCATTCTCTTAATGTTTTTTCTCTTCCCACAGTACATATGGAATCTGGAGTCATACAGATCCCCAGCCATCAAGTCACAAAGATGGGACAGATGGTGATCCTGAGTTGTGACCCCATTTCTGGTCACTCATTCTTCTATTGGTACCAACAAATCTTGGAGCAGAGGCTGGAGTTTCTGGTTTCCTTCTATAATGGTAAAACCTTGGAGAAGTCTGAAATATTGAAGGATCGATTCTCAGTTGAAAAGCCTGATAAATCCTACTTCACCCTGAAGATCCATCTCACAAAGCTGGAGGACTCAGCCTTGTACCTCTGTGCGAGCAGTTTAACCACAGCCTTGCAAACACACCTCCAGCCCGTGCACAAACACTCATGTGTCTTCCTCTCTCCCAGCTACCAGCCCAAGAGGAGGAAGTCTGGTTGTGTCTGTTGTTGCAGCTGTCCCCAAATAGATGAATATCTGAAATTAAATTACCAAGATAGACATGTCTGGCAGGAATGTCTAAAAGCCATGGGGTGTACAGATTTTCTTCCAAAGATGCTCCAGAGTGTGACTCTGGGCTGCAAACATTAGTTGCTCTGGAAGTGTCCAAATGAAATATGTCTTCTCTTTATTCTGTATTGTTGGATTTTTGTTTGCTTGTTTTAGTTTTTAGGGAAAATATTTTAACCCTCAAAATGAAGAAATGGTTACTGAGTAGGGACTCAGGTATTTACATTGTAGCATACATAGATGGACAGTGGAAATCTTCAGATGAACAAGATCATCAGTACAGGAACTAAATACAGGTGAGTCTTGGCCAGAATGTAGTCAAGATCAGAAGTACTTGATGACCCCGTCAATCTGCATTTGGTGCAATGATTTTAGCTCACATGAGAATAAGTAACTATGAGGTTCAATATTAGGAAATCACTTTAAGGTTAACAGAGGTCTGCACCAGCAAGAGAATCACTAGGGTAAAGCTGGGCCTCACAAGAGCATATTCTGCAGCAAGGTCAAGTGGAATCTATAGGCACAGGCAGAAGTGAATTTGTCACTTTTTTCTGGACATTGGGACAGCCAGATTAACTTCCTGCATTTCAAGTAATATCCAGCGATCTTTAGAAAGTGGATGAGAGAAGGTGGAAGGAAGACTTCAAAAGGAAAAGAAAGGATTTACTCATGATAAACCAGAATGAGCTCGAGCAATACGTGTGAAACAAACAAGTGTGAACAGATCATATCAGTCATAAACACCTGAATTCATTTATCCACTTACACTCCTGTCACCTCCATCACTATTTGAAATGGTGGATTCATGACTGTGGAATTTATTTTTTTCTTCTCTAATATACTCCATAACACAGAGTCATCTGGCTTCAAAAAATGATAGGGTGATTTATTGAAGGTTTATCTATGACTCAGAGACAGCATCATGGGGCTGGGGTGCTATTCTCCTGCACAGCAAATACAATGTCTCTATGGCTGGGGTCTGGTGTTCTATGCCCAACGCATGAATCTAGAAGCCAAGAGTGGAAGTAAGATGATCACCCTGCACATATCACTCTGGTGACCAGTTGCAGTTGCACATTTGTATCTTCTGTCACTGTGTTTTGTTTTGGGGGAGTCTGACAGATAAGAGAACCTTATTTGTGAGGGAAGAGGGGAGAAAGGAATGGGTTCTTCTACCACAGGACATAATAAGGATTCCACTGAACCTAAACTGTGACTATGATCATTTTGGTCTCCTCTTACTTGGAAACCAGCAGGTAAGAGTGGAAATATTTAATTTTTATTATCATGAGGTCATACGTTTGCTGCTCCATTATGGGAATGAGGAACTTTTCCCCTGGAATTCAGTAATTAACACATGTATCTCTTGGTGCTTCGATTCCTGGTGATGGTGATAATTTTCCAACTTGGGCAATCATATCCTGACAAAGTCAATGCACATAAGGGCTCAAAACCTTAAGGGGTGAAGGTCAGGGTCACCCCCACCAAATAAATAACGTAGATCATTGAAGTGCTGAGAAAGATTGAGGGAAATCTGAAATTGGTGGTGAAAGGAGATGATGGATAGCTTCTACAGCTTGATAGACTAGTGGAAGTGGTGCAACCAATCTATAGTTTATTTTCCAAAATCTGTTTTTGTACAGATTGCAGCTGACTGCTACCTTGAAGATCTGATTGTTTGGACTTAGTAGAAGAACTGACTGTGCCAGATGCCTCTATGTGCCACCTCATATCCTCTTGGTCTCACCTTTGATTCCAGCCACAGTTATGATGAACATTTTCAGATAGACATTGACCCAATCCACAATCATTGCCCCTCATTTTAAGAGTGTGCCAAATGTTCTTACTCCATTGCTATGGCAACAGACATCATAGGCCTTCATGGAAATTATACATGTTCAACTCAGAAATGTGAGGAAACTAATCCCCTACAGAGCAATTCTCAGCCATTGAGGAATGAGGATTGATAGATAAAAGGTTTTGCATTAGTCTCAGTCTCCCTAGAGGGTCCAAAATTGATCATCATTCTATGGTGAAGGCCCAATTAATGCTTTCCTTTGTCTTTTTTTTTTTCTTTTTGCAATTTGCTCTGGGTGTTTTCATCTGATTTACCTACTAGGTTATCCATTCTTTTTAGAAGATTTCTAAATATATACATTGAATTCTTAATTTTAGGTATTTTATATATTTCAGTTCTAGAATTCTCATTTAAATCTTGACTATAGTTTCCAAGTATCTGCTAAAACTCTCCCTTTTGTTATATACTTTTTTGAATTTATGAATAGCAATTATTTTAAAACAAGTTTCTGATAACTCCAATATCTGAATTTGAGTCTTTCTTTTGTCTGTTTTCTTTTCTTGGTTTTTGTTCATATTACCTTTTTTTTTCCTGGTAATTCTTTTGTATAATAAAAAACTATGGAGATAACTTGAGGCTCTGAATGATTTCATATTATTCCAGAAAGGAGCAAGTTTTTTGCTTCTGCTACAAAATTGTAACAGAAGTAAGTCACATTAATTTATTTGATAATCTAGATGGACTGAAGTGGGGCTTCAGCCTTTGTGATGGTATAGACATTGAATTTTCAAAATTCATAACTGGAGAATTTTTAATAGCTTTATTGAGTAAAACTGACGAAACATTACTTACTCTAAGTATACAAATTCAGTGAGTTTCAGTAGAACTTGGAGTTGTATACCTCTCACCATGACTCAGTTCTAAAATATTTTCAGCCCCTTGAAAATTCTTCAGTGCTCATTTTCAGTAAATGCCTGCTCCTACCCCTACTCCTAAGGCCTGGGGTCTTTACCAAATGTCCTCTTGTTCAGCAATCAATGAACATAAGACCAGAAAGGTGATGGACACTCCTCTAAGCATCTCACTTTCTCAGTTTCCTCTTTCTTCAGCTACTTGGCTGATGATGTTACATTGGAAAATTTTCATCTGATTTAAGGTTAAAGTGATTTGTTAGATTCATCTTTTCTCCTCCGAATGTTGGTCTTTTGAGTTCTTATTTCCTCTGTAGCTCTAAATGGCTTCTAATAACCTTTTATGTTTTGATAAACTTCTCTAGTTGTTTCTGGTGTGAATACTGTTATGCAACAATCCAACCCACTACCCCAGAGAGCTAGTTTTTGTATTTTTGAAAGATGGGGTACACTTGAAAATGCTTATCTTTTGGGTGAAAATAGCCTGAGTAAAGGGAGGAGTAAGGGCACCTGTCACTTTTTCTATTGACCTCATGTCAAATCTCATATCTTATACTCTTTCCTTCAAAATTTTGGTTCTATTGACGTCAGAGATATCTTCCATGTCACTCTACATGAGGAAGGAGAACTTCTCCAAAATGTAGAACCAATTAATTTCTGTCTTTTTGAATTGTTACTCTGTCAGTATTTGTCAACAGAGGCTCATTTGATATATGAGATGGAACACTTCTGTTTTGAATGAGGGCTTCCTAAACATTAAATCAAATTTGGGAACTGTTCAAAAATTTTGAACACCTCAATACATATACAAATTTCTCCCAAAAAATGTATGGTGTACACAATCCTTGGTTAAGAACAGCTAAAAAATGTCATTCTTTGCCGAATCAGTGAGTCTAAAATTTTCTGCCAAAATCATTAATACTGAGAAACTATTCAATAGTCCTGTAACTTATCCCCATCCCTGGGTTTATTAACGCCAGGTGCTGAAGTCCCTGGACAGTGCCTCTGGCACCTGCACCTTATCTCTTGGTATGGATCTCACTGCATGCTTGTCCACATCACAGGCTAAGGGACAGAGAATGTCCTGATCAGAATTGTGTTTTCTTGGGGTGAAGGCTATTTCTCTTCTCCTCTGGAAGTTTCTGCTAAGACTGAGAGTCCTCAAAGACAATGAAATCACAATTCCAACAGTCCTTCAGGAGCCTTTTCCTTCCTGATGTTTGGAACCCTGACCTTGGGCACCTCATGCCTGCCTTACTCACACAGGGGGCACCAGGTTCTTCAGAAGGGGCCTGTTGAGAAACAGGTCTGGTGTGAGAAGGGCAGGGACTGATCATCACCCTCTTCCCTCCCAGGAGGTCCCTGTTTCTAAGACATCTGCCACCATGCTGCCCTTGTTCAACTGCAGAAAGATGGAGTCCTAGTGCTTTTGAACCTGGGACCACAAGGAGGAGCTGTGACTCTGTTGAGATCCAGGAAACTTTGAGCAAGGACTAACAGAAGGCTCTGGATGAGAGAGAGTTAAGAGGAAGTTTGGGTTTCTACATCTGGGGAAATGTGGTCTGCAGGAGCTGAGGTCAGTGCTGTGGTGTGGGCTGTTATACACCAGGCTACGCCTTTTGCTGTGATGTACAGGTGTTGCTGTCCCTGTCAACAGCCTGGAATGTCATATTGTTGCATAGGAGCTTCCTGAGAGGAGAGTTTGAGCTGAAGAGGTTGGGAGACTTAGGCAGGTGCAGGTGGGGGACCTGTTTCTAAGGGAGGTAAGAAAGGATCTGGTGGAGTCTGTCTCAGCTCAGCTCAGTGATGGCCAAACAAAACTCATGGTGATGTCAGCTCCTGGTCCCAGCAATGATCTTGACAGTCTAAGGTTCTTAGGGAGCCTGCAGAGATAATAATAACTGGAGGAAAGCTGTTCATCAGGCCTAAGGATACATATAACCTCCCTCTTCCTTCCAGACTATCAGGGAATTAAACTAGAAAAGTCTTTACTCTTCTACATCTGATGGATGGTCCTATGTGATCTCAAAGAGAACTGTTCAAACAGGTGTTGTTTCTAGAATGGAAGATTTTGCATATAAACATAACAGCAACGTGCTGTTCCCAAACTTTGGCAAATGACAAAATTATAAGAAGGGTTTTTAGATGTTGGGAAGACAGAATCATGACAATGTGCCTCTGTGTGACATTTAGTCCACTTCTCATTAGTTCTAGTTCTCTTGCTTTCTGCTTCATTCCCACTGATCCTAAACTCTCAACCTTTTGGAAAGACTAAACTTTGTCCATGCTAAATTATTTCATGTTTCTTTTCTTGTTTGCTTTGTCGATTGAGGTATGGCTCTTGTCAGGGGTCCCTGCATCAGTGGTCCTGACTCCTGTTCTGTACAGGAATCCCCTTCTCCAGTTCAGCCATCCCAATCAGAAAAGAAGGTGCAAGGAATCATTTATTTGCTTTCTGGCATACTATGGGCTGTTCTTGAGAGATAATAAAAATTATGTTCTCTAATTTTTAGTTAGACATTAATTTCTAGTAATATATACTTTTAAATTATTTAAAACAGTAATCAGAACTAGCATTACCTCATGTGCAATGAGTTTCTTAATAACAGTTTTATTTTAGCTTCTTTTCTAGAGACTGGCCACCCGATTTGGTCATGAATATTTGCATAAAATAGCAAGATAAGTGATTATTTGAAACCAATACTTTAAGAATTGTTGCTTCTTTATATGGCTATAAGCTCCATCCTGAATTGACTCTTGTCAATAAACTGATCTCTTCTCTCACTCCTTTTCTTCCTTTCTTCCTCTCTCAGTCCTTCCTGCTTCCCTTCTCTCCTTTTTGGAAAGTCTTCACGTGTACTCTGTGTGGTGCATGATGGTAGGTGCTGGGGATGCTGGATGAATAAGCCTGTACCTATGTGTGCACCTCGTAATGTCCATAGTTTTGGAGCTGGACAGTGTTGAAAATTATTGATTTGGGACCATTGCTTTATAGATGAGAAGAAGAAATACGGTATAAAATATTTAAATGTAAATACTGGGTTATATTTCTGACTGTCATGAAACATGTACTTTATATCCTAATCCCACAGGTAATCTGTGCATTTCTTTTTGCTCCTGTTATAGTATAAAACATCCCAAGAGTGAAAACATTGTCCTCCCCATGACTTGGACAAATAAAATATGCTGAAAATTTCCAAAAGGGGAAAATCCCTGATGCTGTGTCTGTGCCCAGCAAACACAACTGAACCACCTGGGGCTTTCATCACCTGTATTTGGTAGTTTTACCAGAATGTAAGTAAGCACGTGTGTGTGTGTGTGTGTGTGTGTGTGTGTGTGTGTGTGTGTGTGTGTGAGAGAGAGAGAGAGAGAGAGAGAGAGAGAGAATGAATCAGATGTCTTTTTGATGGTGGCTGCCGACCCTGGTCTACTGACAGAGGTTACCAAATGTTAACACTGGACATATCCATCACTAGAAAGTGCTGTGGCCATACCAAGCCCTTGAGGCTGGGGGTAGAGCCACATAGGATGAGAAAGGTGGGAGCTATTGGAAGTGATAGGAAAGGTGGCTCTTAATCATGGAGATTGATATTGTGGAAGACATTTTGGTTTTCATGAGTATGGTAGGGGATACTATTGGCATCAGGTGGGCATAGGCCAGTGATGCTACTGAACACACTGCAGGGCACAGGGCTGCCTCTCAACTAAGGATCATCCAATGCAATGTGTAAATAATGCTGAGGTTGACCAATGCTGGGCACGCTCTGAGTGGATACTATGTTCCAAAAGGAGGGGGATCTGTAGACAATTCAAGGATAGAGAAATTGTTCCTAGTAGATTTCCCCAATTTCCATGCTGTGTGTGTCCCCATAGCTTTGTTCCCAACACACAGTGACTTCTTGATCTCTAGAAGCCTGATAGACCAGAGCATTGGAAAGCCCTGCCTCTCATGAGAACATGGCAGGGACCAGGCCTGCAGCTCAGTCCCATCAAGGTCACCTAAGAGTGTTCACCAGACAGTCACCACATTCCTGCATCTTAAATGGCTGCAGCTGGTGTTTGGTGAGAACTGAAGTCAATCTCCTGCCCAAGCCTGAAGTGGCCAGGGGGGCACTGGGCATAAAAGACATTCAAGGGAGCCAAGGGGTAAGTGGGATCACGCAGCATTAGTGTGAGAAGGAAGGAAAGACCCAGGAGGGAAAACCAGACTTGCTCTGAGAGGAGGCCTAAAGAGGAGAGGAAAGGAACCGGGGCAACTTCTGGGCCAGGGAAGGGGTGGGGGCAGAGTCTACTGGAGGCTGCACACCCACCCCACTCACACCTACTCTAGAAATCCCAAACACACTGGTGAAAGAACTGAGCTTCCTCAGGACATGAATAAGGAGGAAACTGTGATAACAAACCCTGAGAAAAGGAAGAATAGCACAGCTGTGATGTCAGCAGCAGAGCTTGTGGCAGAGCCTTGGTGGCTGCAGCTGCTCTGACTCTGCAGGCTGGAATCCTGAGCCACAGCCTGGCCTGGCCTGCCTCCTACCATGGGCTCAAGGCTGCTCTGCTATGTGACCCTCTGCCTCCTGGGAGCAGGTGAGTCTCCCAGTCCAGGTGGCGTGGCCCTGTTAGAAACTCTGCTTGAGTCTTCTCCATGCCTGGAGCTGCAGCTTTCTCCTGGGATTCTCCTGAATTCTGCTTCTTTCTTTCACAGGCCCCTTGCACGCAGGTGTTTCCCAGACTCCAAAATATCTCCTCACACAGGCTGGAAAAAAGCAGTCCTTTAAATGTGAGCAAAATCTGGGCCATGATACAATGTACTGGTATAAGCAGGATTCCAAGCAATCACTGAAGATGATGTTTCACTACTATAATAAGGAAATGATTGCAAATGAAACGGTTCCAGGTCGCTTCTCACCTGAATCTCCAGACAAAGATCATTTAAACCTTCATGTCAATTCCCTGGAGCCAGAGGATTCTGCCTTGTATCTCTGTGCCAGCAGCCAAGGCACAGCCCTTCAGAGTCACCAGCTGCCTGTGCACAAACCAGCAGGAAGCTGTGGTGACAATGAGTTCCCTGTGCCTGAGGCTCTGCTCTCCATTCCTGTGGGCCCCGTGGAGTGTCAGTGTGCAGCAGCCTCCAGGGTGAATGTTGGGCAGCTGAGTTCTCCACATACAGAGCCCTGCAGAATCCCATTGGTCAGCTGAGCAGGGACTCCACTAGCATCACCTGCCCATCCAAATCCACCAAAGATTGGCGACTGAAGATCTTGACATGGAGCAGCTGTTCCTTGTCCTCTTCTGCTGTGCATATGGCCACATCTTGTCCATTATGTTGTCCATGGAGACACAAATTTTAAAAATGTTTGATGAGCACAAGACTGAAAAGAGGCCAAGGTTAATCTTCCCATGATCAACAGAAATTTAATGAGTTCCTCATTTAGCAAAAAAAAACAACAACCCATATATATGTAAATATCTATAGATAAATATAAAATATGTAATATGATACATAATAAATAAATAAATAGATGAATATATATATGTTTTATATGTTTAAATTTATATAAATATATATTTGCATTTTGTGGGGTAGGGAGGAACATATCCAACCTTGGCAATAGGTGAACTAGAAATCAAGGGTGAAGAGAAGTGAATCCAAGCTGCTTGTGCTTTGGACACTGCAGCCCTTCTGGAAAGTGTGTCATAGCACCCTATTCCCATTAAGCAGCCAGAGGATGATAGGATCCTGGGAACTTGGGAAGGACTGGGGCACAAATCTCTTGGCAGCAGTTACCACTGGTCCCATCTGACAGGAAAAGGCAGGATCAGATTTGCATTTGGGTGAAGAACAGGGGCATCAGTGTGGAATAGATGGCTGATAGATTTTAGGGGAACTGAACATCTAGGAAACTTCTCAAATATTCTACCTGAAAGATTATAACACATGTTATGTGAGGCACTGTGGAAGATGGATGATAGGGACTCTGGATTATGTTATATTCTCCTAAACAATTTTATTCTACTAGATTGATTGTAGGGTTTTCAGATTTGCCCTCTCATTGGACAGCCCTAGCTTGGGGTCATTACTTCTCAAGCATGGTCTTTTTGGAGTCCAGTGCAATTCAGTCCAGTGCCAAGGTTATGTCTCCTGAAATCTCTACTCAGCTCTCCTGCCTTCCAGAACTTGTTCTTTGCCTAGCCTTCTGGGGTCTTGCTCTCTGAATACACAATATGTGAATGGCACCAGGAAAAAAATGAGATTTCCTTATACATATTCTTGGGCTCCTTTTCAATTCTCTGTACCCTAAATTATGAGTTCTGGGTTCCAAGGGACTGTCCATGGACTCCAAGCTTATTCCTTAAGGCTATAGTAAGAACCTTCCTCCTGGGCTTAGGCTGAATTTTGTCTTTTCCCCTTTGGATACCAGCATTAGCCAGATACCAAGACACCTCAACATGGGAACAATGCATACATGTCCCTGGAATGTAAACACCTCTGGGATATAATGCCAAGAATTTTTACAAGCAGATGATAAGAAACCCCTGAGCTCAGATTTCCCCATGATTATAAGGAACTGGTGGAAACTAGACTGTGCCCAGGCACTTGTCACCTGAGTGCCTGACAGCTCCTGCTTATTCATTCCCCTGGCCTCCCTGGAGCCCAGGACTCAGCCATGAGTGCCAGTAGCTGAGACACAGCCCTGCAGAGTCACCCTGTCACTGTACCCAAACCTGTGGGGATAGACTAGAAGCTGTGGGGGCAACTAAAGGCTTTGAATATTTCCTGTTGGAACCCAAACAGAAACTGCAAACCATAAAAGCCTCTGGCAATTCCACCAATTTGGCAGCTCTATATTCTACAGCATCTGGAGCGGGGAGGTTTCTTGCACTCCTGAGGCTCTGTCAACTTATGCAAAGATGAACACTTTTAGGTCTAGTGTCCAATGCATTTTCTAACATGAAATAAAAGAAGCCTGCCATAAAGTGGTTCATTTGACTTAAGAGTTCACAGGGGTCCTGTAAATAAACAAAATAATAAAAAAAATTCAGACAAAATTCAGACTGGGCCACCTCAATCATGCCCTACACAGAACCAGAGGGCAAGGTCCTGTCTTTCCAGATGTTCTGCTTTCTACACTCAGGGATTGCCCCATCTGAGTCTCTTTTTTTTTCCAAATTAATTTTATTTTTATTTTAGAGACAGGGTCTCACTGAGTTGCTTAACACCTTAATTTTGCTCAGTCTGGCTTTGAACTCACAATCCTCCTGCCTGGGCTTCCAGATTACAGGCATGTGCCACCACGCTTGACTTCAGCCATGCTATTTAACCCCAGCCACAAACTTCAGGATGCTCAGGCGCTGCCTTGGAGCATCTGTTTCCACAATGCTACTCAAGTCTCTGCTCTTCTGGGGTGTCCTTGAGTCAGTGGGTGTACCACAGGCTGAGATGCCACTGAATTTCCTCCTGGGACTGCTGAGCCCCACAGCCCCAGCTGGTTGAGGCCTCAGTCTGCCCAACCCTGCCATGGACAGCAGCCTCCTCTGCGGGGTGATGTTTGGTCTCCTGGGCACAGGTGAGTCCTGGGAGGGCGTGGGCAATTCCCCTCTTACCTTGACCTGAGGGCAGTCCCAAACTTGCCCTTCATTCTCTCCTTGTCCTCTTCCTCCTCCACAGCACATATGGAGCCTGGAGTCAGACAAGCCCCCAGGCACGCTGTCACAGAGGCAGGACAGGATGTGGCTCTGAGTTGTGACCCTGTTGCTGGTCAGGCTTCTCTCTATTGGTACCGACAGACTCCAGGAAAGGGACTGGAGTTCCTGGTTTCTTTCTATAACAAGCTGCCTGCAGGGAAGGCCGACTTTTTCAAGGATCGATTCTCAGCTGAGAGGCCTGAGGGATCCTTGTCCACCCTGAAGATCCAGCCCACACAGCTGGGGGACTCGGCCACCTATCTCTGCAGCAGCCCCTCAGAGACACTCCCTGCCCTTGCAGAAACTCCAGGGCTTCTGCCCCAGCTCTCAGCAGCCCTTCCTGCCTCAGGAGGGTGGGCACTGGGTGGGACTGCCCATGTCCAGCATAAGTCAAACTCAATTCTAAGAGGAGAGTAGATAGAAATGGGGGCGTTAGGTCTAGGGTATTTGGGGATGCTTCTGGACATCAGAGAAGTTGACTGAGGACCCAAGAGTGGAACAGATACAGCCACAGGAGGGAGTCCGTGAACCTCTCCAGGGAGCTCTGCATCCTCTTTGAGTCTTGGGTATTTTTTTTCATAGTTAGCAAAATATACTTTCTATATTTGAGTAGAAACAAGCCTTCCAGAGAGGAGATGGATTTTTATGTCGAGCCTCACCTGGAAACTTTCTAGAAGATGGAGGATCTGAACAATAAAGTCTAAGTTCTGGTAAGGAGGAATGTTCTGGCCCCTCAGCACCCTGTACCCAGGTCAGGGAGGTTTCTTTGGGGACCAGGGCTACCTGTGTGTGTGGGGGACATGGTGCTCTGGGCCAGTTGATGCTTCATATTGTTTTTTTTTTTTTATCTACTAGTTCATTCTGGCTAATGCTCTTAGTGAATGGCCTTCCACCTCTCTTAGCTGATTGGATGGCACCAGCTGCTAGAGATAGTCAGAGGCAGCTCCTTGCAGGGCTCTGTGTCCTTCCCTTACAGAACAGCCCAATTAGTTCTCCACTAATTGGAGACTGGCACGTTCACCTATGCCAGCCTCAGCCACACAGCACAGGGATCTCTCTGCAGAAACCACCAGGCTGCGATCCATCCCCAGCATCTCCTCCTCAACCCCTGGTTTCCCATCCAGCTTTCTTCAAGGTTCCCTTGATTCTGCCCTTTGGGGAGAACTGTTCTCCCTTTCCTCTATGCAAGAGGCAGGTCTCACTGAGTACAGCTCTCATTGTACCTCAGTAGTTTTTCTCTGCTCCTTCCCTTGCCCCATGCTCTTCTTTCTTCTGGGTTCTGATTGCAACCTCACCTCATACCACTGACCATGCCCATCCCCTGTTATGCTGCCTTCTCTTGTTTGGCCTCAGGGATTGGATAACTGTTGCCTTGATTCTATTATTGGTCCTAAACAGATGACAGGTCCTATCTTAGAGTATTGTTCTAAGAATTTGGATATATAGAAAAACAGATAGATATTCATAATGCCAAATCCATGCTAAGTTTGCATAAATGTTCTTAAGATGAACATCAACAAGTTCTCAAGAAAGTGGAGTGGACAGAACTTGAATTTGGGTAGACTCCAAACTGAGTTGAAGAAGATCCTTATCTGAGTTAAGGTGGACTCCTTATGTTAGGAGCTGACCTTTCCATAGACACCGGATAGTGTGCCCCCCTTTCATGATTACATTTCAAAGAGTTGGTTTGCATGTCTTTGATAAAGACAATCCTGGGTATTAAATGTGGCAGTTTAGTTTAGGGTTATTTAAATTTTAAAAGGACTCACACATTTCAAAGTCACAAAGAATTTAGAAATACAAGACTTCTAAAGTAAATACTGTAAGAAAAAGGAAGATGGGATAGACTGGAGATACTGGGAAGACTTGAAGATGTAAGGGGTAGGGGTAAGAGGGAAATGGGGAAAAGCTATGCTCTGCATCATATGAGTCCCAGGCAGGATTCCCAAAGTCTTTACCAAAGTGCTAAATTCACCATATTTGGTGTGTTGGGTTTTCTGAGCTAATCAAGGATAGTCTTAGCTTTGTAGCCAGGTCATGACTGGGCTAAAGGATACCAGGGGAATAGAAACCTCCATAGGAATGACCAGAATTCTTGGGAAAGGCTGTGTGTTTGTATTGTTTGTGGTCTAGGATATCTCTTGTAGATCTTAAAAAAAAAGAGAGGGCTGGGGATGTGGCTCAAGTGGTAGCGCGCTCGCCTGGCATGCGTGCAGCCCGGGTTCGATTCCCAGCACCACATACAGACAAAGATGCTGTGTCCGCCAAATACTGAAAAATAAATATTAAAGTTCTCTCTCTCTCTCCCTCTTTCTCACTCTCTCTCACTCTTTCTTTAAAAAAAAGAGAGAGAGAGAGAGAACATCACAAGTATTATCAGGATCAAAAATTTATTTTTTGACACAGATAAAAAAAGCTAATAGAGAAACTGATGATAGGAGCCATTATTTTGTGAAATTAATAATATATATTTGTTCATTTTGGAACAAAACTCTCAGTGTTTACACCAAGCATTACCTTCTCTTAGTGAATCCAATAACATTTTCTCCATAACAAAACCCCTAGATGTTATAATGCCCTATATGTGAGGTGTGTTAAGTCTGATCTGCTATGAATTAACCTTACACACTCTAGGTGTTGTACATCTTTTTCATTCTCATTTACATTGAGTATCTTCATAAAGTATATTTATCATGTTTTTGAAAATTTTTAGTTCTTCTAGTTCAATAATTTGCATGTCGTAGCCACCTATATTGAGCAGTTGGCCATTGTCTTGTTCCATTTGGGCGACCACAACAAAATACCAGAACCAGGCAGGTTATGAGCAAGTCACATTTATTTCTCATAGTCTGGAGCCTGGAAGTGCATGGCCAAGGCACTGGCTGATTCAGTATGTCATGAGAGCCTGCCCTGTGGTTCACAGATGGCAGTTTCTCACTGTGTCCTCCCATGGTAGGAGGAATACCTGGCTCTCTCTTTATAAGGGAGACCATCCCAATCAGGAGAGTTCTGCCTTCATGAGCTCATCACCTTCCAAAGGCCAACCCAGGGACCATGGCCGTGCTGATCAGGCTCCAGCATGTGTCTGGGGGCACAGATATTCAGCCACCGCAGTTACTTGTCTTCTCAAGTCCTTGCTTAGGGGTATCAACTCCTCTACTACTGATTTCTGGAATGAAAATGCCAGATTGTCTTCATGCAAGGAGGTTCTCAGGCAAGAGCAGGACTTAAATGACCTCCACCATTTGGGTTTCTGGGTGCCATTCTAAGCTCACCCCTCATCCCCCCGTGCTCCAGCCCAACTAGCTTCAGTTCCCAAGAGAGTCCCATGGTTTTGTTTGTATCTGGTTTTCATATGTTTTCTTCTGGCCTCCTCAGCTGCATCTGGGGAAATTGCCAGAAAATGATGCTAATTTGCAAATTTATAATGAGTCAGAAAAAGGCTTTTATTTCACATCTTTGGGATATTATCGGCTCCTTCTCTCATCTCAAATATTATGATTTTTATTTACCTTTGGGTATGATGAATCTCTAAAGGAAATTTAAAGACTGCTATGTTTAAGAGGCCAGTGGAAACCTGATTTATATTCTATAAATTCTACCTAATTGAATCCAAAATTTGCTAGATATTAAGACGGAAAAAAAAATGTTGATGTGATTTAAACTGGTAAGTTATACTTCTTGATTTTGTGTAAGAATGTTCACTTAGCCACCATCATAAATTCTATCAGACCTATCAGATTCTATTATGAGAGAATTTAATGAGTTCTTTGTGCACAAAGCTTATAAAAAATCATTAAGGTAATCTGGGCTTGAGAGAATTGTATGTGGTTTGTAGTCATAGAGTCTCACTTGGGGTGGAGCTTAACTAATCCAGGTGGCATCTGGTAAGAGGGGTTGGTTCCTAACCACTGCTGTAGTGACCACACCTGGCTGGGCGAGCTCACTCAGGGAAATGATTTCAGTTGTAACTCTTGGGATTTTTCAATTATATATATAGAAAGTTGAGAAATAGACTGTATCTGGACAGCTATATCCTTTCCTTATAAGTCATTGTTTAAATTTGAGTAGGGAGCAAGTCAAGAGTATTTCCAGAAATTTGGGTTGGAATTGAGCTAATTAAAAAATAATATGTGTAAGATAATGAATTAAAAATTAAATCCTTCTAAACTTCTGTTTTCCCAGTTCCCCGTTTCACTCTTTAACCACATTGATCTGAGCGGGGCTGTCCTTCCTATTATACTATGCTTAGAGGATTAGAATTGTTCTTTTGGTTCTTGTGCATGAAATGAAACCATGGGGTAATTTAATAGTTGATCTGCAAACATATTAGTCACACATGGGGAAATGGGAATTGGATAGTGTCATCTAATTGAAGCCAGAAGCAGATTTCTAAAAGAGAGAGAGAGAGAGAGAGAGAGAGAGAGAGAGAGAGAGAGGGCAAATAAACTAATCACCCAGCAATGAGGGAAAGGTGATTAATCATTTTTTTCATTATCAGGTGAGTTGATTAGGAGGTACTTGATACACTGAGAGGTCTCTAGAAAGCTGGATAGGGTCAGCAAAGGAAAAAGAAAAACTTATAAGTGAAGTTAGCCAATCCCCCAAAAACCAAATGCCGAATGTTTTCTTTGATATAAGGAGGCTGATTCATAGTGGGATAGGGAGCGGGAACAGAGCAGGAAGACAAACTCTAAACAGGGCAGAGGGGTTGGAGGGGAAGGGAGGTGGCATGGGGTTATTAATGATGGTGGAATGAAAAAACAAACAGGGCTGGGCATGGCTCAAGCGGTAGCGTGCTCGCCTGGCATGCGTGCGATCCTCAGCACCACATACAAACAAAGATGTTGTGTCCGCCGAGAACTAAAAAATAAATATTAAAAATTCTCTCTCTCTCTCTCTCTCTCTCTCTCTCTCTCTCTCTCTCTCTCTCTCTCCCCTCTCTCTTTAAAAACAAAATTAAAAAAAAAAGTTTGTAATGTACCCTATGCAGTCATGTAAACAAACCTAAGACTGAAAGTATTTTAATAAAATTAACATCTCAGTTAAAAAGAAAAGATTTTATCTCTTGAATAAAATGTGATCCTGTTAAAAAAAAAAAGCTTAAGTTAGTTTTAATCATCCAAAAATCCTCAGAGGCTCTTCTAGGGAGGGAGACAGGCTGTCTCTGTATATCTCTCCCACTATCACCTCTACCTCAGCTCAATCAGATTTTCTCAAATTAAGAAAAAAAATTCTCCATTACCCTTTTAATTGTTACAAAGCAAAAATTCACCTTAACAAAGATAAATCCCAAATTTGTTAGGATTTGTGTGTGGTTTGGTGTGTGTGTGGTGTGTGTGTGTGTGTGTGTGTGTGTAGGAAAACTTTGCACTGGGCAAGATGGTAAAATAGTTCCTTATTTAAATGCATTTACATCCATGAGCCATGTCTGGAAAGGCTGTATGTCAACATGGACTGACAGCAAAATACCAACTGCCAAGTGCCTGAAGCAACACATTTAGTTCTCATAATTCTGGAGGCTGAAGTCTGAGGTCAGGTGCCACCATGGTTGGGGTATGGAAAGGACACTCTTCCTGGGTTCCCAATAGCCAACTTCTTGCTGTGTCCTCACAGGACAGACAGCAAGAGCTTCCTGTCTTTTCTTTCAAGGACATTATTCTTATTGTACTGAGGCTCCACCCTGGTGAGTACATTTGACATTTTTACCTTCATAAAGGCCCTCGCTTCAAAAGTAGCCACCTTGGGGTTGAACTTCAACATATGAATTTTGGGGGAACTTGATACATTCCAACCCTAACAAAGGTAAAATCTTGGTTGCTGTGCAGTGAACCACGTGTTTTTCCCTGTGCATGGGGGACTACGGCACCCTGGGGCTTCGGGATCTTCAGGTGGATGGAAGTCCACAGAGCAGCCACTAGGGACATGGGGGCTTAGGGAGCAGTCTTGTTTGATGCTGTCATCTCTTAGAATATTTGGTGCCATGTCTATGAATTTGCAGATGAGCTGCCCCAGCTGAGCCATGAATGTGGGCCCAGCATTACTTAGAGCGTCTCTCTGAGGTTGAAGGAGAGGTTGGAGGGTTTGGTGCTGCACTGGGACAGCCTGAAAGCCCTGCATAAGGACAGGCAGAAGAACAACAGCCTCCAAGGAGAAGGAAGGAGCTGTGGGATTGACACATGGCCTGTGCCTGGCCCACGCTAGAGCAGCCCAGTAGCCTTGAAGCCAGGTGAGAGCCTTCGCAAGATGGAAGCCAGCCTCCTGGATCAGCTGAGCCCCGTTTATGTCAAGGGAGTCGAGGTGAATGGCAATCTGCAGAGACCATGACATGGGAGCAGTGACATCCAGAGAAGTGGTGACTAGAAATCCAGCGTTCAAAGGACAAGAGCCCTGAGCAGGAGGAGCACGTGGTCAGCTCTGTCCCACCCTGCCATGGGCTGAAGGCTCCTCTGCTGTGTGGCCATTTCCTTCCTGGGAACGGGAGAGTCCTACAGACAAGGAGAACATCCTCACTCTGAACTTGCCGACCTGTGTCCTCCACTTTCCCCTGCGGATGCGGCCCAGGCTCTCTCCTGGGCTCATTCTCCATCCACTTTTCCACACGCCCAGTGGAGTCCGGAGTCACCCAGATTCCAAAATACCTAATCAAAACATGAGGACAGCAAGTGACACTGAAGTGTTCCCTGTCTCTGGGCACACCAGTGGGTACTACTACCTACAGATGCTGAGCCAGGGCCCCAAGTTCTTCTTTGAATATTTTAAGCATTTATAGACATCAGAAAAAAAATGTCCCTGACCAGTTCTCCACTCAGCAGTTCTGTGACTGTGGCTCAGAGCTGAGCTTGGCTGCCTTGGATCTTGGAGACTCAGTGCTCTATCTCTGTGCCAGCAGCATGGTCCAGCCCTACAGAGTCACCAGCATTCTGTGCACAAACCTCCTGCTCAGAGAGGAGCACCTACAGTATGCATCTGTGAGATCCCAGGGAGTGCACGGGGGTGGGGGTGGGGGAATGTGATTTTAGGCCTCTGGATAGTGTAGCATGGGGCTTTCCTGCCATTTGGGGGAGCGGATCAAGGCCAAGAGATGCTTTCCAGAGGGCAAGTTCAGTAAGTTCACTGTTATGTCCCTTTCTTGACAGGATGATGCATAACTTAGGGCAGAGGAGGAATCTGTGATCGAATTGCTGGCTCTCACTTTCATAGGCAATACATTTCATCTTGCAATCTGCTTTGTTTGGCAGTATTGTGGTGTACAGAGCAAAATCACGGAGGTCTGCTTCATGTAACTGAGGAAGAAAGTGAGTGTGAGGAAAGTCCACGAGAAGGAAAGTGATAAAAATGGTTGACATACGAAGATCTGCAAAGTGACTTAAAGTGGTGTCCTCTGCAGCATGAGCTCTCTTCTCACTCTCCGGAAGTCCTCCATACATGGGAAATATAAAGCAAGCCTTGTAGCTACTGGTGTCACCTGGCAGGCCGTCCCAGTTGGGGACTTGGCCAAGTAGCTAATTGTGAGGATCCTGCAGCTGATGACACTGTCTTCCTTCTTCACCTCTGCCCCCCTTGCCCCCTCAGCACACAGTCATGTGCTTCCCAAACACAGCAGAGGTCATGTCCACTGGGGTCATCGAGGACAAGGATTGTCCAGTTTCCCCAGATCTATTCTGTTCCTCAGGGATGGTGCTCTGCCTCCAGGCTGCCCAGGTACCTTCTGTGTCCAAAAGTCTCTTCTCCACACTGTGAACACTCAGCAGGCTTTAGCATCCTATGTCTCTGCTCCATCTTTCCCTCTCTTGGAGGACCCCCTCCCACCCAGGGATGCCGCTCACCTGCTTCTCTTCCTTTCCACTCTGATGTCCCCAGCACTAGGCTGTAGTATTGCTGTTTTGACTTTCTTTTCCAAGGAAAAGCCACATTTTATAGCTGGCCCTGTTTATGTTTATTAAATAAAAAAAAGCCACTCCATCATTACCCTGAAGGTTTATTTATTATGATTTTCCCATCAATGAATGCAATGAACTGTCTTTTAGGGTTACCTTGATTTTCTAAACAACATCTGAAAGGTCCTGAGCAATTATGTTGTCACAGTCAACACTGAAGCCCATCCTGTGAAGTCCCAAACTATGTCTAAAAGAAAATTTGCAAGTGTTTTTCTGCAAAAGAGAAAATCATATGATATTTCTCCCAGTATCATGACCCTATAACAAAGAAATTCCCACTACAATACCCTTCTCTCCAGCCCTGCCTTAGGGACTTAGTGCAGCTTGAAACATCAGACTTCTCAGAAGTTCACTCTACAGTGACAGAGAAAGCTAGGTGAACTCAGGAAGGAAATCTATCACTCTTAACATCTAGGACACTGTGTGTGAGTGCTATGCACAAATGTGAGTTTGCCTTGTGTGTCTCTGTGGGTACACATGTGTGTTTTCTTGTGGAGATTCTTCTACCCTCACACAGTTTATCTCTGGTGGCATTTACTAAGAGGTGCCATGTCACTGGCAAGAGCTCATAGCTCTTCAGGGTAGTGACAGCAAATTCATACCCAACCAAGTCAGCCTTAAATATAGCTGATAAAGTTGCCTATTTCAAGATTATATAAGCCTGGAAATATATGTTTAATATATAGAAATCATCTTTATGAATCACACTATTTAATTAGGTTATGATTAAATAAAAAATCAAATGTAAAGAGTCACCTGTCTGATTAATGAAGTGAGCCATGGAATACAGGCTTCCCACATGGATCTTCTTGAGGTGGTGTTACTCTGCTTGCCTCTTTCATTTTAGCATACGGACTGCACTAGTGTAATATTAGTTCCTTTTTAACCATAATGTGGGTTCATACAATTTATTTGCCCCCACAGGCTTTGAAATCCTCCACTTGCACTTGAAGATCAACCCCAAATTGTCCATATGGGAAAGCAGCAGAAGGGGTGTGGATGAGAGGGGACACCGGGTGGGATCTGTTCTGCTGATTTAGTCAATCATGACATGAGCTCAGAAGGTGGAGTCCATGATACTGTGGGCCAAGGGCCACTTGGGGGTACTGTGGCTCCACAGTGCTGCAGGGTCCCTGGGAGGCCTTGGAAGATGGCCCAGGAGAGCAGAGCTGAAGGGATGCTGGCTGCTGCTCATAACAGGGAGGTAGTTGGAACTCCTGGAGTGGGTCCTGGACACACAGCTAAACACAGTCTTATAACTGTCCAGAGGAGAAAGGGCTGCCTTGAGACTCTGCAGACACAAAGAAAGGGTTTTCTCTGCTCGCACTGGGGCAGTGGACAGTGAAGGGCTAGAGAGGCCAGGACAGGGAATCAGAGTCAGGCCAAGAGCTCACTGCAGAGATGGAACTAGCATGGAAGGAAGTAGGACGTGGACCTGGCCCAGGAGGGGGGTGCTCAAACTGACCCTCCTTCAGATCAGGGGCTGTGCAAGGCAGGAAGGGTGCTTTGGGTACAGCCTGGGTCTTGTCATTGGGTGCAGTGGGCCAGGTGGCCTGCAGGGAGGGACATGTCAGAGCATGACACATGATGCTGATGGAAGACTAGAACTTCAGACGCTTTGAATGCTCAGCCTGGAAGGTCCCACCACTCAACTAGGAGACCTTGGGTTCCTGATGCTGCCATGGGCTCCAGGCTTCTCTGCTGGGTGGCCCTAACTCTGCTGGGAGCAGGTGAGTCCTGGGTACGGCAGGTGAGTGCTAGGTACAACTTCTGCTCTGTGTTCATCATTCCTGGAGCACATGTCAGCCCAGGATGGCTCAGCGGGACCCTTGCTCCTGGGCTCTGCTCTTAGCTCCATCTCCTCCCACAGGCCCAGTGGACTCTGGAGTCAAGCAAACCCCAACACATCTCATCAAAGCAAAAGGACAGCAAGTGACACTGAGATGCTCCCCTCTCCCTGGACACGCCTCAGTGTACTGGTACCAGCAGACACTGGGCCAGGAGCCTCAGTTTCTCTTTCAGTATTACAATGGGGAAGAGAGAGAAAGGGAAGAACATCCCCAGTCGATTCTCAGCGCAGCAGTTCCCTGACCACAGCTCTGAACTCAACCTGAGCTCCTTGGCGCTGGGCGACTCGGCTCTGTTCCTCTGTGCCAGCAGCCTGGCACAGCCACCCATGAGCATCAGCCTTCAGTACAAAATCATTCCTGCCTGAGTCCGGAAGTGGCCCGGAGGGTGGAGCCTCAGCCAGGCTGGTTCAGGCCTGGGAAGCTGCCAACCTGTCCCAGACACCTGTTGTGGAGTGCATTCAGCTGCTCTAGTGCCACAGCAGTGGTGCAGGGCAGTGTCATTCACCTGTTCCTATCCCCGAGGAGACGCAGCTTCCTGGTCTCATGTGGTCATTGGCTGATGTCAGCTGCTCAACCCAGGTGTTCCCCCACCCCTCACTCTGCAACTGCCCCCTCCACTGGCTTCCCTCTCCCAGGTCCCCACTAGCAAGTTGAGAAGGTCATGCAACATGCATCTTGA
Organism: Ictidomys tridecemlineatus; assembly: GCF_052094955.1. NCBI lineage: Eukaryota > Metazoa > Chordata > Mammalia > Rodentia > Sciuridae > Ictidomys > Ictidomys tridecemlineatus. The sequence continues at coordinate 219,378,600 of NC_135478.1, forward strand.
CCTCCTGTGTGACTTGCCCAAGGAACACGTGACTTCAAGGCAAAGCATATCCCAATGGGTCCTTCTCTGTGAAGAAAAGGAAACTTAAAATTTTCTGCACTGTGGTTATAGCCTGGGCCAAGTCATCTTCCTCTCTCTCATGGGGGCTTGTGAATAGTGAGCGCTCCCAGCTGGGGATCAAGAGGAGGAACATTCACAGGGGAAGCACCATTGTCCTATGGGTGACCCAGTCAGACCTCAGGGGAAGGGAGAGGATCCCTGTTGGTCACTCATTTCCTGTATTCTTTAATTCAACAAACATTTTTGGGGAGTCCTACATTGTATAAGACATTGATCACAAAGGACAGAAATAGGAAAAAAAAGAAAACGAAGATAATAAAAAACGATTTTCATTCTCTGATGTAGATATACAGAGACAAACAGCTACATCTATGTCTATACCTGTCTTTCTCCATATTTATACATACACACACAGGAAGAGAGAGTGAGAGCGAGAGCCCAAGCTTTGCTTATTTAAAGCAGTTTACTGAGATTGTGAATTGTACAAAGTTTCTTTTTTTCCTTTTCTCTCTATCTCTTCCCTTTTGTCAGATTTTTTTTTTTTTAAATGATGACGTGACAATAACATTTAAAGAAGATCTATCATCTTAACAGACTTTTGGGGTTAAATCATCAAAGAACTTTTAATTTTATTCTATGGGGTTCATTACTATGATTCCTTTTCCTTTTTATTGGTGTGTTATAATGGTGTTTCAGTGTCACATAGCGTACATGCACCCGACCTCCCCTTTCCCTCTCTTCCTCCCTTCCTGTGTTCTTAACGGATGGTTTTAAGGTGGTGATATTGTTTTACAGAGGGAATCCAAGTTACCCAGGAGATTTCTAGGACCTGTGCACCTGCATAACTTACTCTTTGACAGTGACTCTCCAATTCCTCACCCGCTGGCCTGGCAAGTGCCATTCTGACCTTCACTGCCAGGGGTTTGACACTTTGGATCCCTTATCGAAGTGGGATCATGTAGCATCTTTTTGTGACTGTCTTCTTCTAAGATCATGGCTGTTATACCATATAGCAGGATTTGCTTGTTTTTAAGACTTCATAATAATTCAGAGTTTGTGAATGCCATGTTTAAGAGGACACTTTAAAAAGTAGGCTATGTGGCTTTCCTCTGGCAGCTGTCCACTAGTGACAGGGTCAATTGCAGAACTGCTAGCCCTGAATGCATTAACGCACATTCACAGTTGAATTCTGCTCCACTCATAGAGAATAATAATGGCACCATTTATCAGCAATTTAGCATATAGCAAATCAAACCCTTCATTTGCACAATTTCACTTACTCAGACATTCAATTATCAGATAAAGAGCTAAGAGGCAAATGCTATTATTGCTCTCATTTTACAGACGAGGGAATAGGCCTATCAATAAAATAACTTGACCGAATCAATAGCTATGAGGATGCAGACCTGGAACTCAACCCTGGTTGACATTCATGTTTGTCACTCCATGCTAAGATGAATTTTCATATAGATCCCTACCTTCACAACCACAGCGTGGCCCCCTTTTCCCTCTCAGACCTTCTGGCTCTAATTAAATCACTGCTAGAAATCCATTTCCCCATGAGATAGTGATGTAGGCAGATAATGGTAATCTACTGAGTGACGCATACACCTGTTTTGATTTCAAATCCAACAAGAGTTCCTCAAGACAGTGGTTGCTTGATGCATTTTCCTGAATGCAATTATCTATAAAATTAGGGTAATATTATCTATCTGTATCAGAGTTGTCCAGAGAAGCAAAACCAGTAGTCTCTATCTATCCATCCGTCCATCCATCCATCTTCATTGTAAAGAATTGGCTAATACAATTATGGAGGATAGTAAATAAAAATCTTCAGGGTGAGCACGTGAGCTGGAGAGCCAGGAAGGGCAACAGCTGTAGTTCAAAGGCTGTCAGAGGGACAATACTCTGACCTGGAGGAGGGTTTGTTTATTGGTTCTAGTCACACCTTCAGCTGATTAGAGTCAGCCCCCTCTCTTCCAGGTCACCCACCTACCTCCACTCCTCTGTGCCAACAGGTCACCTGCAGGGCTGTGTGGTCACCATCCTCCACAGGGATGGAGAATCGCCAGACTGAGGTTCTCTGCAGTGAGGTCTCACCTGAGCACAGGGACCAAGTCTATGAGTGGAAGAGAAGGGGCCTAGCTACTTTGCCAGGTGACCCACCTGCCAGGGAATACACACACACATACAACAACAACAACAACAACAACAACAACAACAACAACATAAAAACAGAGCAAGACTTCAGATGCCCAGGAGCCCCTCCTAGAATTTAGAAACTGGACACCTGAGAGAGTCACTGAGGCTGAGGGCTTTAGCAGCATTGTGACCAGTTGAGCACATGCGAAAATCATACTTGAAGGAGAATTTGGGACACAAGGATCAAAAGTCACCAGGCAGCCATAAGGACTTTCCCTAAGATTCTGAACTCCAGAAATGTTTAGATGACTGGACGAAAGCAGTAAGAAAAAGTGACAGTGTCACGGGAACATAATATCCACGGGGTTACAGACTGTTTCACAAAATGGTCAAGAGAAACGTGATGACTGTGTCATTTTGGACAAATGGGTTTCATTCTTTTACTTTTAATTTTTATTTATTTTTTAATTCTAATTTGTCATATGCAGAATGCATTACAATTCATAGTTTACATATAGAACACAATTTTGCATATCTATGGTTGTAAAAAAATGTATATTCATGCCATTTGTGTATTCATACATGAATTTCATTTCATGAATTTCATTCCACCATCATTTCTACCCCCATGCCCTTCCCTTCCCCTTAAACCCTTCCACCCTATCTAGAATTTGTCTATTCCTCCCATGCTACCTCTCCCTGCCCCACTGTGAATCAGCCTACTTATATCAGAGAAAACATTTCTCATTTGGTTTGGGGGGATTGGCTAACTTCACTTAGCATTGTATTCTTCCACTCCAACCATTTACCTGCCAATGCCATGACTGTATTCTCTTTTACTGTTGAATAATATTCCATTGTGTAGATATGCCACAACAGGGTTCCAGTGTAAGCCACTCACTTGAGCATTCATTTTGGGTCTGACCTTATGGGAAAGGGGTGTGGCCCCTCATGACAGGGAGGTCTGGGCCCAGGCAGGAGAGTGAGGACTCAGAGTGACACCCTGGAGGTTCCTGTGCTGCTCTCTGAAATACAGGAACCCAGCAGACCTCTCTGTCTGCCTGGCCCTGCCATGAGTCTCAGCATCCAATGCTGGGTGGTGACCTTTTGTCTTCTGTAGGCAGGTGGGTGCTGGAAGGCCCATGAGATGCTCAGGTCCCAGGGCCAACCTGTCCATGAACAATCCCAGTGAATGCTGGGATTGTTCAGACCCCCAAATACCAAATACTGAAGGTAGGACGACCTGTGACCTTGAGATGTGCCCAGGATATGAACTATGGCAGCATGTACTGGTATCGACAGGACCCGGGGCTGGGGCTGAGACTGCTCCACTATTCACATAATATTGACAACATGGAAAAAGGAGAAGTCCCTGAAGGGTGCAGTGTCTCTAGGTCAAGGAAAAAGGACTTTCCCCTCACTCTGCCATCGGCCACCTACTCCCAGACATCTGTGTACCTCTGTGCCAGCAGTGACACCACAGTGCTGCACATCTGGCCCCTCTCTGCACATAAAAGCAAAAGAAGACCTGCACCCTGAGCATCAGCGACACCCTGGGTCACTTCTCACCCCTGCGGACTTGGAGCTCTGAGGATCCTGGGCAGTGCAAACCTCAGTCTTTGCTGAGGTGCGTCTCCATACTGTCTCAGTCAGGCCTCCACCTGACCCTGGGCTCGGTTGTCTCCTGTGTTGCTAGCTGTCATTAGCCCTGTGTTATCCCACTGAAATGGGATGCTGCTTCCCTGACTCTGAGTTCTCCAGTCATGGGCTTCAGTGGACGGCTACCAGGAAGGGACATGATTGGTAACTGGGTTCCACCTCGACTCCCTGTCTCTCACTGACACCGCATTGCCTTCACTTCCTAGGGTTCTCCACCAGTCCCAGCCCTCCTGTGCTCTCTGCTGCTGCCCACCTTCCCTGTATGCACCCTGTCCCCCAGTGGTACTTCAGGGACTTCCTCCTCCCAACGCCCTGCTTCCTCTGCTCCAGTCACAATGCCAGCCCTCATCTGTGCCTCCTTCTTCCCAGGGCAGAGACCTCCAAGGTGCCTCCTCTATCCTGGGCACAGGTGAAGTCCTACCTGGGCTTCACAGCTCAGCTAGCCCCTCCAGAGGGATACATTCCTTATCCCCCTCCCCAGGTCAATTTCCCTGGCACATCCACATGGTTTTAGTCAGAAGAATATAGCAAAGTTGCAATTTTCCAGATCCTTGGCTGATTGTTTCTTTTCTAACTATGTTTTAACCTCCATGAGGACAGGGACAGATACCAGCTGCTCTCTTATTCCCTATGTTGCTTTGTGCACAGTGAATCCCATTTAATTAAGAAGAGATAAGTGAATGAATGACAGAAAAGATGGATTAAGAAATTATAGAAACACCCTAGGCTCCCCTTTTCCCTGGCTGAGATCCAGTATTAACTGGGAAAAGTCACGTCCCTTTGACACGGGGCAACTCTGTCCTGGGTCTCACTGCCTGGTTTCCTGCAGCACCAGATTCGCCCAGAGGTGTGCTCTGTACTTCAGTCTGATTGTCCACAAGAAACCTCATCAGATCTGAAAGACACTCTCAGAATTCCCTCCTGTAAGCCTTCTTTCCTTGAAATCACTTCTGATACCAATAAGTTTCCATCAGTGCAACAGTTGCTAGAAGCACTGTGGGAAGAGGTTTATCAGAGAAAATAGGCCTCACACACATGTGGGCAGAGCTGAGGCAGAGCAGGTCTGTAAGGGAGAAGTCAAGGGATGGTCAGTAGTCAGGCTCTTGGAACTCTGGTGTGGGAGCAGAGGCTAGAGTGGCAGGGAAGAGGGACTGGACCACACTCAGCCACCTGGTGGGACTCGCACAGGGCAGGCAGGAGAAGTGGGTGAAGCCTGCTTCTGGGGAAGCAGCTGCCTCTGTGTGGGGCATCACTGTGGCTCCACTGCCTGGCTGTGTTGGACATTGGGAGGAAAGCTAGACACAGGATAGAAGAGGATCTGTGGTGCTCAGAGCCATAGCCAAGTAGGAATGACACATGGCAATTTCCTTGTCAGCCTACCCAATGTTGCTTAGAGGGAGGAGTCTCCATTGTGGAAATGGGCTTGCCTTGGACCCAGGTCATTTGCTTGGACATTGCATGAAAGGTGACCTTGTTTAGGGTTTAGGATGATCTGGGTTTAGGGTGGATCCAGGTTTAAGGTGGATCCTGCTGGGAATAGGTGTATCCTGCTGCCTCAGGTGCTCCCTCCTGGAGTTCCCATTGAGTCCTCACGAGATTCAGAGAGTATTTTGGGATGCAGAGCACAGTGGAGGTGTGGATTTTCCCCAGAACGTGCGTGTAGAGTGCTGGTGAGAGTTCGGAATAAAGAATTGCTGTTTGAATCTACAAGGCTGTGAGTGGCTCCTGATTTTGTGCCTAGCCAGACTGCGGCACCGTGCTCTGTGCACACTTGTTTAACTGTTGATCCCCAAGTTTCCCTGTCTGACCACAGTGACCTTCCACATGCGGAGGTGGCTGTTTTGTTATATTCAAACTCTACACAAATGCCTCCGTGACCAGCTCTAACCCAGAAACATTATGGAAAGATGTTTCCAAATGAGGAAAGATTGAGTTAACCCCTCTGACCCAGGAAGGATTCTGGGGGCACACCTGTCTCGCCCCTGCTGTGGTCTCCACCCTCCTCCTCTGTTCCAGGTGGACCTTGGACTCCTCTGAAGTGTCTCTGATCTAGATTCCCCTTCATGACTGTGGCTGAGGTCTTTCTCCTACTCAGCAGCTGGCCTGTGTCTCTTGCTTCCTTTTCTTCATGAGCTTCCATGGTGCTGGAGTCCAGCCCAGCAGGATTAATTCCTGAAGAATGCCATGCCTTCCTCTACTCAAAGGAGAGCTGCTGGCTCCAAGGTAAAGAGTAGTCATTTAACTGAGAATAAGTTGGAATATGTAGCAAAATAAGCTCCTTAATGTTAGCTGACCCAAAGTAAAACAAATCTTTATGACCTGGTGGTCTCCATATTTCAGTTCCCAGTTACCTAGTCCAGGGTTCAGAATGTGTGAGAGTTAGTGAATCAGGGCGTGTGAGCTGGTCTGTTGTGGGTTTGTGACAGTCACTTGTTGAAAAAGCATGGGAGAACTAATTTCCACAAGTCAAGTGTTTTCTAATGTAAGTCATGTGCTCTGAGGTTGTGGGGATGGACAGAGGAAACGATGTCACTGTGGGGACTGCCTTGCGGTGACAAGGGACAGACCTCCTCCTCTTCTACTCTTCACAATGGCCCTGCCTTGGTGAGCCTCATCCTTCCTGACCTGCTATGGGCACGAGACTACTCTTCTGGGTGGGCTTCTGTCTCCTAGGAACAGGTGAGTCCTCAGACCACCAAGCAGTTTCATTGTGTGTGTGTGTGTGCACATGTGTGTATTCAAAATAGAACTCACATTCAGTGTGTGTGTGTGTGTGTGTGTGTGTGTGTGTGTGTGTTGACTAATATTTTCCTGATTCTTTTCCCATCTTCTGTCTCCACAGACCACACCCATGCTGGAGTCTCCCAGTCCCCTAGGCACAAAGTCACAAAGAGAGGACAGAATGTAGTTCTCAGGTGTGACCCAATTTCTGGACACAGTGGCCTTTACTGGTACCGGCAGACCCTGGGGCAAGGCCCAGCGTTCCTGACGTCTTTCCTGAATGAACGTGCAGCAGACAAGTCAGGGATGCCCAGGGAGCGGTTCTTGCTGGGAGGCCACAGGGATCCTTCTCCCCTCTGGAGATCCAGCTCACAGTGCAAGGGGAGTCGGCTGTGTGCCTCTGTGCCAGCAGCTCAGCCACAGTGTGGCACAGGCTCCTCCTTCCTGCTCACAGACCCCTGAGCTCAGCCCTCCTCAAGTTCCCAGAAGCCCTGCAGGAGGCAGGGGCCAGTCTCTTCCCCATGGAAGGGAAGGAAGGCATCTGTACCTTCAGGGGTTCTTCCAACAGGAGGAGGTCAGGAAATGACCTTGAATCACTAGGATGGACAATGTTGGGGAGAGAAAATTGTGGCTTATTGCTTTCTGGTTTTCTCAGCTTCAGTCAAGTTTCAACAACTGACTTTGAACACCAGAGCTTAGTCTCAGGGACAGTGATAACTACACAATTTCAGTTCATTATTGATAAATTCCTATGCTGGGTGTCTAACTCAGACCTCTCTAAACCAAGGAGTGAGCCAACAGAACCAAGCCATGTTAAGCCATGTTAAGCTTTCTCCCTCCCTTTCTAGTAGATTATTTTTCCAGTCTTTTGACTCTGTGTTACTCACCTGATTTTTCTTATTAGTTTAGTTATAAATACTAACAGGGCTCAGTTAAGTAATTTAAATACATCATGTAGTGATCACAAGAGTTCACATTTATATCTCATTAAACATTTTATAATTGTTTTAAAAAATTTTTTTAGTTGTCAGTGAACCTTTATTTTATTTATTTACATGCAGTGCTGAGAATTGAACCCAGTGCCTCGCACATGTTAGGCAAGTGCTGTATCACTGAGTTACAACTCCAGCCCCACATTTTAAAATTTTAACTCTGTGTTACTATGCTAACTGTATATGTTCATGGAATTCTGTTAATTCGCTTTTCATTGCTGTGATCAAAATGCATGGCACAAACAACTTAGAGGAGGAGAGCTTATTTTGGACTTGCAGTTTAGAGGTTCAGTCCATGGTCAACTGATTACATTTCTCTGGACCTGAGTGAGTCAGAATATTATGGCAGAAGGGTGTGGTGGAGGAGAGCTGCTCAGCTCATGGAAGATGGGAAGCAGAGAGTTATAGAAGAGCCAGGGACAGAATATAATCCCCCAAAGCAAACTCCCACTGACCTACTTCCTCCAGGCATGCCCCACCTGCTTGTGGTTACCACCCAGTAATCCATTCAAATGATTAATCCTTCAAATAGAGCCATCCAGTGACACAGTCTAATCATTTCACCCCTGAACATTCCTTCATTGCCTAACACAAGGGTATTTTGGAGCTATCTCACATCCAAAAGATAACTGGGCTGGTGTATATGTTTATTTATGGTGTATATTTTGATAAGTATAAGGTCTTAAGCCATAATCTTTCCATATTTACCTATTTCTTATCATCGCTTTGTATTTTGGTCATCACTTTGTATTAAGATTAGGAAATTGTTGCCTACTTTCAAATGATGTTGTCTTATTTTTCATCCTAAAGTCTTTAAATTGTCAGTCCTTTAATTGAAATCTGTAATCCAGCTGCAATTAATTCTTCATATGTGAAGAAGGGATCAGGTTATATTTTTCCACATAGTTATCTAGGGGTTAGTTCCTGGTTTAGCAATGTGGCTTATTAAAGGATAATACTTTCCTCAGTGTCCTGTAATAACACTTTTGTCACAAATCAGTCATTATGCATGTGTTGGTCTGCTTTCTGGGTATCTGTTATATTTGTCTACCTATTTAGTTCTTGCACTAATAGCACAATGTTGCATTTATTTGTTCATTTATTCTCAGTGGTTCTAGATGACTGTTGCTTTTTAAATTTTTAAATATATTCTAGAATTGGCTTATTAAAGTCTTCAAGAAAAACATGTTCACTGATTATTTTCTTTTTCTTTTAAATTTTTTTTTCCTAAGTGAATGAAGAACCTCATAGAACAAAGCTAATAGATTAACAACAATACTGAGATACCTATCACCCAAATGTATAAAATATACAACATTTGGCCTCTAATCAAAGATTCTGGAGCCCCGTGTGGTGACATGTCTGTAATCCCAATGGCTCAGGAGGCTGAGGCCAGAGGATTGTGAGTTCAAATCCAGCTTCACCAACTTGAAGAGGCCTTAAAAAACTTAGCAAGACCCTGTCTCTAAATAAAATATTTAAAAAGCTAGGATTTGGTTAAGTGCCCCTGGATTCAATCCCAAATATGGAAAAAAGAGATTCCAGTCACACAAAGAAGGAGCAAATATGATCTTTAATGGGGAGAAAAATCAATCAATAGAAATCAATAAGGGTATAAGAAGTGAGCTGGGAATAACTTGAAGTAGCCTAGTATGCAATAGGAGATCCCAAATGTCCATAGTTTAATTTGAAATGTTTGAATGGATGATTTCCTATCTACCAAAACAATTCTAACACAGCACAAGTCTTGCAATATATGCAATATATGTTGAAATTTAAATCAATGATATAAAGAAAGGAAGAGGGCTAATGACTATATGCCATTCCATTGTAAGGTTTTCCTAGCCTATGTGCAGTCACTGGAGGATAGACTATTGAGACAGAGATGTACACTGCAAACTCAGGAATGAGCACTAACATGGTCATTAATGACATTAATGACAACGCCCAGAGTTAGAGCTAATGAGCCAGAAAACAAAAAGTAAATTATGTAAATGCTCAATTAATCCACAATATAAAATAAAAAGAACAAAGGAGGGATGGGAAACAAATACAAGTTGGCAGAGAGGAATTTAACCAAATCAATAATCCCATCAAATCTAAATAGTCTCAATGCTCTAAATAAAAAGCATCAACTGTCACTTTGAACAAAACAGCAAAAAAAAAAAAACATAACAACAACAACACACACAAAAAAACAAACAAACTGTCAAACTATGTCTCCTCCCAGGAAGGTAAAGCATTCTCTGACTCCAGTGGGACTACATTAGAACTCAATTACACAAATAACTGTGTCTGGAAAAATCCTAAATATTTCAAAATTAAACAACATTTAAAAAAAATGTTCCTAGGGCAAAAATAAATCAAAAGTAGAAAGTGTGTTATACTGGATAAAAATGAAAAAGACTTGAAGATGGGAGGGTGCCACAAAAGCAGAAATAGGGAAACTGAGGAACAGGTAATAATTTCTTATCCCTCTGAGATGAGCACTCCTCTGACATCAAAGTCAGAAATACTAAACAAATAAACAAAAAATGTGAAATAGCCGTATTCAACACAGTTTCAATTATTCATTCAAAGTGACAGTGTGTTGAGTACAACAATATCTAAAAAGGATAAAATGTCATGGCCAAGTGGCATGACTTTAATAATGCACTGATTTACATTCAACTAAAGAAGAAAAAAATTAAAAAAAGATAGCCATATAATTGCATCTACAGATGTTCAGGAAACATTCATTTGAATTCAATATCTATTCTGAAAAAAACAAAAAACTATAACAAACTCTCCATAATACAAAACTTCCTTCACTAAATAAAAGAAATTTATGTAAAATGTATGGTTAAAGAGAATAGTTTTACAGGTACACTGTAGTAAGTCACAGATGCATATGTCAGTACCTAATTAATCACTAAAAGTACCCAAAAAGAAGGTTAAAAAAAAATAGTCTTTTGAACAAACAGTACTGGACAGACTGCATCTTGACATGCAGATATAATGAACCTCAGCTCTTATCTCATTCTAGAGGACAGAGGCAGGCAAACTATTACTCAAGTCAAAATATGACCTGTGCTTGCTTTCACATGGCCCACAGGCACACAGTGATTGTTTTACAATTTAAATTGTTGAAAACATTTTAAAAATAATATTGTGTGACCTATGAAAATTATACAAAATACCAATTTCAGTACCAATAAAGTTTTACTGGAAAAAGGCCACAATTATTCCTTTATAATGTGCGTTTGCTTTTGCACTATAATGAAAATTGAGTAGCCAGTAGCCAAGATTCCATGGTGCCCAACACATAAAATATGAGCCTCCACAGAAGGTTGCTGATCCTCACCATAAACGAAAGTTAATATCAGGTGTTTCAAAGTCCTCAGTGATGAGAGAACTCGGGTCTAAAGCTTCTGGAAGAAAGTTTCTCTGCTTTTCCTCATGATCATGGGTAGGCCAAAATTCGTAACAGAGGCAGAAAATGGGCTATCCCTCAGGATTACTTCATTCTTTACCAAAATCAAAATGATATTCTTCAAAAGAGATCATTTAGTACATATCTGTGTATACTTAATACTTATGAGTTATTTGCACATCTATATCTACACAAAATGGACAAATTATAGAGGTAATATATAGAATTCCTACACATCAATCATAAAGAAAAATATCAACTCAATCTTAAGAAAAACAAAGTTAAAGAGATTGGAACAGAATATTCAAACTTGTTCCTGGGGCTGGTTGGCTTATGTCCCAGCTGCTTAGAGGCTCACTGGGCATAGAAGTCCACTGTCACCCTCCAGGAACTGCCTGGGTTTGTTAACCCTCTGTCTGCCCTGCTGAGCTCAGCCAGAGTGCTCCTGGTCATTCACACCCCAGCCCTTCTGGGTGTTCTTTATATCTAACCTGGCACCTTCCAATTCCTAGCAAGTGGCAGGAACCCTACTTGGTGGAGAATGTGGGTATTCATGATGAATTTTAATGTAAGGATCAACACTTGTATCCACTTTATAGATGATCACCAAATATCACTTTATTTAGAGGAAGTTGTACAAAGCCCACAGACTCTCCTAGTATTTCACATTTACAAGTATCAATAGCAGAATGGAAACCTACATTTCCAAAATCAAGAGTTCTACTGGAATCCATTATTGCGCCCTGGTCTTTGTCAAGAATGTGTTTCAGAGCAGAGTCTCTTCCATTCAAAACCAGCTGGTCAGCAGGGGATGTCACATTATGGGACAGGGTTACATAGTTTATTGCCTTTCAACTTCGAAGACACATGCAATTAAGGGCATGTTTGTCTGTCATAGATCCAAGTCAAGTGTACCTTTCCAACAACAGAAAATGTGTGACTTGATAAGTAATTACAAATTCAATGAAAAGATGATATTCCTGGGGGATGTAAATTTCCCCAAAGAAGTTTGAGTATTATTGATAAATCAGACTATATTTTGGAAATCATCCTCAGAGCCAGGGAATTCCAAAAGTCCTCTGTTAGTGACCTTGGAACCAGCTGAGCTGTGACCACAGATGTGAGAGCCCTTCCTAGGTTGGCCTGGTCCTGCCACACCCTCTGCTGTGGATGCTGCTCTTACCTCCTCCTGATCTCTGTCTGATTTTGTGGACTTTCTCACTAGACATCTTGTAAAGAGTGCCTATCAAGACTGCACTGAGGTGTGGAGACACCAAAAGAGGCCTCACAGTGAGTTATGGCCTGTGTGGGAAAGAACAGCACTCAGTGCTATTGCATGACCGCCAACATGATTCAATGAGTCTTCTCCTATTTGGTGGATACAAGATCATATGAACCAGGACAGAGCATTTCCCTGTTACAGTGGAGGTACAAGTCGTGCCGATATCTCATCCACAACACTAAGGATCCATCTCTTGTTTTGATTGGGAGTATTGTCATAGAGATCTAGGAAGCCAGGAATCCTGGCCTCACCTGAAGCTGAGGGAGAATCCACATATAAAGACACACT